>NW_015505193.1:462992-465747 GCF_001515645.1 Sinocyclocheilus grahami
GAATGCGCCCCCGATCTACATAAATGTGTCTATATTCGCGCAAATCATTCATGATCCAGCTTCACCTACAGAAGAAGTGAGTATAATGTTTTGTAATGAATCTTTGCAAATCGCCTTTCCTAATAATGTGCTAATTAGCAAGTTTCACGATGAATGTGGCTAAAGTAAACAGTCTCTCTGAGAGCAGCTCGGAAGAGAGGGGCGGAGTCAGCAGAGCTCATTAACATTTAAAGGAAAATGCTATAAAAACGGCTTGATCTGAAAAGAGCTGTTTTTTACACTACCATTGAGAAGTTTTAACCAAACTATGTTACAGACTTTTCATTAAGACCCCAAATAATCATATCAACTTGTGGAAAATGGGCATCCTATGACCCCTTTAAACTAATCGTTTGGGAGTCATTAAGTAAGGTAAAAATAAATGCATATTATAAGACAATGAAAGTGTTTTTTTGACCTTGCATGCATGTCAACCTGTTGTTGGGGACTCCCAAAACCAAAATATGAACCTTTCATAACCCATAATAGGGGCACTTTAAATGTTTTACCCTACTTACTTTTGTCTTTACTTAAGTGTACATTTGGGCCAACAAGTTTCAGATTATTGGTGCAATAAAGTGAGTAAGGATTTTAGTATTTGGTAATACTAAATGGGCATGAAACTTTGATCACATTAAGGTTGTACTCTACCTGGACTGATACACTCATTCTTTGAATAATATATTTGCAGGTGGTCTCATAACTAATGAGTCACCAAACTTTGCTCTCTTTCTTTCTGATGTACCACACACACAAACGTCAAATTAATTCTTATGTGTCACACTGCTGTAATACAGTCTCGTCTCCCTAAAGCAAATGTGTAAATTATTAAATCAGATTAATCATCATAAATGATTAATCTAACCTCATACAAAGTGTCCTCGCAGACCAAAGTCTGATGATCCACTGCCACAGTGTGCCCAAAAATGACACAAGACCGTCATCGGTCAGGACATGTGACTTCACACTCAATGATGGTGATCGGTAGATAGTGTGATGACTTTGAAGTGGAATAAATTAAGTTGTATAGTATCTGTTGTATTTTTACATTGTTCACTCTCACAAAAAAGGTACAAAACTGTCACTAAGGCCTTTTCAAAAAGGTACAGCAGTTTAGGTATTAATATGTAATTTTAAAGTACTAATATGTATCTTTAATGTACAAATATGCACCTATTTAGGGATAAATAAGGAACAAAGATCATACCATTTAGATTTAGTATTTCAGGTGCCACCCCATTGACTGCTTTGTACATTTTCTGAGCGGTAGAGAAGACTAGAGAAGAATAGTGAGCTATTTAACTGATGGATTGATGCATATTTTTTCTCCTTTTTTGCTATGTGCTGTAGACCAATTTTTGAAGAGATCGCTCACACTTTCATTTGCATTTTGGAGAATAATGCATTGGTCTTTTGTTAATTCATCTTTTTTTTGTTCCTTCACATTGAGTGTGAAGGATCAAAATGAGAACAAAACGACGGCGGCCATATTTCTTTCCGATGACGTCAGTTTATTCATACGCAGACTGATTAGTGTGAATAATATGCACACAGTCATTTATTGTGAGAAAATGGTTGAGCATGATTGAGACGGGTTGATTTGTGCACACAGCATGGGACGCTACAATGAGAGAAAAGAGAGAACTCTTATGTTTGAAATAATTCTGGGCTGCTTTTGGTTGGAAGTCAGCCTTGGGTTGTGCGCTCTAGGTGGTCTCGCTATAACTGAAATAGCTTCAGCTGTGACGAATAAGACTGATAGAGTCTTTGCCACACTGAACTCGTCTATTTCACACTGTCCAATGAAAAAAAAAAAAAGAACAAATAAATGAAATTACCATCAAATTGAGGCTAGGATACGTTGAAATTGGCGGCTCATATATATATATATATTTTTTTTTTAGGTTTTTCATTTAGTACTTGTTTTTCCATTTGACCAAGAATAAAAATACTTATGCTAAATATGACATGAGTTGGGGTAAGCTGTGCCACTTACTTAAATTGCTCTATAGGCAAATAAATTAGATAAAGGTGAAACAAATATAAATGAGAATAAATAATTTACTGATGCACAATCCCTTTCAATTATCTTATTTTGCTTTTTTTTTTTTTGGACTAGCCAGGAAAATATTCAACTACATTGAAATATTTTGAATATTTACTGATAATAAAGTATAAAATTACTGTATTTGTAATATTAATAATCTTTGTAGTAATTGCTGCATTTGGAGTCAAAGCTTACTTGTCACGGTCCAGGTGTGTTGAGGCAGGCAGGATGACAAGGATTTTTAATGTAGCGACAACAAGGCAGAGATACCCACACACTCGGGGTAGCATTCACAATAACCGACAGCACTAGAATACAAGAGACAGGAACTTATAGGGCAGATAACGAGGGGCAGACAGGTGAACACAATGAGGGTAATTAACTAATGATTATACGGGCTAAACCAACACAAGGGGAAGAAACCACAACAAACAGTCCACAGGGGCGTTACATTACTCCCCCCTCCCGGAAGGTGCGTCCTCGCACCGTAGAAACAGAGGGAGGGGCGGAGGGGGACCAGGAGGAGGACAAAGTAGAGGATGCAAGATGGTGACAGGGGAAGGCAAAGGGCTGGCAGGCAGACCAGACAGGTGGAGGTTCCGGCGGAGGACGGCTAACAGAGTCCAGGGAGGTGACAATGGAGGGAGGAGCCAGGGAGACGACAGGAGG
>NW_015505193.1:467080-473368 GCF_001515645.1 Sinocyclocheilus grahami
CAGGTGGAGGAGGAGCCCGAGGTGGAGACGGAGAGCCAACGAGCCAGGGGTATGCCGAGGATCCGGGGGGCCAGGGTGGAGCCGAGGGCCCTGGTGACCGAGGCGGAGTGACTGAGACCACCAAGGTGGAGCTGACGGGAGGAAGGAGCCCAATGGAGCCGGTAGGACAGAGCGACGAGGCGCAGCCAGAGGAGAGGAGTCCAGAGGCGATGGCGGGTCGACGCCCGACCAAGGCGGAGCCAGAGGGACGAGGGAGCACGGTGGAGCTGATGGATTGATGGGTGACGGTGGAGGCGAGGGAGCTAGGAGCCGAGGTGGAGCCACTGGGTCTACGGACCGAGGCAGAGTCCGGGCCTCCCTCCTGCTCCAGCTGGAGGATTTGGAATGCGGGGTAATCCATAGAAAAACAAAATAAAAACTGACAAAAATTTAAAAAAACAAACGAGGGGAAAGACACTGCTATACTTTACTTTTGGGTCGGTTATTCTGTCACGGTCCAGGTGTGTGGAGTCAGGCAGGATGACGAGGACGACAAGGATACAAAATAAGGATTTTTAATGTAGCGACAACAAGGCAGAGACACCCACACACTCGGGTAACATTCACAATAACCGACAGCACTAGAATACAAGAGACAGGAACTTATAGGGCAGATAACGAGGGGCAGACAGGTGAACACAATGAGGGTAATTAACTAATGATTATATGGGCTAAACCAACACAAGGGGAAGAAACCACAACAAACAGTCCACAGGGGCGTTACATTACTATTACTAAGTTGAGTTTTTTTATTATTTTTATTTTTTTTGTGAAAACAACAAACAACAAAACATTGAACTAGCCCAGAAAATATTCAGCTACATATATGCAAATATATAAATACATATATTTAGAATATTTATATTTATAAAGTATTAATTTATATTAAATTAAAGTATACAATTATTGTATATGAATAATATTGGTAATAATTGCTGCATTTGAAGTTGAAGCTTACTATGACATTTTACTTCACGCACAAATTACCCCATATTTTATTAATTAAAATATTTATTATTTTATTAAATATAATACATTTAATTATTATATTTAATAAATCTAAAAAATAATTTAAATAGATAAAATATTTATATAGTTATTTAACAAAAATCCATTTTATCTAGCTTATCCACCAACATGTCTTACTCTAACCAGTGTAGAAAAACACATCTGACACTCTCAGAAGACTAGAGCTTTACCTTTCTGAAAATAAATTATAGACTCAATCAAAACCAGTCTCTCCATTGGAGTTTCATGACTGGGAAACTGGATGAAACTTCTAGGAGACACAATAGACTGAGGAGCATGTGTTCAGATGATCTGGTTCAATCATACGTCTGCTGTGTGTGTCGATAGAGGCTTCTGCTGGGACGGATCTCAGAGGATGTAGTGTTCACTCTGATTACAGAACTGTGGACAGACTGTCTTGGTGAATGTGTGTAAAAGTTTGTGTAACTGAATCCGATTCAATACCTTGAGACCATGACCATGGGTGATTGTGCAGTTAAACCCAGGATTGTCCCAAGATTATGGGACAATCTGAGGAACTTGCTTTGTGTTACTCTATAAAGGATGTTCCAAATACTCCCCTTGCAGAAGAAAATATCAGTGCTTTATGATTCCTGATCCTCAGATAATACCAATGGACCATTGTTCTCTGCCGTTCACCTCCACATAGCAGCTTCGCTACCAGATTATATTTAAAGAAATTGTTAACCTATGTATGTTGTTTGTCTTTAAATGTAAAGCTGGTAAGGAGATTGACAGTAAGAGATTGGTTGCTTGACAATGTTGAGTTTAAGAGGCAGCAGTTAGTCCCATGCTGGTAGATGTAAAATCTACCGTTATATGGCTTCAAAAAGCATCATTTTACATTAAATGCTTTTGGGAGACTCTGCAGCAAACAAGATAAATGGGTACTGATGCAGTTTTCCAGGTATTGTAGACTTTGGTTGGGATCCAGGATTACAGAAGCTTTGAAGAGTAGTCATTATAAACCGGTCTTTTATGACACTAATGTCCCAAAGTAATCAGCTGTTGTATGATTTATTATCATAAGCTTGACACTAGTCACTAGTACAGCCTGCACTGAACAACATCCTTCATCTCTGCTCAAACTCTGAACCGAGGTGCTTTGGCTCACTGATCAGTGCTTTCTTTCTTTCTTTCTTTCTTTCTTTCTTTCTTTCTTTCTTTCTTTCTTTCTTATCACTGAGAGACTGTGAGAGACTACAAGTTATCATATTTCAACATCCCCCACCCCCATATTTATGTATTGCATTTTATATATTGTACACACAATAGTGTGTGTGTGTGTGTGTGTGTGTGTACAATATGTAAAATGCCTTGTTTAAAATGTAAAATTTTTGGTTGGACCAGTGATTAATGTTAGCAATTTTATTTGTATTTTTTTTGTAATTGTAACATTTTACAAATATAATAAATATAACGAATCAATAAATATTACAAGTTTTGATGAAATTACTAATTTTTGACAATATTTAAATGCATTTTAAAATAATAAATAAATATTTGTATTATTTGTAATTTTTTACATTCAATTTATAATTTTTATTTTTTATCAGTAAATTTGTTTGGTTTTGTTTTGTTGAAAACTGGTCGATTGAGCCAGCTGAAAAAAATAACTAAATAACATTCTTTCTGTTGAGCCCTGGTTTGTGTCTGTTTAACACAAACAATGCTGTTTAATGAGTTTATTCCAGCAGGGAATTGAAGAAAATGCAGAATAACATACACAGGTGTTGCAGATGTGATGAGAATGCAGGTCACATTGAGAAACCAGAGAAAACATGAAGAAAAATGCTCCTACCTTCAGAAATGATGCACCTTGAGCCACTAATGGCCCCATAATAGATCTGATTATTTCAGAAAGCTACACTTTCTCACAATCGTTTCCATCATCATCTCACTCTTGTCCTCCTCTTCCTCCCTCACGCCACTATTCTGCTGTCTCTTCATTTTGCAGATACAAGTGAGGAAGCCCAAACTCCTCTGTAATGTTATTTTCTGTGCGCTGAGCTCAGTTCTGCTGAAAACGATATAATCAGGACGGGCGTTGCGTTGCTTCCAATTCAGGGCTTTTGTATGTGCTTCGTTAAATATTGAGCTGTTTTACTCAAGATGCCTTCGACAGAGATACTGAAGATGAGCATAACCGATGTCCATCACATATATAGATTGATATTAATATCAAAATGTTTTTCTTCTTCATATTAACATTTAGATATTAAAACATAAGTATAAAAACACTTTTATACTGTATGAAGAAAAGTATAGATATTTTAGTGATTTTTTTAAGAATTTGTTTAAAATGTAATTTAATTTAATTTAATTTTTTATTTAATTTAGATTTTAATTTAATTTAATTTAATTTTTAATTTAATTTTTTATATAATTTTAAATTTTAAATTTTAAATTTAAATTTAAATTTAATTTAATTTAATTTAATTTAATTTAATTTAATTTAATTTAATTTAATTTAATTTAATTTAATTTAATTTAATTTAATTTAATTTAATTTAATTTAATTTAATTTAATTTAATTTAATTTAATTTAATTTAATTTAATTTAATTTAATTTAATTTAATTCAATTCAATTCAATTCAATTCAATTCAATTCAATTCAATTCAATTCAATTTAATTTAATTTAATTTTAAATTTAATTTCAAATTCAAATTCAAATTCAAATTAATTTAATTTTAAAGTTGAAAAATCTTGGTATAACTCTTCTTGCCTCTTGGTGAACAAGTGATGTATTAAGCTGAGCAACACCTGAGTTCAACTGCAAACAGAAGAGCACATTTTCTGTTAGCTCCCTGTTGAATTTCCTGATTTCTAACAGGAAATGCCAACAGCGACCGTATGAACATGCCCTTGTGAATCAGCCTGTCTGTGAAGTGAGCGGCCATGGAAAGGATCTAAAGAGTAACACTTTACAATAGGATTCATTAGTTAACATTAACATGAACTAAGCATGAACAATACTTCTACAGCATTTATTAATCTTAGCTAATGTTAATTTCAACATTTACTAATGCATTATTAAAATCGAAAGTTGTGCTTGTTAACATTAGTTAATGCACTGTGAATGAACATGAACTAACAATGAATGACTGTATTTTCATTAACTTTGAGACATTAAGAAAGGTTAATTAATTAAGAGACATTAAGAAAGATTAATAAATACTGTAATAAATGTATTGTTCATTCTGTGTTCGTGTTAGTAAATACATTAACTAATGGAACCTTATTGTAAAGTGTTACAGAGTAATGAAATGATCTGATAGGTTACATTTGGGCACGTAATAAAACAAACGCACACCTTTTTGATGTGCAAGTTGAAGGAGCAAACTAAATAAAGAAAAAATATAAGTGCACACTCTCTTAAGCACAGTTTATTAGTTACCAATGTTTCTGCAAAACAAAATGTAAACTCTTACATAAATCAAAATATATATAATAATTCAATAAATAATTACATTTACATCACAAATGCTCATAACATTAACAAAACATAATATACCATTATCTTCACCATGATTACTACTCTTATTTATATTGTTCTCCACTTGGTAAGAAATCATACCTTGTCCAAGGCTACTTGTTTTGCTGAAACACTGGTAACTAATAAACAGTGCTTAAGAGAGTGTGCAGTTATATTTATTACATTTGGGCAAGTAACATCTTCCACACATCTGAAACCCAAATTAAAGCTTCACCCTGCTGTTGTTTAACTACTGTAGAGTTGAAAGCTGTTTATATAGGCTTCTTTAGTGAGCACAATATCCTGTTAAGTTAAGAAACTAGTCAAGATAACTCATCATGATGTGAGTGTCTGATTGCCTTGTTTATTCCCTCTAGTGGTCAGTGACATCTCAGAATGAGGTGGAACTTTTGAACCCTCTATGGTATGATGTTGGCATATGCTAACGTGTTTTTCCCAACCTTCTTGCTATTCAGAAGAAAAATTTAAAATTGCAATGGAAAATGGTAGTGGAATAATATGCTGTTTTTAACTCACATTTGATTTTCCTTTCTACCCGTTACTGTTTGGCAGCTCTGTACCACAGTAAAATTACAGTGTTTATAGCAATATAATTGCATTTATGCATGGAAATCAGTTCATGAATAAATGTACTCACTCTAATTGTGATAATGATCTAAGATTTTAAGTGCAGTATTAATGATTTTCTGACTGATCATTAATGATCTTCTTACAATCCAAGTTTGTACAAATCCATACAATCCAATTACAAAATACTGTAAAATATCTTATCTTATCTTATCTTATCTTATCAGCTTAGCTTAGCGTCTGTCTATCTATCTGTGCGTATAGATTTGGAACAGGATATCATAGACAAGTAATATTTCTACATTTACTGTCCATTGGCAGATGTAGCAAAAGTTGCTTTTGCGTCTCTTTACATTGAAGGAGAGCCTCAATAGTGGCTAGTGGACCGTGGAAGGTGCTTGACAGCTGTGTAGATGGCAGTGTGACAGTGAGTTTCTGATGTGCTCTTTGGAGGGAAAGACAGACACACACAGAAGTAGTGTGTGAGAGAGAGAGTGATGGGAAAGTGTGGTGAAGGGGCTTCTTTTGGCTGTGAATTATTTAGCTTGATTCTGTCACTGCACTCTGATTGAGTTTTGCACAGCCCGTCTGTTAAACACCAAGAAATATTGTGATTATCTTCTCTGTTTCTAGCCTGTTAAACACGAGAAAGATGACTTGCATGGAATCCTATGGCGAAGCAATTTTTATTCAAAATCAATTTTTATTCTAGGTCAAAGCTATTGGAGGATAGCCTAACCTTTCTGAGCTCCGGTAATTACCCAGAATGGCCCATAGCTGCATTACAGGCAGAGCAATGTCTAAGAAACAGAAAGCCATGACTTTCTATGGAAATGATTGGGTTTGTGCCAAAGCAGCTCTGCTTTTACCCACATTTTCCCCTTAAAGTTAATATGAAATAAAAATGGACTCTATTTACTTTAAATGTTCTGAGTCTTATTGTGGGAAATTTATTGGTGCACATTATTTCATAGAAATTCATCATGGGCCATGTTTTATTTTATTTTATCTACAAACCCGATTCCAAAAAAGTTGGGACACTGTACAAATTGTGAATAAAAACAGAATGCAATGATGTGGAAGTTTCAAATTTTAATATTTTATTCAGAATACAACATAGATGACATATCAAATGTTTAAACTGAGAAAATGTAT
>NW_015505193.1:473732-518353 GCF_001515645.1 Sinocyclocheilus grahami
ATTGATTTTTTTTTTTTGACCAAAAGCCAAATATATTTGGTAATTCTGATTCTGTCTGTTTTCATTCTGGTATGTTTAAAAAATCTGTTGAATCCTATTGCACTTGGTAATACATTAGGGAAGTAAAATGGGTTTCATGTTGACTTTAAGTGTTGAAAAACATTTTAAGCCACTACGTCTGTAGCCACGCTTTTAGTAGATGCTGTTTAATTAGTCTAATTTGGCTCACCCTTTAGCAACCCTGATCTTTCCTGTTGCAGTTTAAAGGCAGGAAAGTACCTGGGCTATCCTGTAGTCTCCTGCCACTGAAGTGCTATTTATGGTGTGCATCATGCTACAAAGAACAGATGGTAAGCGTGATCCTATTAGCACCATTAATGTACTCGGTGAACGTGAGCACGCTGTGCACTGCAGTCTCAAGTTGCACACAGACACAAGCTGATTTCAAGCTTTTTTGGTGCACTTATTCTAAGTCCAGCCGCAGGTATGTGACAATGTTCTCACTCTCACATTTGTTTTTTTGCATGCACACACAGACACAGACACAACACAGTGGTGTAGTTTTAAGTGTTTGTTGTTTGGGCATTCAGGCATTTGGATTGCAGTTGTGTGAGCGTGTATGTGCACACATGCCTGCCGGGTGTTCGCGTGCATGCAGGTGTTTATTAAATTTAATTGAACTTCGTTGGTGTTAAGTGGAGCGTCTTTAACACATGACTAATAAAGAAGGAAGTCAATTAAAATCAACCCGTTTCAGCTGCATAATCGTTTTTGAATGTATTGCACATCCTGTGTGAACCAAAACAGAAACATCATATAAGAATTTATGATCAGTGTTGTTTTAGTATTATTTGTATGGTATTATACACTGGAAGAAAAAAAGTAGTAAAACAGATAATGTCATGGCAGAAAATGATCAGTACCTTTTCTGTTCAACCCTAAAACACAAGATAAAATGTATAATTTATAATACTGGTAAAATACCTGTGAAAAAAATTAATACAAAAAATGTCTTAACATTTATTGATATTTTGATTTAGCTTTTATTAGCATTGTAGTTTTATAGTAGTATATGTTTTAATAATTTTGTAATGTGCTTTTTTATGAAAATGTTTCAAATGTTTTATATTAAATGTTTTTATCTAAATTGTACTTATTTTAATATTAAATATATATTATTTATGTAATAATATTACATTTTATTTTTACATTTTTATTTTAGGATTCATTTTAGTACCGTAAAAGGAAAAAATGTTGCAACTCGGCTAACTGAAATAAATAGCAATTTATATATATTCAGCTTTATTTAAGTTAAGGAACACACTTTTTTTATATTGTTAGTTTTAATGGGAGTAAAACAATTAGATGAGCTTTCACTGTCTAGCAATACATACAAAGATCCATGCTGTATTTGTTTGTATTTGCTCTGCTAATTCAGAATCCATGCATTAACAGTACATTTATTTGAATTAATTAATTAAATTTTATTTATTTTTGATAGATTTTTGTTTGGCGTTCCACAGAAGAAAGTCATACGTCTTTGTAAAGACATGAGATTGAGCAAACAATGCCTGAACTATAAGTCACATGAAGGATAAATCGCTTTGATTCATTTTGTGGCATGTGTCTCTTTGAAAGACTTTCTGCGTTCATTCGCGCTTCACATCAAGCAGGAATTCAAACACTTGGTATTCTTCTGTCAAGTATTAGGCATTATTAATTGATAAATGGATTTTTCTGAGGCATCTAAATTGGTTGCCATGGGAGAGTTTGCATGTCAGCGGCGTTAACCTGAGAGAAAGGGCATTAAATGGGGCAAGACAGCGTTCAGTGGTGGAACGGTGCTGCTTCACACCAGCCTGACAGCCCTTTCTAACACGCCGTCACCATAGAAATGCCATTGGACGCGTCAGGCAAACATGACCTACTTCACAACCTCTGACTCTCACTGATGGAGGCCACAGGAGGGTGATGCTTATTGGTCAGGAAGCTATCAGTCACTGAAAAGAGCCTGGAGACTCATGAGGCAGTGCATTTCATAATGGAATTCAATAGATTTTTTTTGTGTTATGTGTAGTTAATGCATAGCCATGTATGATGATAGAACAACCCTAGAAGTGACAATATTTATATGAAACATAAAAAAACCATAATGCACACAATTATTGGGCAGCTTGCTAGACTTTGGAACTGAGCTATTATGTTTCTCATCGTTTTTATTTGATATACCTGTTGTTACAATTTGCATAATCATCTCTGTTTTATTGTTGCTCCTCTGTTCCTTTTGGGGACTGGTTATGCCAAGAGAAAATGGCTTTGTCCTGCCTGTTCAATTGTGTGAATTAATGCTAATAAATGTAATAGAAATAAATTGATTCGGTTCCCCCTCTGTAGCTGAGAATGGTCTTTCTGCTGTTTTAGACGTTAATGAATGCATGGCTCTGTAAGCACATTAGGGCTGAGCGATGTGATCGCTCTCTGCCTCTCTCTCTGTGCAGCAGGATAGAGTGGTCTTTTCGTCATACTTTTCAATTTGCAGAAATCCAGCAGTCCGAGAGACATTCCATATGCAGAATATAAACATACTCGGGCACATTCATCCATTGAGCTGGTGGTTGGTCTCTCGCTTCAAAAACACACAAGTTCTCGGTCTTTTCGGATTAAGAGTCTTTCATTATCAAAGTCATTATCAGTGGTATTACTTCCATCCATCTCAACAAGACTGTATGGCATTTAAATTAAATAGCTGTACCAAAGTCCGGCCTTCGTAATAGGAAAAAGAGAGATAGAAAGAGAAACAGTGAGTGAGAGAGGAAAATGGAAATTACTGTCATTCTGTTTGTGTGTGTGTGCATACTTCACCAATTTTTAGGAAGAATTTTGTACCAAGAAGTGAACTAAACTTGACAAAACCATCTTTTGGGGACATCCTCACTTGTATAAAATTATATTTTTTAAAACGTATTTAAAGTAACAATTGTTTTTGTCTCACAAATTGTTTTATGCTCACAAAGGCTGCATTTATTTGATCGAAATACAGTAAAATAGTATTTGTGAAATAATATGACAATTTAAAATAACTTTTAATATATGTTTTTATTATTTTAATATATTCTAGATATTTTTTTATGTATTAGAAATGTATTTTAAAATATTTTTTATATTTAATATTTTTAAAATATATATTGTTTTAGAATGGTTTAAAGTGTAATTTATTCCTGTGATGGCAAAGCTGAATTTTCAGAATCATTACTCCAGTCTTTAGTTTCACAGTATGCTGATTTGTTGCTCAAGAAACATTTCTTATCATTATCAATGTTGAAAACCGTTTTTGTGGAATCATTTGATGAATAGAAAAGTTCAGAACAGAAATTATTTGAGATAGAAATATTTTGCAATATTATAAATGCCTTTACTGTCATTTTTGATCAATTTAATGCCTTGCTGAATAAAAGCATAATTTTATTTTCCTCATAAAGTCACCCAAGGCTGCATTTATTTATATTTGATTTATTAATATTTTAAAATATTATTACAATTTAAAGTTTATGTTCAATATATTTATATTTTAATTGAATTATATTTTAATATACATTTACAGTGTAAGTTATTCTTGTGATGGCAAACTTGAATTTTCAGCAACTTTGGAACGATAGTGTCAAATATAGATATTTGCATATAGAGAGAAAGAGAGCGGGTAAATGCATTTAAGTAATTGAACATGTAATTGACGTACTAGCGCCCTTCACTTTGCTATAACTCTTTAATTTGCTGAAGAAAAGCGTGAAGATGAGAGTGCTGAAAGAAAAGGTTTAATAACTCATCTGAACAGACTCCTCTATAAAGACTGAGTTAAAAGCCCCATCCCCTCAAACGGCCCTTAGGGAGGGTGTAGTTAATAGTGCACTGGCCTGTGCTCCGAGTGAGGTTTGAACCTGTGCACAGCAGAAGATGATTTTAATGTTGTGCCCTGTAACACTGAGTGTTGTGAATGTGTCATAAGCAGACTACTGTATAGACATTACAAGCCCCGGGGAGTGATTTCAACAGTCATTACCCTCTGACCCTCTTTACTTATTGCGTCAATGTCAGGGACACTTCAGACTGGGTTTTGGCCTCTTTATTCAAACTTTATTCAACTAACCAAAACAAACACCCTAGAGGAAAATATTGCTCGGAGGTTGCCATTTCATAGCTCTGGACACTTAAAGGGATAGTTCACACAAAAATGAAAATTCTGTCATCATTTACTCAACCTAAAGTTGTTCCAAACCTGTATGAGATTCTTTAGATATTTTGGAGAATGTTGATAAACAGTTGCTGGAGCCCATTGAAAAAAAAAAGAATACTACGGAAGTCAATGGCTACCAGCAACTGTTTGGTCTCCTAATTTCTCAGAAATAAGTACAGAGCTAAAAAAAATTAATGTGATCTTGGGCGAGTTTGGGTGACATCTTTGAGTTTATATTGAGATCATGACTTTCGAATGCAGACTTTTGTATCATGTCAAAACAAAGCTCAGTTTAAAGGGATAGTTCACCCAAAAATGAAAGTTCTATCATCATTTACTCATCATCAAGTTGTTCTAAGTTTCTTTCTTCTGTTGAACACAAAAGAACAGATTTTGAAGAATGTTGGTAACAGTTGAGGGTAGCCATTGACTTCCATAGTATTTTTTTTTTCATGGAAGTCAATGGTTACCCTCAACTGTTTGGTTACCCACATTCCTCAAAATATCTTCTTTTGTGTTCAACAGCTGAAAAAAAAATCATATATGTTTGGAACAGCTTGAGCGCAAGTAAATCATGACACAATTTTAATTTTTGGGTGAAGTATTCCTTTAAGACTTTGTTGATATCTGTTCATCCGCTCATTTGTGATTTTTCTTTCCTATGGGGATGGATGAATAAATTATGCCATTAGTTTTTTTTTTTAGCTTTCTGATTTGTACAATATCAGCTAAGACTTCCCATTTAAATTGTTACTGTACATTTGAACTGGCTGGAGTGTTAGTAAAGGAAGAAGACAGATACAATTACTCTTTTTTTTTTTTTTCCTGAGAAAAACCCTAGAGAGCCATGAAGTGAAACGTTCGGACAAAACAGGGCAAATGCCTGATTGCTTTGAAGCAATTGATCTTGATTAAAGTCCCTCCTCTGCAAAATCTCAATATCAAACACAGGAATTACACCCTCCACTCGTTAATTGTTCCAACACGGCCGCCTCAGTGGGAGATGGATTAGCATTTCTGCATAATAGAGCTGCTAGTCGCTCTTCAGAGCTAATTGTGTTTTTAGCTCTTTCTGTCAGCGCTCGTTGAGAGGTGAGAGAGACGGGTGTTTGTTTTTGACGTTTTAAGTAAACTGGTTGCATGCGCTTATGGTAATGGTAAACGGTCAGGCACTTTGTTAAGTAATGTGCATGTAAGATGAACTGGAAAACAGGCACTTTTATAACTTAAGTAAAACGAGTACTAAGTTAGAAAACAGAATTGATTTAACACTCCATTTATAAATTGAACACTAAAAGTGCCTAAGTGTACCATGGTATTACTGTGTTTTTTGGACAAGGGGCCATTGTAATACCTTTTTTTGAACTCAGGCATGAACATTAAATGTTAATCTATTGTAAACATAGTAAATAGAAGTTCTCTGTCATTACTTTGAGGTTGCTAAGGTGTTCAGGGTTGTTGCTAGGGCCAAACTGTAATGCAAGAGCACGTTTACAATGTAGAGACACCAATCAGAGACCATGTGACATTTTTCGGTCAATTTGATTTTAGTGGGACATTTTGTGTCACGTCACTTGCTCACCATTGGATCCTCTGCAGTGAATGGGTGCCGTCAGATTGAGAGTCCAAACAGCTGATAAAAACATCACAATAATCCACAAGTGATCTACATGACTCCAGTCCATCAATTAATGTCTTGTGAAGTGAAAAGCTGCGTGTTTGGAAGAAACAAATTCATTATTAACACATTTTTAATTTCAAACCATTGCTTCCAGGTGAAATTCGAGTCCTCTATCTATAATATTGCTTTCTGCAAAGAAAGCATAATTTCACCTGAATCAGGAGAGAATTATGTACAGATCAAGCACTGTTTAAAAGCGGAAACAGTATAAAACTATTCTAAACAAATATGTTGGCGGATTTTGATGTGAGAGGACAAGGGATTTCATTGGATGAAGCGTTATGGATTATGGATGCATATTTTGGCCAGAAATTAAGGTTTGAAATTAAAATGACTTAATGATTGATTTGTTTCTTATAAACACACAGGTTATCACTTTACAAGGCGTTAATTGATGGGCTGGAGTAGGGCTGCACGATTAATCGAATGCGATTGTCATGCGCATTTTGTTAGTAAAGCCGGTTCTGTAATCAGCAGGAAATCATCATCACGTGCTTTCAGATGGAGCAGAATTTACTACACAGAGCTGTAGTTCACTGACAAGTTACGCAAAAAAAAAATCGCGATTATGAAATCGAAGAAATCGTTCGTGATAATGACAGCTATTTGCATAGCTTCTCAGTGAACTACGGCTCTGTGAAGTAAATGCTGCTCCATCTGAAAGCATGTGAAAATACCACATTTAATAACATATTTTTACTCCAAACTCACTTCATAACGTCAGTCGAGTTTGAAATAAATAAGGCACAGAATAAGGCACGCAACATATTTCATAGTATTTAAGCAGTGATAAAGGCTTTGCATTATTAATATACTTTATTTTAATGAAAATTATAAGTAGTAACTCAGATAAACCGTATATAGCCGTAGTCGTGTGTTTATTAGTCACGTTGAATCAATGAAAGCAGTTGAATCTTCTGTTTATTCAGCTGCAGCGTTTCCTGGGTTTCTTCTGCGAGGCGTATTTGGAGTTTCAGCGGGAGAGCACCCTCTGGCCTTTGGATGAAGATTTACTGCTGATCACAGAACCGTGTTTCACTGAAAGATACGCATGACAATCGCAGCTTCTGTCGAATCGCGATCTCGATTCCATTTCGATTTATCGTGCAGCCCTAGACTGGAGGAGTGTGGATCACTTGTGGATTATTGTGATGTTTTTTATCAGCTGTTTGGACTCTCATTCTGACGGCACCCATTCACTGCAGAGGATCCATTGATGAGCAAGTGATGTAATGCTACATTTGTCCAAATCTGTTACAATGAAGAAACTCATCTACATCTTGCATGGCCTGAGGGTGAGTACATTTTCAGCAAAATGTTTATTTTAGGGTGAACTATTCCTTTAAGCATTTTGAGCTGAATTAATTGCAGACGCTTAATACATAGTGTCAGGAATTTTAGAACAAGGCCAGACCTCAATGTTTGACTATTATCAATGCAGTTCTACCCTGCATGCTTTGTAAAAAAAAAAAAAAAAAAAAGAGGCATACCTAACCATAAATAAGAGCAATAGTAATAGCGCCATTGCCTAGTTTCAATGTGATAGCTCTGTTACACACAAATTAGTGCACTCTTAAGTAATTTAGACAGACAGTTGAGTATTTTCTAGCCTTATTGCTGTGTTCTTTACCTCATTATATCCTTACATGTGCCTGGAGGCCATGAATCTGACATGTGAAGTCGTTCAGCTGTGGGTGAGAAGCTGATTTATTGGTCAGTTGCAGAGTTCATTAGTGTGTCAGTGTGTCTGTGCACTTCGGGCTGCTTGGTGCTGTTACAAATCTCACCAGCATTTCTGAGCATTACAGTACGAGCTGTTTGTGTGTCTGTGTCTGTGTATGTTTGTGTATGTCTGGGGATGCGAAGACTGAATTAAAAGGCTAAGTGAATCTGACCCTGCTACTATTGACCTTAACAGTGTTAAAACCAGCTTCACTCATTTAAATATTTTCCAAATGACAACCTACTCCAGCACTTGGAGCTGGTGCATATATGTATTTTTCCGGGTTTTTTTTGTATCTTGCCAGATTGTGACCCAGTATGAGCTGAAGCAGACTGTGCGATATACAGTGTCCTCCAAATGTTTGGAAATGCAAACAAGGATTTAGACAATATCAACGTAAATCCTTATCTAACTGTCACCGTCCCGCTGGCGGGACGCTTGGCGCTCTTTTTTCATTGTCTTTTTTCCCTATCACATCTTTTAGTAATCATCATAAATTAGATATAATTTGAAAGCTCAAAATCTCAAAATGAATCCTGTGAAAACCTTTTTGAAATCGTGTTACCATGGAAAAGCTGTTTTAAAATCTTTTAGTAGTCTCCTCCCCCTAAGTGGGCGGTGTCAAGTGTCATATTACAAAATGTATTTTACAATCAAAACTTTTTATAATCTTGACAAAATACATATCGTTTGAAAGGTCTGAGACTCAATTTTGAGATAGAAGTAATATTGAGAGAGAAATGTATACATTTGTGACAGAAAAATGCATCAAAAAATTTAATGGAGTTTGGATGTTACCCGGTGGCTATTTTTGGTATAACGCCTAAACAAATTTTCATAGGAACCTCAATTTTGTTTGTATCAACTTCAAATTTGTAACATAACTTATTTAGACATAACAAGGTTTTAAAAAAATTATAGCGATTTTGCATTAAAACTTGATTTGTAAAATATTTATTTTGTATGAAAATAATTAGAACAGTACATTTTCTTTACAGTAAATTTAAACTTCTATAACATTTGCACACTTTCATTGTTTGAAATGATTGTGCAATAATCTGCTGATTGTTTTCTTTAAAAAGAGACCATCCTTAGGTCTGAGTTCCAAAGCGTTCATGAATTATAACAAGTTTGGATAGTGCACTTTTACATATATGTTCAAAAATGGGCAATGACAGTTAAGGGGATAACGTCTTGGAATTATCTATCTATCTATCTATCTATCTATCTATCTATCTATCTATCTATCTATCTATCTATCTATCTATCTATCTATCTATCTATCTATCTATCTATCTATCTATCTATATTTTAATTTTCACAGTATTACTATTTTACTGTATTTTTTTATCAAATAAATGCAGCCTTGGTGAGTATAAGAAACGTCTTTCGAAAGCATGACAAAATCTTAATTATTCCAAATTTGAATGGTAGTGTAGCTTTACTGATTGGTTGAGAGAACGGCAAACCAGTGAGATCACAGTTTGTATACTGTATGTCATAAATCTGGTGTTTTATAGCCTATGAGCTGTAGTATTTTACTATTTCTAAGTTTTGAATGCATAACATTTTTATTTCATAAAGTATGTTTTGTAGTTTCAAAGCCTTTTATCAATGCAAAGTCATCACTAAATGATAAGGATTTATGCTAATATCTTTCAAAAACCATCTTTGCCTAGGGCCTTTCTGAACTTTTGGAGGACACTGTATGTGTGTGTGCGTATCATTTCATCAACAGCTCACTGAATGAAGAAACAAGTAATCTAAATACACTCTTGCACTTTTCTGCAGTTCTAATCAGGATCCAATTAATGCATTGCAATGTTCTAGTTGTGTTTGTATTTGCCAGTTTGTGTATTTGTTTGAGTGAGAGTGAGAGTCAAAAGTCAGTTTGGTGATTAACTTTGAGAAGAAAGGGGTTGATGAGATCATTGGCTTTGAGAGCGAGAGAGAGTGAGACAGATAAATCTTAATAATTCTCTATAATTAGCTCGTGGTCTGTACCAGTGGGACCCAGGTACACAGCTGCTAGATCCAACTCACCAGCAGTTCACCATCAGGACCCTCTGTGATGTGTGTGTTGCTGTAATGAGGCAGGTGAAAACAGATCTCATACACAGGACGCTCTTCGGTATGTCATCATGATAATACTTTTTTAATGAAGCTTGGATATATATAGTATATTATAATATAGCAGATGTCTTATTAAAGGGAGAGTTAGGTTCTGATTGGTCAGTACAGCACTTTTTTACAGTCCACAATATAGAAATATAATAGTAGGTATGAGTCTGACACAAAACATAACACGAATTTGATGATTAAAATCTATCCTTAATATTTTATTATAAATATTGTAATATAGTAGTGGGTATGAAACAACATATAATTGTGATAACATTTATTTAATAAAACAAATTAATCAGTTTAATAAAATGTTAATTATAAAATTATTATTTTTAATAAAATATGTATAATAGTTTTATTATAAAAATATTATATATTTTTTTTGGAACTGCCGTTCAAAATTTGGGATCAGTATGATTTTTTAAATTTTTTAAATAAGTTTCTTGTGATCATCAAGACTGCATTTATTTGATCAAAAATACAAAAAAAACCTTGTGAAATATTATTGCACTTTAAAATAATGGTTTTCTATTTTAATATACTTTAAAATGTAATTTATTCCTGTGATGTAAAGCTGTATTTTCAGCATCATTACTCCAGTCTTCAGTGTCACATGATCCGTCAGAAATCATTCTAATATGCTGATTTATTAATAATGTTGGAAACAGTTGTGCTGCTTAATATTTTTTAGGAGCCTGTGAAACTCCTTTCATGATGGATTCTTTGATGAATAAAAAGTAAAAAATTAAAGAGAGAGAGAGAGAATAGCATTTATTTAAAAAAGAAATATTTTGTAGCAATGTAAACTACTGTTCAAAAGTATGGGGACAGTCATTTTTTTTCTTTCTTTTTTTGAAAAAAAAAATAATAATTAAGCAAGGATGTTAAATAGATTTTTTTAAATTATTGTAAAGATATACTGTTAGAAAAGATTTCTATTTTAAATAAATGCTGTTCTTTTCTTCTTAACTACTTTTATTACGTTTTTTTATTAATTTGTTATTGTATTCACTGTATAATTATATGGCTGCCATGGCGTGAACGCAATCTCAGAAGCTTTTTGCTTGTTTGCTTATCTGTATTTGATTTTAATTTCATTAAGTAGATGTTTCACTCCACCAGCGTTCTAATGAATTTCTATTGGAGTGTTAAATAAATCTTGAATATTTGTTAGCCCCACTTATATCCTAGCTCATATATCATCACTGTGTTTGTGTTTGTGTGTGTGTGTGTGTGTGTGTGTGCATCTTTCTGCATTTGTTTCATCCCCACAATATGCCGGAGCAGCACCCACAAGAGGACGAGAGGGGGAAAGCTCGTCAGAGCTCATCTGCTAATTAATGTCTGATTAAAGCAGTGTGCCTGCAAGGTCAGATTTAGTTTCTCCGCTCAGTCTGCATGAACACAACTTCCATACTAATCAACACGTCCAGCTGCTCTTGCTTTAAGATTGGTTTAAACCGCCATTTTTTATGTGATCTTGGTCAAAATGAAATAGAGCTCTAGAGAACATCAGCTGCTTTCATGAGGGATCTTGATTGATGCTATGTGTCAATATTGTTCAGTGCACTTGACAGTGACGGTGGCACATTTTCATTATTAGAATCGTGTTGTTAGTTCATAAGAAAGTCTTTTTTGGCCTGTCTCATCCAGGTTCTGAGTTATGTATGCTGTTACTCGTTAACTATACCCACAGTACTGTCCTTTCAGCTTATTAATAGGAATGGGAATCATGAACTTATTCAGAACCAGTTACATTTTAAATAAAAGAAACAATACCTGTTCTTGCAATTGCATTCTTCCGCCAATGTGTATAGATTATCATTCTAAACTGAAAGCATTTCTTGCACTACTTATTGCTTCAACACAGCTACCAAATCAATGGTGCGAAACAGACAGCATGACCAAACCTGCATGAATGATTTCAATAAGCCAGTTCTTTTTAGTGAATCAGAAGCATATAGTGTAACTGGTATAGTCTGATTACAGAGCATTTCATTTAAAAAAATAATAATAATTAAATAAACAAAATATGCCAATTTTGCCATCAGTGAATTACCACTTTAAATCAGTGTAGTTAAAGATGTGCATCATTTATTTCCCTTTTCAGCAGTGTTTTATAAATATCAAGGAATAAAATATATTGCCACTTCTTTTGGTTTATAATATTTTTAGTTCATATATAGTTGTATTATTTGTTATTTATAAGGTCGATTATTGGATTGCATTCATGCTGCCTCTAAAAAGCTGCCTCTTTTTTTTTTGCAAAAATTGTTTTAAATGTACTAACTGAAATGATCTGCATTTCTTTTTTTTGAAATATTTATTCCTGAAATCTACTAAAGGAATCATAAATGCACTTGATCAGAGGTTGTTGTTGTTGTTATAGATTTACATATCACAAATTACGTTTTAATAACTGTGCTAGAGAAAGCCCCACTGTTCCTATTGACCCTGTGTTACAAGCAGAGTGCAATAGTTTATTTTAACTATCTTCCATGAATGCTGATATGTAGATGTTCAATGAAATCCAGTTGTGCGTCTTTCTGCCAGTTTGCAAATGTGAGCCTGTTGTTTGCGGATGTTCTCACCATGCCGCTTTTCCAAGGGTCCTCAATGCCGAGTAATAAGCCGTTTATTTTGTTTCAGTCTCTCTGTTGAAACGGATCCCATGCTGACAACAATAGCCTATCAAATCCTATTGCTTACTTGCCTAATTTCCTCCACCGGGAGCGTGGAGAGGAGGAACCTCTCATTTTCCCCCTCCACCTCTCCGTCAAGGAACGGGTGTTAGATCATTACATGAGGGTGAGAAGAAGGAGCGCTCTGTGTGGAGCCCCGTGCGGTATTGATCTGACTGAGCGCCGCTAAGGACGTGACTCCGAGCTGTTATTGGTCTGTTTGGGAAGGCAGCCGTGTCCTCTGGAGTTAAAGTGTGTGAATGAAGTGTGTTTGAAAGGTAGTGTATGTACAACACATTCTGAATTGACTGCGCCACATGATGACTTCATTCTAGCAGCGGCGCTCAGCTCTGGCCATCACGAGTCTGCAGGTGACTTTGAAATGAAGTAGTAGGAAGGGCTAGTGGCCACTTTTGCACTGATTTCCAAGAAAATGAGCTGAAAAATAGGGATGGAACTGTGTAGTAGATGTTGTTGGCAGTCTCCACTCTCTCGTAATCTCACTGGCTGTTGTTTTCAGCTGCTCTCTTGCTAGTCAGGATGGTGTGCATCAGGGCAATTGAATGACATGAAAAGGAATTCAAAGCCATAAAAAATAACAACACAGGTAATAATGCATTCTGGGTTTTCTGCAATATTATTGAATCTATAAATGAAATCTATCTATCTATCTATTTATCGTTCTATCGTTCTATCATTCAGTCATTTGTTTTATAATTCTTTCTATTGTTCTATCGCTCTGTCGTTTTGTTGTTCTAAAATATCATTCTGTCTGTATCTGTGTTCTGTCTGGTGTTCTTTCTGTCATTCATTTTATCATCTACTGTAAATAATTTTATTCACCATTCTATCTTATTGTTTGATCGTTCCATTTTGTCTGTACTATGTTTCTGTCTGTCAGTCGGTATATCGATAGTTCTGTCATTCTGTCTATTTGTCTTACTCATTCTATCAGTTTCTTTGAATTTCAGTTTTAATTTAACGTCCTTACCTTGAAATTCAAATAGTATTTGTGCCAGGTGAAGGGAAAGTTGTGAGTTGGCTTCAATCGTTGGCTTTTTGTCACAGATTAGTCATATACTTAAAACATGAAAGGCTGATGAGCTTCAGTCTTGTCGTCTGTGCTTGGTTTTTGGCTCAGTTCTCCCCGAGATCAAAGCCACCGGTGCTCCATGCACCATTTGAGGCTGAAATCCACTCCTAATTGCTTGGCCACTTACAAAATCAATTTGGGATTTAATTGAATCCATAAATGCCTTGGTGGCTGCTTGCACTGTACAGTCCCAAAGATTGTGCTATAGATTATTGGTCTTGCAAGTTAAAGGTATTTAGGGGCGCTTTACTGCACAAGCACAGCGAGTCTGTGTTTGTGTGGTTAAATGAAAGGAAATTGTTTGGGATACCTAACACCTGAGATACGTTTCAAATGGAGGATACACATGAATGGGGGAAGTTATCTAGTCAAAACGGTGAAGTGCACAGTTACAGTGTGTCTATTTTTTTAGTGGTTAGATTTTTTTTCTTGAAGCTGTTAAACTGGAAGCTCTGTCATGATTTAGAATGCTTGAAATCTGTAGGTTCAAATGGAAGTTGAAAAATGTGAATTGTTTAACAAAATGCAACAGTAGAAACATTTGCCAAGGCAAGTGGAACATTGCAAGCTTAAGCATCAATGTTTGAGTACAATACCTTTGGTTTTTCCTATATATATTTAGTATATGACTAGATTTAAGGGCTGGTGGGTCCCGGAACCCCATAACAACTAAAATATAAAACTTGATAGGGCCATTTTCTATCATTAAAGTGCTTAATGCATTTTTTACAACACTGAATGTGCTGTACATAGAAAAAATTAAAAAGTTTTTTTTAGGCTATAGCACTATTCCATAAACCAACAGTGAAAACTGAAATATCTAATACAGTTATCATGTTTTTTCTTCAATAAAGTTGCTTTTATTAAAGAAAAATAAACTCAAAAACAAACAAAAAAATTCTGAGTCTCAGTGTTTTGTTTATTTATAATTGTTGATTCACATAAATGACTATGATTATTTCCATGTTTGTATTTGTGCTGAAAGCTGACTTTACAACATTCTAGCAGGTATTTTCTGGGAATGTTAACAATAGTATTTGGTGCATTATTAGATTCCAATGAAGATGCCACAGAAAATGCAGAGTTTACATTTTTCCTTCTGAAAGCAAACGCTAATAACATTTTGTAAGGAATGACCTGGGTTCAATACAAGTTGTATTAATATCTGTGGCATGCTGTCGATTACCAGGTACACTCATTTCAGCTTGAAACTAAAACTGTTTTTATAATAGTGCTCCTACAGGGTCTATAGGGAACGATATTCTAGAAATATGATTGATATTTTTGTTAAGAACTAATCAGTTGTGAATGTGTCTAAAGCATGAAGGTCTAGATATGCACATAATATTAGTTTGTTACATGTAAGCAGAGAATTGTGGATAGCTACATTTATGTATTTTTTTACTATCCTTACATATATTATTAGAATGTATCTGGTGACTGATTTTTCTCATATTAACACACACAGTATAATGGCTATACTTTTAAAGCAGTTTGCATTTGACCATTTATTGAAGTGCAGTGTCTTCCACTATAGACTTTCCTTCGTAAATGCAATATTATACAGATTGCTTTTTCAAACTGAGAGGCGAATTTAAGTTATTTTCAGTGTTAACCGGCAATATGCCACAGATGTTGTCAATAGAGCTTAACTTGCATTGAACCGAGAACATTCCTTTAACCTTGAGATCAGAACATGCCGATTTACCATTTTCATACATCTGAGATCTACTGTCCTTATCTGGAAATTTCCAGAAAACCTGACATGCATATTTTGAGGATATGATTGATTAAAAAAAATAACTCTGAATATTCTTGTAACATCTTCATTATATTTCTTGTCATTTTGTATCTCAGCTCATTATTGAAGTACAAAATATTAAATCATCCTGCCTAAATAAATTTTACGGCCTTATTCTCCTGGACAAAAGAACTGGAGATGTGCAGATGCTGCAGTCTGACAGATGTTTAATTGAGTTGTACAATTGATGTAGTAGCAGTTAATAATCTGTCTTCACCGTGATACTCCGCCCTGATCTCTATCTGTAGCTGTGCTTTACAGGCCGTTTTTTCTATTACAGCTCTTACACCTTGTGTATTGTGTGTGTGTGTGTGTGTTTGTGTGAGTATGTCTATTACTCTTTATGGCCTGAATAGGCTGCAGTTTATGGAAGTTTTTTTTTTTTTTAACTAATCTCATTATGGACACATTTCACCTCACATGGATGTGGGACTCCAGCCAGAACCAAAACACACACACACACACACACACACACACACACTCTTATGTGGATCCACTGATATCTAAAGCAAAATAAATAAATATTCTTCCAATTAAATAAAATACTTCTGATTATGTAATAGGATTTGCCAAGTTGATTATTCCATTTACTTGTATTTACACAAGACTGCAATTAAAATGCCACCTGCTCTCTTTCTGTGTGTGAGTTTCACTGGAGATATGGTGAAATGATGAAAGTTATTTACATGAATTAATTTAGTAGATAATTTGTCTATAAAGAAAAAGAAAAGAGGAAAATCAATAGTAATTTTACCAACAGTATTAGCCTATAATCAACTAACTTGTAACTTGCATATTATTATATTATATTATATTATGATTAATTTGTCATCGAAAAAAGTGCTGTAAGAATGCATGAGGCATTTTAATGATAGAAAATAATAATGTTAAATGAAAAAGAAAATTACTTTTCTCTGTACTTATTTAGCAGATGTTTTGTCCAAACCAAGTAAAAAAGAAAGGGATATATATATATATAAGAAAAGCACTTTTTGCTTAAAGTGGCCAACAACATTAGCCTTGAAGTTATATTGTATTATTATTAATAATACAATTCTTTATAATCAATTTTTTAAATAATCTTTGAAAAAAAATCTATAACAATCAATTTTTTTGTCCTATGTACTTCCGTAATAATACATGAGGCATATTAATAGAAAATGGCTTTTTAAAATGTTTAAAATATGTTATCTAAAATATATCTCCCCCTTTGTCATTCAAATTTGGTGCATTAATAATACAGGTGAGAGACTCTTTGTTTGCAGTGAGTGTATTTGACCATATAAGGAGAAGGGGAGGAGATGACACTGCACACGGACATCATTGGTTCTAACGTGTATCATCAGTGCAGCAGATTTGAATGTGAGGAGCTGAATGAGATTTGAGAAAGGAAGTCTTTACACTTTGAGCACCACTGGCATTTAAAGCTCTCTTTAAACACTGTTACTGGTGTGTGTGTGTGTGTGTGTGTCCTCAGGTTGATGGGTCACTGGTGCTGTAAAAGCCAATAGCCTCTGTGGGTCTATGATGTACTGCTTGCTTTCGAAGGGAAACCCTTAGCACTCTGCAAGCAGACGATCTGATTGGATGAGGAAATTGGCCGCAATAATAACCAGGGCTCTCATTAATATCAGTGCTGCATCCGCAGGGATCTCTTATTCATCTCTCTCTCTTTCTTTCTCCCTCAGTCTGACTCCCACCTTTGTGAATAGCTGAATACATTGATAACAGAAAAACACTGCGTAAGTAAACACTTGGTATTCTGTTTGGTTGCAGGCATCTCTAGTGCCTCTGGTATATGGGGTCTTAGACTGAATATCTCACGCCACATGAAGGATGGTGCACAGTCTCACAATGACAGTTCTTATGCTATTATACAGCATTTTCTTCCTTGCAATATAAAATTAATAATGACGTCTTTTTCTCCCTGAAGCACAGTTGATCGTCATAGAAAACAGAAATTTAATATGTGTGTGTATGAATATCCAGGCAGACATTATGGGGTTATAAATCTCCCAGCTTAGTTGAAGAACAGCAGAGGCAGAAAGAACATCTAGACTTGTGTATTAGATGCCAGAAACAAGAACAGACCAGACTGATCAGGATTAGACTGGTTCCGATCTACAAATCTGATTCACAGAGACAAATTAGTCTTGTTCAAAAATGAAGGGACAGATTCACTGAACAGTTGCACCAGTTTTGCATAAGTTGACTTACTCACTAGGTACCCACAGTGTAAAAATAAATCTGTTAAATTACAGAAAACGTACTTGCAGCTCATTACACGAGACATTATCCATTAATTTTACAAACATAATTAAAATACAAGGCAATGCAGTGTAAAATTCAAAATACTGGTAAAACACCTGTAAAATATAAATATGGAAATATTCCTTCAAAGTATGAAGTACATTATGGCCTATTTTTACAGATTTTTTTTTAGAGTTCACAATCCAGTTTAAGATTATTTTAAAGGAGACATATTATGCCCCTTTTTACAATATGTAATATAAGTCTCTGGTGTCCCCAGAATGTGACTGTGAAGTTTCAGCTCAAAATACTCCAAAGATCATTTATTATATCATTTTGAAAATGCCTATTTTGAGTGGAAGCAGAAACACGCTGTTTTTCAGGCCTGTCTCTTTAAATGCAAATGAGCTGCTGCTCCCTGCCCCCTTTTCCAGAATAGAGCTGCGCCATTACAGCTCGGACCTCCTAAAAACATCTGTTATGATTCTGATTATCATGTTTATCGTGCTGAAATCATGCGTTTTAAACCTTATGAGTTGAAACTTCTGATATACGGTTTTCTGAGAGCACACATCCGAAGTACACGGACAGAAAGCGGCTGTCACAGCATGCGAGTACTAAACTGAGTTCTCATTCACACACAAGTTTACGTTAAAAACCACACGAGTTTCAAAAGCAGTCGGTTATGTCTATGAAGGTAAACAGCCGGGAAATAAATTGCATGTTTATTTTAGATCTGTGTGGCAGCAGCAATATACAGTAAATAAATCAATAAATCCACTGCTCTGTTGTCTCCTCTGAGGCTGGGACTCTAAACAGTGTTCTGTGCTTGTCTGTGCAGCCAAAGACAGAACCGTTTGCATGTTTTGCTCAAACTTTCACTGTGGTATTAGAGCTGGTACACCGTTGTCGCTTGCGAAATCAAAATGACAGCGCCGTGGGTGGAAATGTACAGATTAAGGGGTGGTAATATTATAATGAGATCCCTTTGCCACGTCACCAAGGGAGCGAAATCTGACGCACTCGTTTTTTCAGATGCTTGCAGAAAAAGGCTTACCAAACCAAAGTTACTGGGTTAATCTTTTTCTCGTTTCCTTGGTTGGTAGATGCATCGGGGACCTGATTATAGCACTTAAAAACTGGAAAAGTCAGATTTTCATGATATGTCACCTTTAATTTATTTAAATTATTGGTGTCAGTTGCTAAAGGCTACATATTGGTGTGTGTGTGTGTGTGTCTATGTATTGTTCAAAAGTTTGGGGTCAGTAAGATTTTTATTTTTTTTATGTTGCTGAAAAGGCTGAATTTATGTGATTAAAAATACAGTTAAAACAGTTCTATGGTGAAATTTTATTACATTATAAAATAACTGTTTTCTATTTTCGTATCTTTTTAAAAATTTTATTTACTCCTGTGATATTTTCATGATATGTCACCTTTAATTTATTTAAATTATTGGTGTCAGTTGCTAAAGGCTACATATTGGTGTGTGTGTGTGTGTGTCTATGTATTGTTCAAAAGTTTGGGGTCAGTAAGATTTTTATTTTTTTAATGTTGCTGAAAAGGCTGAATTTATGTGATTAAAAATACAGTTAAAACAGTTCTATGGTGAAATTTTATTACATTATAAAATAACTGTTTTCTATTTTCGTATCTTTTTAAAAATTTTATTTACTCCTGTGATGCAAAGCTGAATTTTCAGCATCATTAGTCTTCATCTCGAGTCTTCAGTGTCACATGATCCTTCAGGAATCATTCTAATATGCTAATTTTCTATTAATATCTTTTTGAAATATAAATATTTTGCAATGTTACAAATATTTTTACTGTCACTTTTGATCAATTTAATGCATCATTGCTATATAAAAGTATTAATTTCTTGGGGGAAATCAGTCTCACTGATCCACAATGGTATTGTGTGTGTGTGGTGTGTGTGTGTGTGTATGTATATATATATATATATATATATATATATATATATAGGTTGTGTGCTTCTAGAGACTATTCGTGGACAACACAAGCACAGAACAATTTGAAAAGCCGTGGCTTCCTCATCTCAGCTGCTGAAGTTTCAGAGCGGGGCCGGGTAAGCTTTTCTCACTGCCTGAGTGTGAACCCTAAAATAAAGTGATAATTCAGGATGACAGTCTGATTTCAGTCAGCTTTCTTTAGAGAATAGCTGGCTCACAGCTCACCTGGAATTCATTAAGCTTATTGGCTCTTTGTTTGATCCGATAAGAGGCATATCGTGCTTTCATGCTCTGTCAGTGGCACTGGCCCTCTACCTCACTCACTCTCAGAACCAGGCTTTATCTACAGTATGTGTGTTTGTGTTTTTCAGTCTTTCTAATATAAGCAAGACTAATGAAGTACAGTATCATGTCCAGATTATTGATTTTTTGTTTATATATATATATATATATATATACACACACACACACACACACACAGAGTAAATACGTGAAGGAAATACCTGGTGATTAGTTAAATTAATAAATTAAATCCATCTTTAAGTATACTATATAGAAGCACAGCTAATAACAAATTATCACAGACATGTTTGTCTTTTTATGAGCTATAGTGTATGGTTCTGATTAACTGATGTTTCTCATTGTCGCTTAATTAATTTCCGGTGTGTAGATAGATTGTTGTGATATGTTTGTGTTGCCATATGGGACCCCGGAGGTGTGTTTCTGTTTTGTGCTCTTTGATATTTACTCAGTGTTCAGATTCTTTTTCCACACCGTTTTATCCTCAGCGTTCAATCACTAAATATACAGAAGGGATAAAGAAGCACATCAAAATATTTGAACTTCCCCAGAAGATCTTTCAACGCAGCCATAAAAAAACCCATCAGCTTAGCTTACATTGATAAGTACAGCATTTTGTCGTGTAAATGGATCCGCAAAGCAAGGCTTTACATGAAAGATGATAACATTTACATAAATGAAATGAAATTTTTATTCGCTATCAAAGGAATCCAGCTGTTATAAATAAAACATTAATAATTATTCACGCTATTTGCTATCAGCAACTATTTGGTATCAGCAACTCTACAGAGACCCTGAGGTCTGGATTATGGTGAAGAGGGATTCATCTTGAAGCTGAAGATCTGGATCTAGATCCACATCTGGGTCTGATCCAGATCAGTCCTCAAGGGGTTTTTAGTGGCAGATGTTTAGTCCTGGCATTGGACATGTTCAGGCTTCGGCCATGTTAAAAATGTGCATACATTGCTCAGTTTGTTGGCAAAACCTAGTGTACAGTGAGAACATGAATAATTCACTTTGTTTGACAGCTGGATTAAAAATAAGGGGTGCCATTGGAGACTGTATGTGAGAGCGATCCACAGAGCATCTTGTGTTGTGTAGAAACCAAAGGAGGATTTTGGGTAGAGCCACCCAGTAGGGGGATGCGATCTAAAACCCCATAACCTCCCTTAGCCTGCCAACAAAATCTTCTATTATTTCCTGTTTTGCATACAACAGAATTTGCTTTGGCGAAATCTAGTGCAGAATAACATATTCACACATGTTTGGAAACACAGGCACCTGTGTTGTGCGCGTGTGAGGTTGTAAAGGCTGTGATGGCCGGTTCTAGTCTATAGATAGTCTCTATCTTCGGCAGGGTATGATGTAATGGAGATGAAATATGTTTTCTGGCACCACAAACTTTTAAGCATAATTTTAACAGTCATAGCCACTTCGAACAGCACACTATAACAGTCTCCCTCACTTTCTGCTCTCGCTGTTATTTACCCTTCACCTTCATTTCAGTTCTGTCCTTGGAGACTTTTCAAACGAGTGGAGTGTGTAACAGCTCTGGAATTAAACTTGTCGGCAATGTAGTTTCCTGAATATATTGCAAACTGTAACAGATGCGGCTGTTAGGGATTGACGGTGGTACACGAGTAGCGACAGCAGCTTGATCATTGAAATATAGTGATAGTGGAACTTTTTTCAGCTTACAAACATTTCAATTTTGCAGTAGCTTTGCCATTGGTTATGTTAGCATGTGGTACCTTGTGTATTGATTGGCAGCAGGACATGCACAATATATCTGTGGTTATTGGCTGTTTTTAGTTTAGTTTTATTTATTTATTTTTATATATATTTTATTAATATACATACTGTGAGATTATTTTGACTGGATCTCATTTGAGGCAAGTCCTTAATAATAATAGTAATATTAATACCACTACTACTAATAATAATATTAACAATAATCCCATATTGTTAAAATTTTTGGTTATTATTTATATATATATATATATATATATATATATATAAATTTTTATTCGCTATCAAAGGAATCCAGGTGTTATAAATAATACATTAATAATTATTCATGCTATTTGCTATCAGCAACTATTTGGTATCAGCAGCTCTCTCTATATATATAACCTGTATATATATATATATATATTGTTTGTTATTTTTGGTTATTTTAAATATTTTATAACAACCAGTTGTTGCAATTTTTAATTCCATTTTAAGTTAATACTTAAAGGAAATACCCAATAATTTAAATGAAATAAACTAGTATGTAAAGTAAGCTAAGTGTGTGTTTGTGTGTGTGTGTGTGTTGATATTTATAGATATATGTCTGTGTATGCGTGATATTATTGAAGATATTAACATATTTAATAATCAGCCAAAATTGTATATTTGATTATGCAAATTTTTATCACCTTTATCATTAACCCTCATTTAAAGTTAATCACTAATGCACTAATATTAATAATAAAAAAAAATAATAACACGGTTAAATGTAAAGTTTAGCAAATCTCAAAATAAATATTAATTTTCATACTGTGCATTTACATTTGTATTTTTTTTTGCCTTTGCAGTCACCACTAAAAATGTATGAATTCATGTAAATGTCTGGTATGTACTAGTGATTTGTAACAACAAATATAATGAAGTATAAATGTACAAAAAATAATAGTTGCCTAACATTTATGTAATGTTCATCAGACGCTCCGTTGAGAGTGTAATGTGGGTTGTGGGCAGCTGGCAGTGGTGTGATGAGAATCCACTGTGGTGACTGGGGTTCACAAAAAATTAATAACACGGTTAAATGTAAAGTTTAGCAAATCTCAAAATAAATATTAATTTTCATACTGTGCATTTACATTTGTATTTTTTTTTGCCTTTGCAGTCACCACTAAAAATGTATGAATTCATGTAGATGTCTGGTATGTACTAGTGATTTGTAACAACAAATATAATGAAGTATAAATGTACAAAAAATAATAGTTGCCTAACATTTATGTAATGTTCATCAGACGCTCCGTTGAGAGTGTAATGTGGGTTGTGGGCAGCTGGCAGTGGTGTGATGAGAATCCACTGTGGTGACTGGGGTTCACCACTGATGTGTTTCATTCTCCATCTGGAAGCGGTGCCCATGCCCACAGACGGCTCCGATGTGTGAGACAGTTTCATCTGCTCGCACAAGCCCGACTGATCACAGGCAGATTTGCCTCAACTTCCTCAAAGTTTGAGTCTTTCATAGTATCAGTGGGGGCTTTTTGGTTTTGTTGCAGTTTTCTCAGAAAGTTGTTCTTTTGAGGTGTCATTTATAGACGAAAGAAAGCTGTTTATTTGAAATACTGAAGCTGGATTCTGCTGATATATTAGCATGACACACCAGGCTTGTTTTACTATATGTGTGCAGGGCTGTTGTCCTGTTAAATCTGTCGTTGAGCTGTTGCCAGTCACTGAAAAATGTCTACCCAAAGTCATATAGCAGGTGTTATTTTTTGTCATTATTGATGAAGACTTTCTTTAATGAGAAAGGAAACAGCTGGGGAAAAAAACAGGGAATGGCATAGGGAAATTACCTGAAACAGAATCAATCTTAGCCTGCACGCAGGACTCTACTAGGCTTTCATAACATATATATGATTATATATGTTTTTAAATGTGATATTTTATTATAAGTGCCATCATTTATATATGAGCAGTGAAAGCTACATTATGCACGTTGCTGTTGGTTGGCTCATGTTAGCAGAAGCTCGAGACACTGCGTATAGCGTGTTAAATCATCTTGACTGCCTTCTCATTGCACGTGTGCATGGGAAGTTGTCTGATTTTCAGATTAAAGCTGATTCCAGCAGTGATTTAAGCAGCTACTACTTACTGCCTTGAGCTTTCAATGGACATTAGAGCTTGTTGTGGATTCTGAATGGACAAAAATCTGTGTGAATTTTTGATATTTATAGATTGTAAATATTAAATGTCTGAAAAATCGGATAAAAGTGAAATATATTAAATTAGTGAATTTATATTTTATCACTTAATAGTGCCTAATAGTGTGTGTGTATTTATTTATTTATGTTCATCTCTCCTTCTATGCAATGTGAATAAGTTCATTATAATAATTTGTTTCAGGTTTTTTTTGCTTTGTTTTGATTTATTTGTTCTGTGCATAATTTCACAAGTTCATTAATGAGTTTAAGAAATTAAATACGGAAAATGTGTTTTTTCTTTAATGGTTCAAACACTGATGAATAGAATAAGGAGACACAAACTAATTTTCATTATTTAAAATTTGTGTTTGAACTCTGGAGAGCTTCAAATGTTTCTATTTTCAACGTGTGTTTTTGTAGCATTGATCAATGTAGCCAATCACTGACATTTTAGGTCCCGGAGACGCGGAGATGCGTTTAGCTGTATATGTAAAAAAAATTGTTCCGTATCTGCGTTTTGTCCAGACGGATCCGGCGTTTTGGGAGCCTGAAACCGCAATTTTTTTAAACCGGGTCCCAGAGTGGATAAATTTGACACCCTTGTGTTTTTGTGCGTACAGCCAATCCATATAATTTGTGAAACTACATGCTTGTGTTCGTGCTGCAGAAGCTACTGAGCCTATTAGCTTTACTAAAGAAAAAAAAATGTACTAAGGCAAAATGTTTGTATACAGCGTGCATGTTTTATGCACATGCTCCAGGTCTTCTTCTCCATTTGTAGTCATCTGTGGCAGAATTATAGCGACACATACTGGTCTGGCATGTATACTACATCGTTTTGAGTCGTTTCAGTGGTTTTGTGTGTACAGAATTTTTTTTTTAGAACGAGGAAAATAAAAAAGGATCGGATAGGGAAAGCTCTGGCTTCGTGTGGATGTGGCCTTAGAGCACCCTCTCTAATTTCAGAAGCACCCTCAGTGATTTGATTCTGGAACCGGGCCTGCCTGTATCTGGAGAAGTAGGGGAAATTATAATTTTATATATTTCTATATTATTTCTCCTAAATATAATTTATTATATTTAGATATTTACCATATTAAAGCCTCCTGTATAGTGCTTTAACACAATGTACTGTATTTGCTTTGAGCGACCATTGATGGTCCTCGCTGATACGGTGACCCAGATAGCAAAATTATACCCCAGTATATAATTTCATGACAATAAAGTTCCCAGGATTCTGCCATGTCTATTTTAAAATCATATTTTGAAGTAGGCCAAATGTATGTTCTCAAGTGAACTTGCGGGAAAAGCATTACTTCTAATTTGGCCAAAGAAAACTTGTAAAATCAAAATTTTTCTATGTGCATTTTGAAAAATGTTTATTAAAGGTGTCTAAAAAAAAATCTAAAAAGAAGAGAAAATATTGTAATTTTTTCGGGCAGCATTTTGTGTGCACGGTTCTAATTTCAATTTAGCATTTCAATCATGCATAAGTTCATTAATGAGTTTGTTTTGTGTTTTTTGTTCTGTTTTGTAAGGATTTTTCTTGTGCCTCTGTCACCTTTAGCTTGCTCAAGGTGTGTATATATATATATATATATATATATATATATATATATATATATATATATATATATATACAACAATATTGAAATATTTTCCAGGTAATATTTAAAAAATGCTTTGTACAATGACCAAAATAAATCTTTTAATTTTGCAAACAATATATTGTCTTTATAATATTATATTTACTGTTTGCCTCAGGTAGTATGCATGAAAATACATAACTGCCTTTTAAAAAAAATTTAATTTAAACAATTTTTTTTAAAGCACTAACTTATAGACAGGGGTTAAATTGGGATTTGCTATGTGGGGAGACTCTATGGTATCGAGCTTATATATATGTGTGTGTGTGTGTGTTTTGCAAATGTGATGTATTCTGAAGCAATATTCTCATTATTCAATATTTATAATATATTCAATATTTTATCCAAGGACATTTTTTTGCCTTTATAGAGGGCATTTCCCCACTAATCTCATTAATACTTTCATTTCAAATTCTTACATTTGATCTATAAATTCATAATAATATAATAATGTGATCTATACGTTATCAAATTAAATAATTTAATCTGAAAAATACAACTGCATTAAATAATATTATGAGATTCTTTTAAATATGTTTGAATATACAAACAAGAAATGATGGTAAAAATGATACTTTTCAACGAAATTAAAACGCCAGTGCCAGTAGTGTTTAATGAGTAAGTCGTTGAGTCATTCATTCAAACGATTCGTTCAAACGGCAGAATCATCAGATGTTTATGCATGGGCTAATGAAACTTTGATTCAACCGATTCGTTCAAAACACGGAATCAATCAGCAATGAATCGGCTGGTTGCTGTGAGATGCGCTGTGTTCCGCCTAAAATTTAAGTGACCTAATATTATTGTATTTTGCTTATTGAACTGTTTATAGAACTATTAAACAGTCGTAATGGTGAAAACGTTGTTTGATATTGCCTAACTAACTGCATTTTAAATAAGCTATCAAAACTTTACATTTAGAATTTTAAAGAACACTTAAAGTTTCTAAGTGTTGCACGTTTTGATTTCTCCTGTAGAGGCTGCATGAGCAGCAATAGATGCATAATATACAGTCTATGTGCCGGGGTTCAGCCCCGGACAGCCCCGGCCCCGGCCCAATTTAAACCCTGCTTATAGAGGACCTTAACTTCTTTAAAGTTGACTAGTGATTCAAACAGAAGTGAATTTAAGCATTAGCTGCACACTATAAAACTTTCATCTGTTTTTACATCTACTGCCTGTCTGTCTGCTAATTTAACCTCCCACAGAGGCGGCACGGCATACAGCCCAGCTCTGTGAGTGTTCACACTGGAAAATGATAGTTTAAAAAACAATATGCCCATGAGTGTTAACGCAAGAACATGCAATTATGCTACCGAACAAGACAAATTGAAGGAAATAGTCAGTTAATACCGAACAGGGAGAGAGAGAGTGAATGAGGAACAGGATAACAAAGGAATGACAAAGAGACTGAGGGAAAATGTGTCATGGGAGCGGATGAGTTTGTGATGGACGGCATAATAAAGTGGAACAATGACATGGGGTCAATCAGATTTTGGCCCACAGAGATGAAATACGAGGGCATGTGAGTAAATGAGAGCAGGAGTCAGTGACATCACAATGATGGACGGCAGCGGGAGGGAGGGGATCCCTGTGGTGAATCCATAACTGTTTTACTCTGTGCTGATTACATGTCAGGCTTTCTTGCTTTCTTTTCTTTATTTGTTTCTTTTTTTGTTTGCCTGCATTTGGTTGCATGCTGAGGGGGGAATTCACTAAGAATGCATGAGGCAGGGCAGGCTGATAGTGGCATGTTTTTGCATGCATTAACTTGCATTTGCATACAGTATATGTGCAGTTGTAGTACTCTTTCAGTGCATTTAGCTCTAGATTGCATGGATTCATTCTTTTTAAAATTAATTGTATTACATTATGCAAGCCTCAAATATGCATGAAAAACTGACTTGAACACAGGTCCATTAGCATTAGTGTGTTTGTGTGTTATACTGTCTTTGGAGCATTTATTGGTCCAGGTGTTTTGTGATGTTATGCGGCAGCACTGCTTTAGTGATGCTGCATAGTATTCAGTCAACCTGATAAAATTTGATTTACGCACACAGATACACACATGCACACACACTGACAGCGTGAGATGACACTCACCGATGTGTGAACACATCAAACTTTGTCAGATAGTGTCCCATTAGCATTAGTGTGTTTGTGTGTTATACTGTCTTTGGAGCATTTATTGGTCCAGGTGTTTTGTGATGTTATGCGGCAGCACTGCTTTAGTGATGCTGCATAGTATTCAGTCAACCTGATAAAACGTTGATTTACGCACACAGATACACACATGCACACACACTGACAGCGTGAGATGACACTCACCGATGTGTGAACACATCAAACTTTGTCAGATAGTGTTGGTAGCTGATGCTTTGCTGTGGACTGTGAAGGCAATATTTGCTTGAAATCAATATAGCAGTTCAGCAGCCTCTCTTTCACTCGTCCGCTTATGTTTTTACACTGAAACTCTGCCAATTATCATGTATCAGATTTATTAGATCATTAGAATTCTCTGTGTATCTGATATCATCGTTTTGAATGTAATCTCTCTGATTGTGAGTTAAAGCCCACAGGTTTGTCTTTCCTGATCACTCTCTTGTCATTTTACACTATAATTCTGGCAATTATCAAAAATGTAAACCCTGAATGGATTTATTTTGCAATAATGTTTGGCTGAAAGTGCATTATCCTCTTATCCAAATGACATGGCTGTTTACTGAATCAGAGAAACATTAAATATTGATTGGAGTTTATTTTATGTGAGAAGATTCAGGCAATATGAAATTAGCACAGCTATGTAGGAAATCAGTTGCCTGGGACAGCGTTCAATTATATAGCTTAGTGTCATTATACAAAATAATGACACGATGCCACAAAACTAACCAATCAGAATCAAGTATTGCACAGAGCCCTGCAGTAAGAGATCATTAGTTATATATGTATATCTGATGTGATTGTTTTGTTTAATGATGGTGTTGTAATTTGTGACCCTGGAGTCGCTGGGGTATATTTGTAGCAACAGCCAAAAATACATTGTATGGGTCAAAATTATTGATTTTTCTTTTATGCCAAAAATCATTAGGATATCAAGTAAAGATCATGTTCCATGAAGATATTTTGTAAATTTCCTACTGTCCACAAAAAAGGCAGTAGCGCCAAACACTCGTCCAAAAATCCAGTAGACAAAAACTATGGTGCGTAGATCCAAAATATACAAAGATACAAAGGTGAAAGAGATCCGCACTCCTCCAAATGCAGCTAAAAAAGCTTATTCCATTTATTGTTCAGAGGTCACAAAAATATGTAGAAAGAAGTGCAAAAGTGCAAGTGCAGAAAGTTCGGGAATTAACCCTTCCTCAGTGTTCCAGAAAAGATTTCCTACTGTAAATATATTAAAACGTAATTTTTGATTAGTAATATGCATTGCTAAGGACTTCATTTAGACAACTTTAAAGGCGATTTTCTCAATATTTAGATTTTTTTGCACCCTCAGATTCCAGATTTTCAAATAGTTGTATCTCAGCCAAATATTGTCCTATCCTAACAAACCACACATCAATGGAAACGTATTTATTCTGCTTTCAGATGATGGATAAATCTCAACTTTCAAAAAATTAACCCTTATGACTGGTTTTGTGGTCCAGGGTCACATTTGTTTTATTGTTCATTCAGAAATGTTTTTAACCAGCACTATAGTCCATAGATTTAAAATTCTTTAGCTTCTTTTTGCTTTTTATATTCTAGAATTTATTTAATAATTTTAAGTCTTTCTAAAATAAAATAAAAAGGCAAAATAAATTACTGACCGCAAATGTTTATATAGTTATTATTGGGGTAAGAACAAAGAAAAGAAAGAAATGAAAATTTTGAAGAAAATAAATGAATACTTTTAGTCAGCAAGGACACACTGATCAAAAGTGACAGTAAAGACATTTATAATGTAATAAAGGAACATTATATTTATCAAAGAATATAAAAAAAGTATCATGGTTTGTCACAAAAATATTATGGAGCTCAAGTTTTCAACATTGATAATAAGAAATGTTTCAAATCCACATATTAGAATGATTTCTGAAGGATCGCGTGACACTGTAGACTGGAGTAATGATGCTGAAAATTCAGCTTTGCATCACAGGAATAAATTACATTTTAAATAGAATATAATAAAATATTAGAATTTTAATTTGTAATAATATTTCATAATATTACTGTTTTGAGCAAATACATTAAGGCTTGGTGAACTTCTTGCAGATGTATGGTATATAAACTATGCAGGAGTATATTTTGTGATAACATAACTTATATGGCCATTTATCAATTAAATAAAAGAAATAAATGGACAAAATTGTTTAGATTTAAATTTTATTGTATGAGAAGAGAGATTTTAGGGATGTGAAGACATGAAACTAGTGCAGCTATATAGAATATTGGTTACTTGGGCCAGAAGTCATTTATAGAAACAAAATATTGATTTAATAGATAAATATAAATATTTGACTCCAGAAAAGAAACAAGAGAGCTGTTGCAATAATAAATAACCAATATCAGATCATTCGAATTGTTTTGTGAGCTAATCTGATTATTTTGCATTATTTAATGCTGATGTTGTAGTCTGTCTTATTGTTCATTGATAAATGTGTTAAACCGGCATTATAGCCTACAGGTTTGATGCTTGAAATGCTTAATCACAGCACACATCTAACCTCTCTCTCTCTGTCTCTCTCTCTCTAATCCTCTCTTGCATCTCCCCTCCCCTCTCTCTCTCTCTCTCTCTCTCTCTCTCTCTCTCACTCTTTCACTCCCTGCGCTGGTGCATGTGCGCGTGTGCCAGCAGCTCCCTGTGTGTGTGTGTGTGTGTGTGTGCGCGGGTGCGTGAGGGAGGCACTATGCAGTCAGAGCTCCACACACACAGAGCATGCCTGTGAGTGCGGGCTCGGGCAAACATGAGCCTTCCCAGCCCAGAGATCGTCCACAGCAGCAGCCTGAACTCCCGTCTGAGCCCCCCTCTGCCCTCCCCCTCTCCTCTCTCCCTCTCTCGCTGCCTCTCTCTCTCCCTCTCCTCATCTACTCTCGCCCTGCGCAGCCTCTTCCCCGCCACCTCTCCAGCACCAGCCGGGGGGACATCTCCCGCTCTCCGCACGCCGACGTTTGCCGAGCGCCGGCCGGCCCCATGGAGGAACCCCAGGGCAACACACTGGTCGTCCGCATAGGCATCCCTGACCTGCAGCAAACGGTGAGTTCTGTCAGTGCTCCAAACTCTCTCTCTCTCTGTCTGTTTTTTATTGCCTGTTCTCTTCTCTTTTAAGCATGCACTTGATTGTTCTCTTTCTTTTTGTACCTTTTTATCTTCTTCGCTCTTTTTGCTCTTGAACGCAACCCGTCTTCATTAGTGCGACTGCGGCGGACTTTGAAAACTGGCCACTTGGAGAGAGACGGAAAATCAAAGGTAGATACAGTGACGGGTGGGTTATCGGAGCTTTACTGTAATTCACAGGGACTTTTTCCCGCCTGTCGCGAGGCTGTCAGACTTGTCAGTTGGGTTGCAGCATATTGTACCGCGTCCCCAGGGCCCTCTGGAGCGACATATGGTGCTGATGGATATGAGAGCGCCGTGCTGAAGTGCAGTTACTCACCTGTTCCTTTTGGACAGATACAGGTGTTACGGTTGCAGGTGGCATATTTAATTTAATCATTTTTTCAGTATTGCATACACTGAAGCCAGGATCTGGAGGTTTGCTTGAACTTTGATTGCATATAAGCATGGCTTTCATTTATTTTTCTAACCTGAGGTTAGTTTGGACGTGTTAAGGTTGTTTAAACGTGATTTGCAGCGATTGGAAGTCATTCGATTTCGCTGAGATTTGGCGATTTAGATGCATGATTGGACGAGATGAGCGTCGGTTTTCAATTTTTTCTCTGTGGTACTGGGTGACAGCTATCCATTAGCATTCCCAATACAGTTATGTATGGTATATACACTAGCTTACAAAAGTTTAGTGTCGATAAGATTTTTTTATGTTTATGAACAAAGTCTATGGTCACCAAGCCTGCATTTATTGAATAAAAAAATGCAGTAAAAACAGTAATATTATGTTTTCTGTTTGAATGTAATTTAAAAATGTAATTTATTCCTGTGATGCAAAGCTGAATTTTCAGCATCATTACTCCAGTCTTCAGTGTCACATGTTCCTTCAGAAATCATTCTGATATGCTGATTTGCTCTTATTATTATCAATGTTGAAAACAGTTGTGCTGCTCAATATTTTTGAGGAAACCATTTTTTTCTTTTATTAATAGAAAAGAACAGCATTTATTTTATTTAGAAGTATTTTTAACAGTTTAAAAGTCTTTACTGTCACTTTTGATTTAATTTAATGCAAAAAATCGCAATAACCCCCTAAACCTTTGAATGTTACATGTTGCTTGCAAAAAAAAAAAAAGTATTTCATTGGAAAGCACGGCTAATTTTACCAGCAGGTGCTAACAGAGCCATGCTAACTATCCAAACCTTGACCCCTTGGAGCTGAGCTGGAATTGTGTGATAGACAGCAGTGTGGAGCATGATGTGAGAGCCTCAAAAAGATAAGAAATGCTTTATAACTTTATTTAAATAATAGGCCGCTGCCAGCCAATCACTGTGAGTGTCTCAGAGTGTCTCAAAATGTACCAATCTTGCTGTAGTTTATGGTTGGTTCTATTTTCTAATATATATTACAGTCCGATTTCAAATGCAATTTCCACACTTTAATTATACCTTGGATATGGCTGGGTTAACAAAAGTGTATGAAATGTCAATAAGCACAATTACAGCAATTACAAAAATGCACATATGTTAAAATGCCTAAAGTGTATGTATGATGATTTAATTGACTTTGTATTGAAAGCAGTCATAGACCATGCTGAAGGTGTTTTGGCCAGTGTCATGCGGTTTCCTTTTTTAGTCAGTGAAAATAGTGGTTTGCCTCCATTGGTGATACGCTGAGCAAATGTGCAAACAATGAAGTTCACGTGATCCTGACACAGACGAATATGACAGTCGAGTAGGATCACCTACTAGTGACCAACAGCAACTTGCTATTCACTAGTAGCTCAGAGTGGGTGGGTTTATTTCTGTTGGGTTATGGATGGTCTTTGCCCATTTGTTCAGGTTCCAGTATGAGGTTAAATCTTTGGATTGAGGTGGAGCTGATTCTAAGAATATAACCAAATATTCTAGATTGGGGGACCAAATGGAAAAGTTTAAGAAATTATCTTAAAAAAAATAATCCTGTGAATGTTGTGTGAATATATGTGTCTAGCCCTGGTTGAATTGATTACTTGGTTTTATGACAGGCATGTTTCTCAGCCTGTTTGGTTGAGTCCGTCAGTGCATTTGATGCCTGTGAAGTGAGTAACTGCAGTAGAATGAGTGAGAAACAGATCAATGGCTCATTCTGCCTGTCAGAAATGTGTTTCTCCTCGCTCTCAGCGCTGTATGAGTGTGCATTGGCGACCATGCATGCATTAGCATGGACTTGTGGTTGCATGTGAAGGTGTATGTGTGTGGTTATGTGTTAGAGCTTCATTAAAAGCAGAAAGCCGTAGTGTTAACGAGTGCTGTCCTTTTGCAGGGCCCAAATCTCTATGTTAATAATGAGAGGTGAATGAGAGCAGAGAGAATGTGTTAAATGCCAGATTTTCACTGGCCCATCCCACCGCCACCCGCCTTTCAAATGCTAACTCACACCCGCTAAGTCCTGATAGTATCTTTGGGAGCATTATAATCCAAATAAACAATATCAGATTGCAATCTCTGCTCTCATATGCCCACATCTGGCTCCTGAGAGCACAAGGAACTCAGAGAAATCATGGATGTCTCGCACATGTTTTTTTATTTTTTTGCATTTTCGAGGTGGAAGGGGTCTTTGGTGTAAGTTTTGTTAAGTCAGGGGTTTCCAAACTTTTTGATCTCAAGGACATCTAAGTATGTTGGTCCTCTCTTGTAAGGGACCCCCTTCCTAAAATATAATGCACAATTTCTTATATAATTAAGTGTGTGTAATATATACGATTTGATAAATGTTGACCTGTTTTATTTCATTTGTTTTTATTAATATTAATAATAATACACCTCTAATAATGTCACACTTCTGTTCATCAACTTGCATTGGCTACCAATATCTGCTCGCATAAAATTCAATGCATTGATGTTTGCCTACAAAACAACCACTGGCTCTGCACCCCTTCACCTAAATTCACTAATTCAGACTTATGTGCAAGTGAACGGTGCTTTGTAGTGCCATCCCAAAATGGCACAAAATTACTTTCACTGACTTTTACCTTAAATGTTCCCTGCTTGTGGAATGACTTGCCCAACTCCATCCAAGCAGCTAAGTCCTTAGCCATCTTATTATTATTATTATGCAATTTATTAATTTTACATTTTTTACTTCTTTTACTGCACACTTGTTTGCGGGTCCCATGCAGGACCCCAGTTTGAAACCCCCAATTTTTGATCACTTCCAGAGGAAAATATTATTGCTCAAACTGCTCAAATTTTATTGCTCTTTCATAGCTCAGGATATATAGTCTCAGTTATGTTTTATTTAAGCTTCAACTTTGTCACATATGAGACAATTTTGAGCATGTAGTGTTTTGAATAATATAATATGATATGATTAATATGGTTGTAAAGCGCTATGGTTGTAAAGTGTACAGTAGTACATAGTAAAGCACTATATAAATGCCTCATTCATTCAGTATTCACAATCATATTCAGGTAATTTGCTCTTGAAAGGATTTCATGAGAATTATTTGAGCTCATATTGAGATGTTCTGATGTTTGGTTGTAGACTTTGTATCTTGGCAAATGTAAGCATATTTTGAGACAATGTTGAGATCTCTAGAAGAGACACGTGTGAGATTCATGGTAGGACTGCACGATATTGGAAAAAACTCACATTGCAATATTTTATTTTTCTGCGATATATATTGCAATATGAAAAAAAAATCACCACAATACACCTCTAATAATGTCACACTTCTGTTCATCAACTTGCATTGGCTACCAATATCTGCTCGCATAAAATTCAATGCATTGATGTTTGCCTACAAAACAACCACTGGCTCTGCACCCCTTCACCTAAATTCACTAATTCAGACTTATGTGCAAGTGAACGGTGCTTTGTAGTGCCATCCCAAAATGGCACAAAATTACTTTCACTGACTTTTACCTTAAATGTTCCCTGCTTGTGGAATGACTTGCCCAACTCCATCCAAGCAGCTAAGTCCTTAGCCATCTTATTATTATTATTATGCAATTTATTAATTTTACATTTTTTACTTCTTTTACTGCACACTTGTTTGCGGGTCCCATGCAGGACCCCAGTTTGAAACCCCCAATTTTTGATCACTTCCAGAGGAAAATATTATTGCTCAAACTGCTCAAATTTTATTGCTCTTTCATAGCTCAGGATATATAGTCTCAGTTATGTTTTATTTAAGCTTCAACTTTGTCACATATGAGACAATTTTGAGCATGTAGTGTTTTGAATAATATAATATGATATGATTAATATGGTTGTAAAGCGCTATGGTTGTAAAGTGTACAGTAGTACATAGTAAAGCACTATATAAATGCCTCATTCATTCAGTATTCACAATCATATTCAGGTAATTTGCTCTTGAAAGGATTTCATGAGAATTATTTGAGCTCATATTGAGATGTTCTGATGTTTGGTTGTAGACTTTGTATCTTGGCAAATGTAAGCATATTTTGAGACAATGTTGAGATCTCTAGAAGAGACACATGTGAGATTCATGGTAGGGCTGCACGATATTGGAAAAAACTCACATTACAATATTTTATTTTTCTGCGATATATATTGCAATATGAAAAAAAAATCACCACATGTCTTGGAATAGTTTATTTGGGGGGGGGGGGGAAATCAACGATTGGGGTGATTTTGTAGGCGAGCAAATCAGCATAGGAAATAAACAAATTACAAGCATAGATAAATATAACAGAACAAAGATACAAATGAAATAAGCAGTGCTTTATATTTTTCAGGTAAGTCTAAAAGTATTCAGGTACAGAAATTGAATAATCAAATGTAAAATAACACTGCATAGTTTTCACTGTATAAATTAAATCTAATAAATCTGTGTTAAAGCTACAAAAGTGATTTTTCTTTGTGTTTTGTTGTTTGATTAACATTCTTAACACAGAAAGCCTCAGGAACATTAAACTGCTGTAAACCATATTGTTACACATTCATTTTCTTTCTAAATTGTTTCCCTTCACCTATGCCATAAGCATCTGTGTTTACAAGGATACTTGCAGAGCACAGTATTTCAGGCACAAATAGATGCAGAAGTGAACAGAATTCGGTGTTCATCTGCGTGGCTCTCACTGTGTCTACACCAGACGCGAGCGGCGCGGCGTGGCACGACAAAATACAATGAACCCATATAATCAGTTATGCTGTCTACACTGGATGCGGGGCGGCACGACAAATATGACGTACTGACACAAAGTCAACGGTCGCTTTGTCGCGTCCAGTGTAGACAGACTTTGTGTCGCGCCTAAGAACGCGTGGAAAACACCAGTCACGCCACTTTCTCCTTCTTTCCAAAGTGCTCGGGAGCTTGCTCTTTCATGACGTCTGTCGTTGCTAAGCAACCGTGACCTGCGTTCTCCACGACGACGCGGAAGTTTCAACAGGATAAATGGATTTAGACCACTGAAAATCGCTTGCAGTAGCTCTGCTACTAAAAGTATTTAAAATGGGTATCTCTGTACAGCTGTCGCGTCCGGTGTAGACACCGTGTCTGTGTGTGAGCAAAGAAAACAATCAGTATAAATATAACGATCATTATATGAAACATCGCACATCCTGTGATGTGACTATCGCGGATGCGCACATCGCGATATCGATGCTGAAACGATATATCGTGCAGCCCTAATTCATGGACACTTTTTCCCAGGAGGAAAACCTAAAGTCTCCATTCGCTCTCCAGTTTATCTCATTGCTATTTATGAGAAACAGTTATTAAAACAGATATTAAAAAGAGTTGTGTAAAATATCCCAATTCGCCTCCAAAGTCATTCTGTTTTGCTTGGATATATTTAAAAATGTAGTGAAACTTGATCTTTTACCTTCAGTTTAAAATAAAAAGTGCACTTTTTTAAAATCTTCCATTGGCGTCTATATTCAGGTTCTTTATTCATCTTTTGCAGTGCTGCCTTTGGCAGTGATTACAGCTGCGAGACTTACTGTAAGTAGGCTGTGCGTCTACTGGATTTGCAGAACTGGATTTGGTCAGTTATTCCTGTGTCCTCCATGCAGATACTTTGTGGATCATCTGTGAACTGTAATCTTCAGGTCTCTGAACACATTTTCTGTGGGGTTTAAATCTTGGCTTTGACTGTGCCAATTAGAGACGTCCAGAAAACTGTCCATTAAGTATGGCTCATTGATGTAGTCTAAGACTGGTGGGGTTTTTTTCATTGCAGATTTCTTTGAGTTTTGTTCCATTCAATTAGCTTCTTCAGATGAGCAAATCTCCCTTTTCTAGCCCATTAAAAGTAGGAATGGGCATTCATTTGAATATTTATTTAAATGATGTTTAACGAGAAAGACGTTATCTTTTAATATTCTATTTTTTGTCACCATTTCTGAACAAGCTTATGAGTAGGCATTATACAAAACAATGTTCTACGTTTTTTTAGTTGAAAAAGTGTGTAAACAAACAAGGATTTATCATGGACTCCCTGCATTTACGGCCAGCAAAGCAACAAGTTGTAAAATTCGAATAGTGTTTTTCATTTTTCTAATAATAATTACAGATGGAATATTCAAGTATTTGTGCACACCTCTAATAAAAAGCTTCCTGCTCCATGAACCTGCATGACTTCATGGTTTTAACGTTTTCATCAGAAGCGGTGCTTGCCATTTTTGCAAGCCAAAGAGAGAGATGTTTCTCTCATCAGATCTGGGAAGCTTTTTCTTTAGTCTTCGCAAAGTCCTAGAAGTGCCAGTTGGCAAAGATTAGGTTCTGGCATAAGTTTAGTAAACAGGAGCGGCCAGGGTCCTTATTGCTCTTTTTGGATGGATAACCAGTCTTTGGGGTTTGAATTGTCTTTCATTTGACAATGATTGCCTCCTCACTGCTTCTAGAATCCTTCAATGTTTTAACATTGTAAACTGTAGGACCTCATGTGGATAAGTGTATGATTATGCATGTCCAACCAAGTGAATTTTCAACAGTCAAGTCTTCAAGTTATCAGATGATCAGAAATCTAGCGTAGTGAAAAAAGCTCATGCTTGCATGCTTATTTATTAATTTATACATGCTTATGTATTTTATTATACTTTAAAAGTATCTATTTATGTACAATTTGTCCTTGCATTTATTTATTTGCTTGTGTGATGCAGTGGTGAAAGGACAATGTTTTTATTTATTTATTTATTTATTTGCTTATGTATGTTTTTAATTCTTATTTGAAGGTATAGTTTTTTACTATGGGCATCCTGTGCATTAAAAAAAGAACTTTCTAAAAGCTGGTTATCACAAGCATTCATTTTATAGATAGAAAAATAAAAGTGTCCATTCTAAAATAAAAGTCAAGATAAAAAGGTTTGAATCATTTCTGAAAGGTTTAAACCTGAAGATTTGTATCTGCCATGTGTATTGTGAAGGTTTGATTACACTCGTTTTGCAAATTCCTCACCTTGCATTAATGTCGCATCTGCTTACAGTTTGTCTTGTGAATGTTGTTGGCTGTGTTCACTGCAGGGTGACTTCCAAAAGACTATGTATATTAATAAAGAGAGAGAGAAAGAGGAAGAAAAGGGAAATACAAAGAAGGATAAGGTGGAGAAAAAATTATATGCAGAGAAAAGCACATGTCTCTGGAGGGTTTTGGTTAAGGATTTCAAAGTGTGACAAAAGCCCTATTCCCTGACGTTAATCGCAGAGGGACACCTGTGATGTACTTACACATGGCACAGACTACAGGGACCTACAGGGAGAAATGTTACGCTTTACAGTAGATTACAGATGAAAGTTTGACTGTACGCGTGTAGGTTTGTGCACACTTCATCTGCTCCTATCTCTTGTGTGAAATTCAAATCATTTCCCGAAATGAAATGATGTTCATTTCTTCAGCTTTTCCTTTTTCACATATTGGTTTTGCTTAAAGAAAGAGTTCCCTCAAAAATGAAAATTCTGTTATAATTTTTTTTTCTCACCCTCATGTCATTCCGAACCCTTATGACTTTCTTTCTTCTGTGGAACACAAAAGAAGACATATTGCGTAATATCTATACTGTTCTTTTTCATAATGGGGACTGGGGCTGTTTAGCTCCAGAAAATGATAAAAAGCCACACAAAAGTAGTCCATATGACTCATGTGCCACATTACAAGTCTTTGTGTGAAATTTAATTCATTAAGTAGTTTTGTTAAGTATTTCTCAAACCTCCTGCGTCAAGGTTCGTTGTGCTGGATTTGACATTAATGACTCCTGACATCAGTGTCGTCGAACTTCTTGACATGCCGTATTTGAATTGAATGTGATTTGAGGGCTACACTCAGGTGATTTTCAGTAAATAATTATTTCTATTTTAAAATGTTCCTCAAACAAAGATGGCTTCAGTTCAGATTTGGAACATAGTGCACTACCGTTATGATGCTTTTTCATCATTTTTCTAGCTTGACAATCTGCATTATGAAAATGAACACCCTTGACATTCTGCAATATTTCTTCTATTATGTTCCACAGAAGATATAAAATCATACCCGTTTGGAACGACATGAGGGTGAGTAAATGATGACAGAATTTTCATTTCGGGTGAACTGTCTCCTTATTGGTTTCATATTGACTGCCAATCCCACTCACAGAGATGTCTGGCATGAGTTCATTCAGGTTTATTACCCGGCTGAGCTGTGCTGCTCAAATACATGCAATCGCCTGAGAGTACTCAAAGTAACTTGTGCACTATATAATCTTTTGAACCAATTAAAGGGGTCATATGATGTTGCTAAAAAATAACATCATTTTGTGTATTTGGTGTAATGAAATGTGTTTATGCGGTTTAAGGTAAAAAAACACATTATTTTCCACATACTGTACATCATTGTTTCTCCTCTATGCCCCGCCTTTCTGAAACGAGTCGATTTTTACAAAGCTCATCTTTCTGAAAAGCGAGGTGTGCTCTGATTGGCCAGGTATCCAGTGCGTTGTGATTGGCCGAATACCTTAAGCGTGTGATGGAAATGTTACACCCCTTACCATACTGTGATGCCGTTTCTTGGCAAATGTTCAAATTTGATTTGAACTGTTCTGGAACAGTGTTGTAAATACATTGATTTCTAGTTGTGTCCTCTTTTGGAAGGCCAAATATCCAGTGCGTTGTGATTGGCCGAATACCTTAAGCGTGTGATGGAATTGTTACGCCCCTTACCATACTGTGATGCCGTTTCCCGGCAAATGTTCAAATTTGATTTGAACTGTTCTGGAACAGTGTTGTAAATACACTGATTTCTAGTTGTCTCCTCTTTTGGAAGGCCAAATATCCAGTGCGTTGTGATTGGCCGAATACCTTAAGCGTGTGATGGAAATGTTACGCCCCTTACCATACTGTGATGCCGTTTCCGGGCAAATGTTCAAATTTGATTTGAACTGTTCTGGAACAGTGTTGTAAATACACTGATTTCTAGTTGTCTCCTCTTTTGGAAGGCCAAACAAAGTAGTTTCACTTTCACAACGAAATACACAGTGTCTCCACAACATGGCGGTGGTGGCAACAACAATACTACAGCGAGAATCAAAGTTACGCCTTCTACACACAGTGTCTCCACAACATGGCGGTGGTGGCAACAACAATACTACAGCGAGAATCAAAGTTACGCCTTCTTTCTTTGCGTGAACATTTGGGCGGTGTTATGCAAATCTTCCCACACAGTGACGTAGACATGTGGGGGCGTGTTTAAACGTTTAAGCATTTTAGGAAGGCGTGGACGAATCTTAACTTTTATAAAGAATATCTCTTTGGGTTTGAGACTTTAGTCTTTGCAACTTTAGGGATCGTATCTATTCATGAACAGCTTGTAACACTCCAAAGAGAAAGGAAAACTTGAAATCGCATCATATGACCCCTTTAAGTGTCAATTTTAGCAGCGCCCCGTGTGATTTGGTGATTGTACATGTTTGTAATGCTCTGGTAATCAGATTCTTGGTCCCAGATCTCCTGTTGACAGATGGCATGCGTGGCACAGTATGGCCACAGAGCACAGTGACAGCTGTAATACACACCTTACAGTCCACCTGGCCTTCCTCTGTGGATGTCTAATGAGTGTTTAAAACAAGGAGTAGCGTTCTCAGCACATTTAACTTCCATAATGTGATTTTTGAGTTTTCAGTGGGAAATAATGTAGAGAGGTACATGATTAATCAGAATAAAACTGAAATCGCATTATGGTTTAGTGGGATTCTCAAATCAGAAAGAGTGATTTCATTAAATAAATATAAGCGCTGTGTGTTTCAGAGTGAAGCGCAGCACTGAGTTCTTTTACACACATCTTCCCACACAGTGACGTAAGACATGTGGGGGCGTTTTTAAAATTTAAGCATTTTAGGAGGGCGTGGACGAATCTTAACTTTTATAAAGAATATCTCTTTGGGTTTGAGACTTTAGTCTTTGCAACTTTAGGGATCTTATCTATTCATGAACAGCTTGTAACACTCCAAAGAGAAAGGAAACTTGAAATCGCATCATATGACCCCTTTAAGTGTCAATTTTAGCAGCGCCCCATGTGATTTGGTGATTGTACATGTTTGTAATGCTCTGGTAATCAGATTCTTGGTCCCAGATCTCCTGTTGACAGATGGCATGCGTGGCACAGTATGGCCACAGAGCACAGTGACAGCTGTAATACACACCTTACAGTCCACCTGGCCTTCCTCTGTGGATGTCTAATGAGTGTTTAAAACAAGGAGTAGCGTTCTCAGCACATTTAACTTCCATAATGTGATTTTTGAGTTTTCAGTGGGAAATAATGTAGAGAGGTACATGATTAATCAGAATAAAACTGAAATCGCATTATGGTTTAGTGGGATTCTCAAATCAGAAAGAGTGATTTCATTAAATAAATATAAGCGCTGTGTGTTTCAGAGTGAAGCGCAGCACTGAGTTCTTTTACACACTAGCAGCTTATGATCCAGTGTTTTCAGTGTCTTGGTTTGTAGTAAATTCTGCTACACACAAACTTATCACTGCATCTACTCAGTTTGTGTCAGTTATAATGTGCATTTAGGAACATGTGCCAAACATCTTCTCAGGAGAAGTGCTTATAACTTTAAGGACTTCCTGCGGTTTTCTGCCAAAATAAAAGATCAATGGTTTAATGTTTAAAAATGAAAACAAAAAAACATAAAAATTAAATATATAAATAAATATTAGTATTGTCATTGTCATTTACAGTTGTACCATGAAATTAAATTATTATTATTTTATTATTTTGTTAAATACTAATTTTATTTTACAGTGAAATGTTACAATAGTAATATTTCTTATTTTGTTAATATTTTTATTTAGTAACAGCAATAATTTTAGTATTACTGTTATTATAGTCATAATTGATATATAATTCCACAATCTTTGGCCAAATTATGCATCCCTATAAACCCCCGCACCTTACAGCCATAGGCCTGTGATTGATTTTTATCCTACAGGTTTTGATTGGGCAGTGAATTTTCAGGTATGATATTATTGGCTAACATTAATTTCCTCCACCCACTCAACCTTGATTACTTTAGCGGAGAAGAAAAACTGTTTTAGAAGTGGAGAAAGTTACATTTTGATTAAACTTCTCTTTTCTTTCTCTTTCTCTTCTGGATATTTATTAAGAAAGTATATATGATTAATTTTGATTTAATTTAACCTAACTGCCTTACAGTGAATAGCAGCATAGTTAACAAAACCACCTGCAAACTAGTGCCAGATATTTGGAGTCAGTGTTGGTATTGTGTTCCAGAACGATATGTGATGTTACTGAGGCGAGACAGCATCATCCGAGCTTGAGACAGACTGATGGGTCTGAGACAGCAGAATCTCTAGAATACTGGTGGCTGACTGCAGCTGTCCGATCTAATGCTCGTCTTGGACTCGCCGCTCGGGATCTGATTATTTTTGGGTTAGCATTATTAGCATTGAGTTGTGAGCATATTAGCCCCACGTCGGCTGCCCTGCTGCTTAATAAAGGCCATTAATTGAGAGTGGCTTTTGTTTGGACCTCAACAGAAGAGATTAGCCATTCACCTCAGCCACAGCAGGCTGTTTAAACTGCATAAAGAGCCTGCTTTCCATCTCATTCTCTTCCTTTCCTTTTTTTTCTGTCACTGTATACTTAAATAGAGGTGATTGATGCATTTTTAACACCACAGCGTGCATGCAGCAGTAATGCGTGGTCATAAATATGCTTTTCACTCACAGCGTTCAACAGTGTCACTTCATGAGGATCGTCTTTTTCTTTCACACTTTCTGTTTGATCATTTAGCTTCCTTTTCGTATGCTGTCATCGCTACATCGAGACATCCTAGTCTCCTATGTTCTCTCTGTCTGTCTTTACAATCCTCTATGCTTCAGAAGGCATCTTGCCCCCTCTTCTGGCACACACGTTTGCTCGGCAAGACGATGCCATCCATCACGGCAGAGATGGAAATGGGGGGCTTCGTTTGCGGAGGCGTCTCACGTTTTTCCGATGCTATTTTTAGCTCATTCAAACCCAACCTGCACTAGCATGTCTGTTTCAGACTCTCCCAGCCCATCTGGACACGGTGCACACACACATTCACTCAAATGAGAGCTGGGTTTTAGGACTGAACGTCTGGAGCTTGTTATTCAGGTGTGTCCTGCATTCATCTGAGCAGGTGAAGGGAGCCGTCCCCAGTGGACTCTGGGATTGATGTGCATATGGCACTGAGAGCAGACTTCGACTGAGATCTATGCTGCTCCGGGCATTTGCACTTTCCTTTTGTTCTTTAAGTGGAGCTTTCTTTTCCATCTGAAGCCATGAAACCAGGAACGATCTGAAAAGCTGCCTTTAGTATCCCTATATGTGTGTGTGAGTGTATGTGTGTGTGTATATTAGGGGTTGAACGATTTCTGATTTTTTAAAGTCGACTTTTATGTTATGAAAGTCGAGTCGAAGTCGACTAGTCACTGATGACGTTATTAATGAACAAATAAGTCTGGAGCTGTGATAAACACCTTGTGCACAGCTATGGCATATGACACAGCGCTGCCCACATGGTTATTGCTCCTATAGCAGCTCATTTTTAACAGTTCTTTTGTCTTTGAGTCGTTATGTTTCTCACAGATTTCTGCTCGTTCTAAATCAGATACAGATAAAGTAGCACAGTAAAGATTACATTCATATGAATGCATTAGTGAGAGCGATTGCGTGTCTGAATCAATTCTACCTGGCAGCGTCTCTCTACTAGAAGTGAAGCTGTGGGATTTAGTTATTAACAATATATGCTTGAACTTTTCAGTATCAAAGCTATTTTATTGAGAAATCACAGAACAGTGTTGACAATACATTTCCACACTGAATGATTCTGTGTGCTCACGATCTGCGCGTGATGTATGAGCTACTGTCTGTGCGTTACAGTGCAACAGCGCATTAGATTAGAACAGCAATTAACTTACCTACCTGTACAATAAGTTGCATTCTCCCGTTCAATTTCGAGCATCCAGTAATATAATCTCACATGTCTTGTGGAGCACTTTCAGAGTATGCATTTATTTGTAATTTTAACTGTTTGGAAACGGAGCATAAATGTGGAAGTCCTTCAAAGATTTCTTATCCTGTTCTTATGCCCTCTATAGGACCAGCGACTAGTCGACGTTAAGCTTAAAGCGTCATGGCAGAGCATTGAAGTCGACTAGTCGGTGCAACCCCTAGTGTGTGTGTATATATATATATATATACAGGTGCATCTCAATAAATAAGAATGTCTTGGAAAAGTTCATTTATTTCAGTAATTCAACTCAAATTGTGAAACTCGTGTATTCAATAAATTCAGTGCACACAGACTGAAGTAGTTTAAGTCTTTGGTTCTTTTAATTGTGATGATTTTGGCTCACATTTAACAAAAACCCACCAATTCACTATCTCAACAAATTAGAATATGGTGACATGCCAATCAGC
>NW_015505193.1:519091-537806 GCF_001515645.1 Sinocyclocheilus grahami
GGGGGGGGGGGGGGAAATCCCCCCCCCCCCCCCCCAAATTGTTAGTCATGGAATCCTTGATGTCAGCCCGCTGCAATTGGAGTGCTTAGCCAAGCGCTAAATACCCTCAACGTGTTTTTGCAGCTTTTAGCAATGTAACCAATCACAGACATATACATTGATTTCTTGAACGCAATGGCCAATCAGTGCAATTGGAGCTCTTAGCCAAGCGCTAAATACCCTTAAACCTGTTTTTGCAGCATTGAGCAATGTAACCATTCACAGACATATATGATGATTTCTAGAATGCAATGGCCGCAGTTGGCTCGTGAATCATCTCATTACTAAGTGCAGACGTGATGTAAGTAAGAGCTTCATTGATTATAACGGAACTTTGTAAGATCGCGGTGAACGAAGATGAGTGACTCTTTTTAGTGATAAAGGGAGCGCGCTTTGCGCACTTTCGGGTATAATCTATTCAGACTCATAGGCTACATCTTGTAAAGTTTCGGGAATGACATCCGCATATTTGTGCGGGATTCACTCTCGAAATAGTAGTGATTGGCAATGGACGGAACACAAAATATGTTGATTTAATTCTGGAACCGGTCCTGGCCAAACCTCCAGAGACAGTGTGCGAGATCTAATTCATGGACCAAAAACGTGTGTAAACTTTATTGAGATCAGGACATATCAACCAGTAATTTAATTTCATTTCCAGTAACGGATGGTAGAAAGTTCAGCAATGAATGGTATGCGATTTATGAAAGAATATAGTCCCACAACTGATCTTTTATTTTTTCCTCACGTGTCTCGCCTTTGGTAACAACGATTCAAAATGGAAACATTTCAAGTGACACAGGAAAAAGACATGGAAAACTTCAGTGAACATCAGAGAAGCAGCGTGCATATTTCTGGTTAAAAATTAAAAGCCATCAACTGACAAACGGAAAGCATCAACATTCATTCAGCAAGAAGAGCCCAAGCTAGTCCACAGTTTACTAAACGGTGGCAATCTTTTTAAGTTATTCTTGACTAGGGCTGCAACTAACGATTATTTTAATAATCGATTAGTTGGCCGATTATTTTTTCGATTCATCGGATAAAACCCCCAATTTTCTTTCTTTTTATTTTATTGACAAAAACAGCTTCCACATTCTGCCCAATGTCCTTTAAACAAACGTGTCAACTGAATGCTATGCAAATAGTGCTTAACAATTTATTAGACCACCTGTCATAATAAAGAAAAAACAAATATTTTAGGAATCTGTCAAAAAATTGTTTAAATCTAAAAATGTTATTATAATTTATTGGGCAAATATCAAACTAAGTAGGCTAGTATAGAGTATATTAACATATTAACAAGAATGTCCTCCTATGCCTTCCATAACAGCTTGCATTCTTGCTGGCATTGTTTAGGTACTTTTTGACTGTAATCGTGTATCTGAGGAAAAAAAGCGCTATAAAGTGCTTGACTATTTTTTTCTGCCTTTTTTTTCATAGATAACAGCAATAATTATATTATAGCATAGAAATAGTCAACTACTGTTACTAAAGAGCTTATGCACATTGGAGGACTAACCAATACAGAAAGCTAAAAAAAATGATTATAATCACCAATACTGTTAGTTTAGAGCAGCAGTGGCACAAACCTTACATAACTTGTTAAAAACATTACATAAATTTGTTTAAAAAAAAATGTTAGGCACTGTATTGAATATAGTTTAAATCTCAACATTAAAAATTAAAATAATAATAAATATAGTAAGGACGAATAAAAACATAAACTCAGTGTGTTAACCAACAGGTAAGAGTAATGGTTTGCAAAGGAACACTTTGATCACATCATGTCATTTTTTTATCCTGTAAAAGGTGACAATGAAGCGTCTGATATTTATATTCAGAATTACACGCTGTATCCCTTTACAATTCCTACTCTCATAAAATACGTGCACTATATGTTGACTTTTAAACCTCATTTAAAAACCTAATTTATACCTTTTAAATATCAACAACAGATATTTCAGCACAATTAATGTTTTTGCGCTGAGTATTACTTCTCCCACAGCATCTCATTCTGTTTCCTCCACTATTTTTAGATGCATATTGTCCATAGAAATGCACTATTCAGTGCTGTAATTTGACGCAACCGGCTGAAGTTGGACGTGCACCGTGGGAAGACCCAAATATATAATAATGAGAATACTGTATATACAGTAACTGATCGGTGTGTATACACTCTAAAAATGCTGGGTTAAATACAACCCAGTGCTGGGTAAAATATGGACAAACCCAGCAATTGGGTTATTTTGACCCAGCGGTTGGGTTACTACCCAGAAGGTAGTAGAAGGTAGTAAACATTTAACCCAACTGCTGGGTCAAAACAACCCAATTGCTGGGTTTGTCCATATTTCACCCAGCATTGGGTTGTATTTAATCCAGCATTTTTTAGAGTGTACACTGCTATCAAAAAGTTTGGGGTCATTGGGCAAGAGGTTTTGGAAAGAAATCTCTTGAAAGAAGAATGTTATCAAAGTATGCATTTATTTAATCAAAAATACAGTAAAAAAGTGATAGTGTAAATTATACTTACAATTTAAAATAACTCATATACTTTTATTCAACAAGGCACATTATACTGATCAAAAGTGCAGCAAATACATTTGTAATGTAAATTTTTTAAATAAATACGTATCATCAAAATACTATTCATCAAAGAAACCTGAAAATGTCTCCCCATTTCCACAAAATATGAAGCAGCACAACTGTTTCCAACCTTGATAATAATAAGAAATTTTCTTGAGCAGCAAATCAGCATATTAGAATGATTTCTGAAGGATCATGTGACATTGAAGACTGGAGTAATGATGCTGAAAATTCAGCTTTGCATCACAGGAATAAATAATAATAAAAATATAAAAAAAGTAATAATATTTCATAATATTACTGTTTTTTTTGTTTGTTTTTTTAAAGAGAGTCATTTCAAAAAGATTTTAAAAATATTACCGACCCAAACTTTTGATCAGTTTGTCCTCATTTAAGTAAGTAAATGTGTGTGAGAGCGAGAGAGAAAAGAGAATTTCCTCAGCTTTGCTACAGCATGGTACAGTTTCTTCCCCTACGGCAGTGCTTCTCCAGACGGCATCCTCATCCCATTATTAATTATCTTCTTCATTCATTGATTCTTAAACTCCAGCCTGTAGCACAACACACACACCTATAGTAACCGGCTCAGAGAGCTGCTGATTGGATGTGACGAGATCAATACACGAGAAATGACTGTGAAGTTAGGTTGGCTGTTTGTTTAGGAGCAAACCTGTAAGCATCAGAGACTCCTGACAACTGATGTTAGATCATGACCCTGCTGAAAAAAAACAACAACAATAGAAAGCTTCACAAAAGTTTACACTACCATTACAAACATTACAAACCTTTAACTATGGTTTATGGTTAGGTATGGGAGTGGCATATGTTAAGTTTTGATATTTGGATATGGTCATTGGGTTTGTTTTATATTATTTTGGATTGACCTTTGGGCAGGTTTTTGTTGCACAGACCTGGCAACCCTATCCAGCAGTCTTTTTAAGCCATATTCCATTAGGATTCAGTGGGTTTAACATGCCACCAATAGAATGCAACAATTAACTAGTAGAGACCCACAGGGACCATTACAGTTTCCATTAAAACCAGTACAATTCCCATTAAAACCATTATAAATTCTATGAGGGTTTCTATGTTGTTGTTTTTTTCATGTTTTCTTTGCTGATTTTTGATAATACAATAACATTGCAACTGGCAATTAGTTTGTTCTTAGAACATTTGAATATTAAACTCAATAATATTTAATATAAATTACAGGGCTGCTGTAGAAATGTACCTCAGTTATGGTTATTTTACACAGAGCTTCTTGTTTATACAGTGTTTCTGTTTTCATTTGATTCTTATGGTTTTCTGTTTCTCTCTGCAGTATACTGCTCTTTTTCTGGCCATATCACTCGTTTCTCTATTAAAGTTGTGTTTGTGGATTCTGGGTGTTCTCGCTGTTTAAGTGCCAAAGGGAGCTTCAGTGCCCTGGGCAATTTACATCCCAACACAGACTTTTCTTCTGAGTTGATATAAGCGATTGTGAGCGATTGTTCTCTCACATCTCTGCAGTATGAGAGAGATCCTGAGGGAATGTGTTAGTCCGGCTTTTGTCCATCTAAAACGGTTAGTGTTTGTTTGTAACATGGCCAGAGTGATGTATGTATTCATTTCTTGCCTAATGTGTTTGTGTTTATGTCACTAATGAAAAACGTTCTGTGGTAATATTGCGCTATTCTTTATTCTTTACATTTTGGCCTACACTATTGTTCCAAAGTTTGCTGTGGTTGGTTTAATGGTTTTAAAAGTCTCTTATGCTCACCAAGTCTGCATTTGTTTGATAACAAATATTGTAAAATGGTAATATTGTGAAATATTATTACAAATTAAAGTAACTGATTTCTATTTTAATATATTTTAAAATATAATTTATTCCTTTGATGCAAAACTGCAGCTAAACGTTTCTTGTAACTGCTGATCAGTCCTGCACAACGGATTGTAGGACTGTTAGCCCATTCCTCAGTGCAGAACCACTTCAACTCTGTGATGTTGGTGGGTTTCCTCCTATGAACTGCTTGCTTCAGGTCCTACCACAACATTTCAATTGGATTAAAGGGATAGTTCACCCAAAAATGAAAATGTGATGTTTATCTGCTTACCCCCAGGGTTTTTTCAGTAGAACACAATCTAAGATTTTTAACACAAACCGTTGCAGTCTGTCAGTCTTATAAGTCTGCCATCCGCCGTAAAGCAGGAAGAAGAAGAAGACGCCTCACGGCACTCAGAAGGACGCGCTGCCGCTCAGTACAGTTCGGACATTGCGTGAATCAGAGGTAAAAAAATTATATAAATACTGTTCAGTTTCTTGCACAGACAGATCGTTTTGTGTCTTTACACATCAATGGATCGTCACGAGCCGCAGGGTTTAATTTGGTTTTGTTTGTGTATGTTTTATTTTACTCTCAAAGCTGTGATTTCCATTCACTTCCATTATATGACTGACAGACTGCAACGGTTTGTGTTAAAAATCTTCGTTGGTGTTCTACTGAAGAAACAAAGTCACCTACATCTCGGATGCCCTTACCCCCAGAAAAACATAACATTTTCATTTTTGGGTGAACTATCCCTTTAAGGTCTGGTCTTTGACTCGGCCATTACAAAACATTAACTTTGTCCTTCTTTAACCAGTCTTTTGTAGAATGACTTTTGTGCTTGGGGTCGTTGTCTTGCTGCATGACCCATTTTCTCTCGAGATTCAGTTCTCAGACATATGTCCTGACATTTTCCTTTAGAATTTGCTGGAAATTGTAATTGCGATTATATAATTGCGATGTAATTACGATTATCACAATTTACATTGAATGACGTTTATACCATTGTTTAATGCAACTGCATGCCGTATTTTTATATGAAAATATACTGAAAAACTTTTAGTGCTTTTCTATACTATTAAGCCTGAAATATCAACTATACATCGGATTGGTTTCTTCTTTAAATGATAAAAAAGTAAAAATATGAATTGTATTATAATGTTATACTAAAATTTTAATAATGGGAAATACCCTTAAGATAACATGTAGAAAGAAAAAAACGCATCTTAAGCACGCAGAATATAATAAGTGGACTTTGAACGTTTAATTGAGAATGAATTGCCGCTTTGAACGATTACGTAATTGTGGCATCAATAATTTATAAAGTTCACTTTAGTGATGAGAGTAAGTTTAATTGATTTGTGTTCAATGGGAAACATTATGTTCAGCGTCAAACTGGGGAAAGACTGAACCCCGAGTGAGTAAAGAAGTCAGTGAAAGGTGGAGGAGGAAATGTCATGGTTTGGGGGATGTTTTCTGCAGCAGGAGTTGTGCCTCTTATAGAGTGCAGCTACATGGCAGAGTGAATGCAAATGTTTATCAGAACCTCCTTCAGCAACATGCGGTACCTTCCCTGCAAGCATCTCCCAATCAGCCTGCAATTTTCATATAAGACAAAGCCCCCAACACACTGCAAAATGGGTAAAGCAGTTCCTTGAAGCTAAGAACATTGAAATAATGAAATGGCCGGCACAGAGTTCTGATCTAAACCCAACTGAAAACCTCTGGAAAATCCTTGGCAACAACGTTATGGCTAAGAAACCCACTACAGTCACCGAACTGGGGAAGAGACTGGAAGAAGAGCGGGTCAAGATCACACCAGCGCAGTGTGAGAAACTAGTAATGTCCTGCGGCTGCAGATGTGCTGAAGTCATTCAAAGCAAGGGCCTCTACACTTCCTACTAATTTCTGACAGCTGTAACACTCCAGAATTTTAGTTGTAATCGTCTTTCATGCAACAATGGTGTCTGTTCTCTAATTTTGATCACTGTGTTTTCCACAAAATAAAGGTTTTTGTTGAAATGCCTTGGCTATTTTGTCAAACATGTTAGTGGATCAGTGGTATACCTACAGCTAATGTTCCTTCAAATTTTGAGCGATGAAGATTAACAATATTTCAGAAAAATCAAGTATTTATAGATTGTTCTCTAATTTTGATCTCCACTCTATATACTGTATATTATCAACGTTGAAAACGGTTGTGCTGCTTAATATTTTTGTGGAAACGGTGATACATTCTTTGATTAATGAAAAGTTCAAAAGAACAGCATTTATTTGAAAAAATGTTTAAATGTCTTTGCTGTCACTTTTGATCAATTTAATGTGTCTTTGCTGAATGAAAGTATTTATTTAAAAAAGAAAAACGGAAAAACGGAGATTACATCATTTTAGTACCTATAAATGCATACATTTAAAGTTAGTCATAGTGTTTTTTTTATTAACTACTTAACTACTCTTACTCTTTAATTATGGTTTTTCACTTTTACTTTTCTTAATGACTTTATGATAGTTAATGTTAGTTGGCTTGTTAGTTTGATTATAGATTTTCATATCACTTTTGTATTTTGCTCCTGATGTATTTTTGATAGTTGATGTTAGGTGACCACTTGTTAGTTTATTTATAAAGGTATTTGAGGCAATTTGGGTTCTACAGGATGAACCTCAATAGATTGTGTCATGAAAATTGCCAATAAGTTGTGTATTTCTTCCATTTCAGCATTATTTTTCCTGTAAGAGCAGCATATGTGGACATGTTTTTATATGTGTTTGCATGTTGATGTCATTTTGTGAGTCTATAGCTACAGTAATAAATGAAAACAGATGAAAGGAGAAGTGCAGCAGTCCTCTCATTTGTTCAGCAGATACAGCTGTAATTTCCTGCTCTATACAGAGTGCCTGTGAGGGGAGAAAAACTTAGTTTGGGCTCTCAACCAAACTGTCGCAAATGTATATTTGTGCAAATATCTTGTCACTGTTATGGGGTAACTGATGGTCTTTATCAAGGCAAATGTACTACTATCAGGTTTCTGAAAGCCAAAGCTGATTTTGTGAACAGATTTGGAGAAATCCAGCATTACATCAGGTGCTCACCAATGAATCCTTTGCAGTGAATGGGTACCGTCAGTCCAAACAGCTGATAAAAACAATAATCTACATGCAAGTTAACTACAAGCTGTGTTTGTAATAATTCCATCAATCAATAAGAACATTGAAATAATGAAATGGCCGGCACAGAGTTCTGATCTAAACCCAACTGAAAACCTCTGGAAAATCCTTGGCAACAACGTTATGGCTAAGAAACCCACTACAGTCACCGAACTGGGGAAGAGACTGGAAGAAGAGCGGGTCAAGATCACACCAGCGCAGTGTGAGAAACTAGTAATGTCCTGCGGCTGCAGATGTGCTGAAGTCATTCAAAGCAAGGGCCTCTACACTTCCTACTAATTTCTGACAGCTGTAACACTCCAGAATTTTAGTTGTAATCGTCTTTCATGCAACAATGGTGTCTGTTCTCTAATTTTGATCACTGTGTTTTCCACAAAATAAAGGTTTTTGTTGAAATGCCTTGGCTATTTTGTCAAACATGTTAGTGGATCAGTGGTATACCTACAGCTAATGTTCCTTCAAATTTTGAGCGATGAAGATTAACAATATTTCAGAAAAATCAAGTATTTATAGATTGTTCTCTAATTTTGATCTCCACTCTATATACTGTATATTATCAACGTTGAAAACGGTTGTGCTGCTTAATATTTTTGTGGAAACGGTGATACATTCTTTGATTAATGAAAAGTTCAAAAGAACAGCATTTATTTGAAAAAATGTTTAAATGTCTTTGCTGTCACTTTTGATCAATTTAATGTGTCTTTGCTGAATGAAAGTATTTATTTAAAAAAGAAAAACGGAGAGTAATGTATTACATCATTTTAGTACCTATAAATGCATACATTTAAAGTTAGTCATAGTGTTTTTTTTATTAACTACTCAACAGATATTACTCTTTAATTATGGTTTTTCACTTTTACTTTTCTTAATGACTTTATGATAGTTAATGTTAGTTGGCTTGTTAGTTTGATTATAGATTTTCATATCACTTTTGTATTTTGCTCCTGATGTATTTTTGATAGTTGATGTTAGGTGACCACTTGTTAGTTTATTTATAAAGGTATTTGAGGCAATTTGGGTTCTACAGGATGAACCTCAATAGATTGTGTCATGAAAATTGCCAATAAGTTGTGTATTTCTTCCATTTCAGCATTATTTTTCCTGTAAGAGCAGCATATGTGGACATGTTTTTATATGTGTTTGCATGTTGATGTCATTTTGTGAGTCTATAGCTACAGTAATAAATGAAAACAGATGAAAGGAGAAGTGCAGCAGTCCTCTCATTTGTTCAGCAGATACAGCTGTAATTTCCTGCTCTATACAGAGTGCCTGTGAGGGGAGAAAAACTTAGTTTGGGCTCTCAACCAAACTGTCGCAAATGTATATTTGTGCAAATATCTTGTCACTGTTATGGGGTAACTGATGGTCTTTATCAAGGCAAATGTACTACTATCAGGTTTCTGAAAGCCAAAGCTGATTTTGTGAACAGATTTGGAGAAATCCAGCATTACATCAGGTGCTCACCAATGAATCCTTTGCAGTGAATGGGTACCGTCAGTCCAAACAGCTGATAAAAACAATAATCTACATGCAAGTTAACTACAAGCTGTGTTTGTAATAATTCCATCAATCAATTTTTTAACTTCAAATTGTTGCTTTTGGCTAAAATTCAAGTCCTCTATCTATAATATTTCTTTCTCCAGTGAAAAGGTCTTCTCATCTGAATCAGGAGAGAAATATGCACAGATCAAGCACCGTTTATTAATGAAAACAGCCCAAAACAGTTCTGAACAAATATGTTGGTGGGTTTTGATGTGAGAGGACAACAGGGGATGGACTTTTTCACTGGAGGAAGTGTTATTATGGATTATGGACTGATATTTTTGCCAGAAGCGACGTTTTAAATTTAAAAGGCCTCAATGGTGGATTTGTTTCTTACAAACACACAGATTTTCACTTCACAAGACGTTAATTGATGGACTGGAGTGGTGTGGATTACTTGTGGATTATCGTGATGTTTTTATAAGCTGTTTGGACTCTCATTCTGACGGCACCCATTCACTGCAGAGTACTGATGTACAAACTGATGTAATACTACATTTCTACAAATCTATTCTGATGACGAAACAAGCTCATCTACATCTTGGATGGCCTGAAGATGAGTACATATTCAGCAAATTCATGTCATGTTTGGGTGAACTATTCCTTTAAAAAAAAAAATTTATTTGTCCAAAATACATAGTATCACCATAGTACATGTCCAAAAATTGTGGTAATTCCATGGTTTGGTGCTTTTTGTTTTTTTTTGTTATTGCAGTTCTGCTTTGCCTCTATGCAAGGTTCTGTAGTCATCAAAGTCTTTGGGTTCACTCATCTCACTCAAAATTCATCTCAAGACTTTTGCCTTCAGCTTGAGTCATTTTCGATGTTGACTTTGAGTTAAAGATGACAGCCTTCATATAAGATGTTAGCACAGTAATGTACACCCTGACACACATGGGAACAGGTGTGTTTTATTTGTCCAAAATACATAGTATCACCATAGTACATGTCCAAAAATTGTGGTAATTCCATGGTTTGGTGCTTTTTGTTTTTTTTGTTATTGCAGTTCTGCTTTGCCTCTATGCAAGGTTCTGTAGTCATCAAAGTCTTTGGGTTCACTCATCTCACTCAAAATTCATCTCAAGACTTTTGCCTTCAGCTTGAGTCATTTTCGATGTTGACTTTGAGTTAAAGATGACAGCCTTCATATAAGATGTTAGCACAGTAATGTACACCCTGACACACATGGGAACAGGTGTGTGTCAGAGAGAAGGTCTTGACTGATGTTTGCCTTGAAGTTAGCTGATGGATGCTCTTAAGCTTGTCCGTAAAGAGTGGAGAGACTTTAATTGCGTCTGAAATTGAGACTGCTCTTTCTTCACGTGTCCATCACCTTTCCTTTCCATTTCTCTTCCCCAGTCCCTTTATCCACCTCCTCTCTTTCCTCCAGGAATACAGCAGTCCCTGAGTGCACTGGTACAAGACTGGGCTGAACTGGACTGAAAATGTTCAGAGATAGATAAAAAATATATTTGATTCCATATTATGTATTAATTTGTTATTGTATAAAATTGTTATATTAAGATTAAATTTAGCTTTTATTATAATTTTAAATAATATAAAAAATATTTTTCAATATTTTTCAATTTTTTTGTGCTTTCTTTTTCTATTTTCTGCATGTAAGATAATCAGGTCATTAGTTTAGGAACTTACATCAGACTCTATTGGAGTCAACTGTGAGCTTGTTTCTCATGTTTCTCATGTTGGTGGAGCTCTATTTGTGTGGCATGCATGAGCGAGTGTTAATGTAGTTGTCGCTCATGAGAACCATTTTAAATCAGTGATTTATGAGGCTTCATTTCAGTTGGTATGCTACTTTAGAAAATAGCTGCAGTATAGACTGCACCAGAACATTGCATATATTTTCCAATGTATTAGATTTTAAAAATAAATAAATAAATATTTTAAATTCTATACATTGCTTTTTCACTTATTAAATAACCAAATTTGTGACACTTACCTACTGACTTTTTTTTTTTTTTTGTAAAAAATATAAAATAAACCATGAGAAATAGTTTGTTCTGCACATTTCTTTTTCACTGATTAAATAACCAGATTTGCGACACTGACCTTGTGAACTCCTCAGATGTTCTTGTGAAAATTCTCAAATCAAACTGGAGAACATGATTATTTTTTTATTATTGAAAGCTAAAGTCTGAAATTATGAAATTCAAGTTTGTTTTTTTACTTTTCAACTTTTTAACTCTCACCATCAGAAGAATACATAACATTTTTAAATGAAAAACAGTTATTTTAAATGTTATTAACATTTCACAATATTATTGTTTTACTGTATTTTTGATCAAATAAATGCAGCCTTTGTGAACTTTCAGAAACATAAAAAAAAAAACGTAATTATTCCAAACTTTTTGTGTATATTAATTGCACATTTTTGTTCAGAGAGGTATCTCTGAAAATAGCTAATTTAATGAATAATTCTTTATGCACAAGCTTTATGGTGTATTTTTGAATGATATTTTGAACAAAATGCTGAGCAGTAACCCTCTCCTTCAGCCCTAGCTCTGCGATGCTTGTGTTTGCCGGTGTGATTTCTGTAAGCAGGTCAAGAGCAGTTCAAGTGTTCAGACTGTGGAGTCAGTCACCAAAAGCGCTTTGACAAATACTGTACACCATTGACACACAAAATCACATACTGTCCACACACATACACTGCTCATTTGGTTTGATGTCTTTTAATTGAAAGACATTGATTTGAGACTAGTTAGGTGATATAGGCACAAACACACACACACACATACTTTCACACATGCCTTGAGGTCTGTCATACTGTTTTTCCACTCTTGCACACTCACTTTAACATGCATCCCTCATGTATCCACACACTTCTGTTCAGATGGCAGTATTCCCTAAAGACACACGCACATCTGAGGATAGAGAAACTCTAGAGCATTTGGCTGAAATACAGTCTCTGTAAGAGCATGCAGATGTGAATGCTTGGCCAACATTGCAAGTTTGTGTTTCATACAAGCAATTACATGCAGTAAGATGCAGCAAAACCTGATGATAATGTTCTCCAGCATGATTTCAGAATGTCCTCATTAGCATCTAATGCTTGAGTGGAAGCAAGAACAAATAACCTAACCCTAACCCTATAAGCATCAAAACAATAACAAGTTATATAAAATAAGTTTATTACAGTTTTTAAAAAATTCCACCGTAGATAGAATGTGTCCTGTTTAATTTTTTTTCTGAGCAAGATAATCATACATTTTTACCATGATGTACAGAAGACACCCACAAAAATGTCTTGTCAGGCGTATTTAGAACAAGAAACATTGGATGACGTTAAAAGATTCTTTTTAAGGAAGTGTAGCCTTTAAAACTAATTGTCATTTTAAATCTTTACCAATCTTTGCCACTATCCTTCAAACCACTAGGTTTCACCCATTTATCAGCAAGAAATTTTTAAACATTCAAAATATAAGAAAATGTAGTAATCACTTATTGTTCTGTATATTTTATAATATATAGTACAGGTCAGAATAAGTATGTCGTTTCATTTTTACATAAATATATCTTACAATGAAGTTATCTGAAACATTAAAGTAGACACTTTACTTGCATTTAATATGCTTTCTTTGTATACTAAATCAGTTTTGTACATTTAATTTGATGTGGACGACACCAAAATAGTGTCTCGTCTTTAGTCAAGATATTAAATATTTCATCTTTATTTTCTATATTATAATTGATTTAAATGTATTTTATTATATATTTCATTGTAAATATTTATTTATTTATTCAGTTGCAGCCGTTAACAACTCATTGGAGGGGGTTAATAAAATAAACTTCAGTCTGTTTTTCATTTAAACTATTGTGTGATATCAAAAGTCACAGAATGCAGTGCACGGGTCTTACAGCCACTTTTATGAATTTTATTTGAAGCTTTTGCCTCCTTTATGAAGCCTCCATTCATGCTCATTGTAATTGCGTGGAAAGGAGCATCCATTCTTCAAAATATATTCTATTGTGAAAGTCATACAAGTTTGGAACGACATGACAGTGAGTAAATTATGATAGAATTTTCATTATTTGGGTGAGCTGCTATAAAATGCATTTGCGTCTGAGCATTTGTCCATTTCTCAGTGTGACAGGCTTGAAAATACAGTCTTTTTGCTCAGGCTAGTAAAGCACAGAAGCAGAACACATGGAGAAAAAAAAATGCCTTCTATCTTTCCATATTACTCACATTTTTTCTTTTCCTTCATCCCTCCGTCTGTCACGCTCCCCGTCTCAATCGAATTTTTCCCTCTTGTTTATTTGCTTTTTGTTCCCAAATGGCCTGTGGTAGCACAGCGGGCTTGAAAGACAGACACAGAAATCAAATCTTTTCCCTGTGTGTTGGTCATTCTCACATGCCCAGCTGAGCCCTGTCACCGTGCCGTCCCGCCAGGCTTTAACGGTCTCTCAAGCACATATATTGAGGGGCATATGTCAACACCCATGAGCTTTTTGACACTTATAGTCACCGTAAATGTCATTTTTAAGAAGCTCTATGATTTTGCCAAAGTGTACTTAATGTCATATTTCTACTCATCTAATTGTTCGTGATCACATTTAAAGTAAATTCTTATTTCCAGACAGTTAACAAAGACTCATAAATTCCCAAAGATAAATGTGAATTTCCATTAAAAATCAGACCTGCTGTTTTTGGAAGGCACAAATATTTAATGGCTCATATGAATTTTACATTATTTGACTATGGCATTTGTGCTTCATGCACATGTAACGCACTGTAAAATTCATGGCGTTATCATAGTGTGCAAATAAAACTTAATCATCATTTCTAATTTTCAATATGTAATTTGATTAAGTTTTAAAGTTTACATTCATTCACGTGTTATAAAGAGGAAAAAGTCATTTTTATATGTTCTGCAGAAAATGAGAGGTGCTCAATATTTGACACTATTTTAGATGGTTGCTAGGGTGTTTTGTGTGGTTGCTATGTTTTTTGAGGTGGTTGCTAGGATATTTTAAGTCAATGCATGATTTGAAGAATCATTCATGTTTGTTTATCAAACAGTACAGGACTAGTTACATGCTAAAGTTTAATACGTCAGGTTAAAAGTTTGTTTAAAACTATGGAAACCCATTTTTTGCAAATTAATTTTTTCCCCCCTCACAATTCTGACTTTTCTCGCAATGCTAACTTTTTTCTCATAATTGTGTGATATAAACTTAGAATTCTGAGACAAACAGTCACAATTCTGAGAAATAAAGTCAGAAATGCGAGATATAAACTCATAATTCTGCCTTTTTCCTAGAATTGCAAACTTATAGCTCTCAATTGTGACTTTTATTTCTTGTTTATATCTCAGTTTTGACTGTATAACATGCAGTTGCGAGTTATAAATTCAGAATTGTGAGATATAAACTCTCAATTATATGAAAATTGTCACTTTTTCCCTCAGAACTGGACTTTATAACTCGCAATTGTGAGTTTAAATCTCAAAATTCTGAGAAAAGATGTCAGAATTTACAGAAAAAAAGTCTGAATTGCCAGATGTAAACTCACAATTGCGAGAAAAAAGATATATATATATATACACACATACAATACAAATAGCTGCATTTGCGAGAAAAATGTTTATATTATATTGGGGGAAAAAATGTCAGAATTGCGAGATGTAAACTCACAATTGAGAGAAAATTCAGAATTGTGTAATAAGTTGAAGTTAAATTTTTTATTTATTTTTTATTCTGTGGCGGAAACGGGCTTCCATACAAATCATTATCCCTATGCACGAGCAATTGTAATAGTGATGGTTGTTTTAACAGATGCAGCTAATAAAGTTTGTTTAGTGATGAAAGCAAGGAAGTATGCGTGTAAGTAGCACATTTAGTAAAATGTTTTATAGGTCTCTGCTTTCTATGTAAAAATCAACCGACTGAAATAAAACCACAGTGTGTTGTCATGCATCAGTGTCTCTTAATTAGAAAAACTTCAGCCTCAGCGTGTCCTTCAGGATGTGTGTGTGTGTGTGCGCGTGCATGTTTTCTCAGACTGAGAAAAGCTAATTGAATGACAAGTGTGTCTTTCCATTAGCTGGTTTAGTAAGTTTAGTTCCCCCAGGCATCTGTTATGTGGTGATAAAACAAAACAGCCCACCTACATGTATGTAAGAGATCCAGAGACTGGTTAAGCCATGTTTATAGCTATGCAAGTCTTGTCTTTGAGGGATTTGACTCTTGTGAATTACATCCAAGTGCTCTTGCAGAGTCAGATGATATCTGGTCTACTTTGCAGCGTTTTCTGGTCGTAAACCTTCCACTTAGACTGGAAGAGACTGTCTGACTACCATATGAAATGACCAGCCACAGTTTATTTTAGATTTATGTCACATTTAGCAGCAGGTAAATTTAAAATCAGTGATGCTAAATTAATAAACCATTGTGTGAAAATGTGTCCAGAATGTGTTCAAAGTCTTGATTAGATCATCAACTTAATTCTGAAAGCAAACAGCTAAGTGACTCAAACAAGATGTGACTGTAGATGCAATGCCACAAATTTTTACCAAAACCTTTGTCTGGTTCTTCCTCAGAAATGTTCATTGGAGCAGCTCACTACCTTGTAAGCACACTTTTGTTGCCCAGTGGAGTACTAAAACCTGTGCACCGACTCCCAGAAATTACACAGCAGGCAGCCAGTAAGATTAGAGCCTTTTTGAGAAACCATTTGCAATGTGTTTTTTTTTTTTGCTTAAATTAATAGGGTCTGGAGCCACATTTTGAATATGTACAGTCAATGTCAAAGAAATATAGATTTATACAGCATTGGGTCTATTACCACAATTGTGTCAGTCCTAAAAACTATCCGCTCTGGTAGCTGATTAATATTGAAAATGTTTTTTTTGTTGTTTTTTTTTGTGGATTTTGAGTAAATATTGGAAATATTGTGACGACATTGCGAATATTGTGAAGAAGAAAATATATATACACATACATCCATACATCCATACAGTGGCATGCGAAAGCTTGGGAACCCCTTGCAGAATATGTGAAAATATGAATAATTTTAACAAAATAAGAGAGATCATACAAAATGCATGTTATTTTTTATTTAGTACTGTCCTGAGTAAGATATTTTACATAAACAATGTTTACATTTAGTCCACGAGAAAAAAAAATAGCTGAAATTATTAAAATAACCCCATTCAAAAGTTTAGGAACCCTTGGTTCTTAATACTGTGTGTGGTTACCTGAATGATCCACGACTGTTTTCTTGTTTTGTGATGGTTGTTCATGAGTCACTTGTTTGTTCTGAACAGTTAAACTGAGCACTGTTCTTCAGAAAAATCCTCCAGGTCCTGCAGATTCTTCAGTTTTCCAGCATCTTTTGCATATTTGAACCATTTCCAGCAGTGGCTGTATGATTTTGAGACCCATCTTTTCACACTGAGGACAACTGAGGGACTCAAACAACTATTAAAAAAGGTTCAAACATTCAATGATGCTCCACAAGGAAACACAATGCATTAAGAGCCACTTAAACTTTTTGAATTTGGTTAATTGTACTTAATTTGTCTTCCGGGAAACATGGAAGTATCTTCTGTTGCTTCCGAAAGGCAGTACTAAATGTAAAAAAAATTATATTTCAACAAAATAAGAAAAATTTGTATTCTTCATCCTGCAAAAAAATTGGATTTGGGCCACATTTGTGTGAACGTAGCCTCAGAATCAGAAAGAACTTTATTGCCAATTAAACTGAAGAACTTTATAAGTAATTCATCTTGGTGTCAGGAGCTTCCAGTACAGAAAGTACAAACATAATGCAGACATACATAAGGTAATAAAAACACTTGTCTATTCACTAAAGAGAATAGACAATAAGTTATAAATAACAATATAGTAATAAAATATAGACCAATTTGGAGTAGACGTCACAGTTACGTCACTTGCAGCTGCGTGCGCATTGTGGTGGCAGAAAAACACTGGTAACAAGTGGAGGGAAATGGGTAAAATTCATGGAATAAAAGAAAAAATGTATTGTTGTGCCTTTGGATGTCAGAATCGGAATGCAAATAATTTTTATATAATACTGTCATCAAAGACGCCATTTGAAGCTAAACGCAGACGTTTAAACGGACAAACTATGGATGAAATCTGCAACGATTAGCCTACTTTTAATGCATAAATTAGTTTTAAACAACAGGTCTATATCATATTCATATAGGGGACATATTGTCTTAGTCCTACAGTTAAAGCATGAAATACTATTTAAACCTATAACATTTTACGTAACATTTACCTATTTTATCTGACAATTCTGACTTTTTTATACTGCAAGTTTATATCTCCTAGTTTGGATTTTTAACTTGATTAATTACGAGTTTGTCCATTCTGAGGAAAAAAAGCCAGAAGTGTGGGATTATAAACTCATGATTCTGAGCCGAGGGAAAAAGAGAGAATGACGAGTTGATTTTTCTTACCAGAATTGTGAGATGTAATTTTAAATTATAAACTCAAAATGACCTTTTTGATTATTTTGTTCCATGGCTTTCATAGACTGCTACGTTAAAACTGGCATTTTCTGCCACCAGATAGGCTCTGCCCACAAAAAACATCATCAGTGTTTGCAAACACTGAAATTGGTCTATAGAGAAAAAGAAAATGTCAGTAGACAGAATTGTGAATGTGAATGAAATATGCTTGAAGTGCCCCTTTTATGCCATTTCCAATATTGCCTTTCATGCAGTGTGTAATGTAGCTGTATATGAATGTAAATAATCTGCAAAGTTGTTAAGCCGAAAGTGCACGATAAATAAAGGTATTGCCTCCCAAAAGAAAGAATTGACTCTGAACAGCCGAAACTAATCGTTAGTAATTCGAATCCCACTTCCATGACGGCTACATGTCACGGGGTAACACATTTGCATAATACCCATCTATGTTCTACATTAGCTGGTCGCGAACAATTTGACATATATATATATATATATATATATATACACATATATATATATAATTTGTAATTTGAAAAAAAGCCAATAAAGAAAATAACAATAAATAACAATTAAGAAAAAAATATATATTCAACAATATAGTTTATGTATTTATTTTTTATTGGTCTATTTATTTATTTATTTATTTTGTACACAGTAAAGTAAATACCAATATACTGTAAAAATATATATGTGTCTGCATTGTCTATTGACATACCTATAGGCTGTTAATGTGTACACTATCATAAGACAAATATGCATTGACAGGATTGATGTACAGACACAATATAAATACTTAAGACGATTTAAAATATCATATATTTAATATGGTAGTATACTAAGATTTGTCTATGAGCAGTGTGGTAGCGTGTCCTTATGGCTCTATGATTTGTTCAACAAGCAGCTCTGAATTTTGTGCACATACAAGACCACAGCTGTCTGTCGGTTGTGAGAGAGAGAGCAAGAGAGTGAGAGGAAAAGAGAGAGAACATTTCTAACCTTGACTGTAAGGCTGAGAAAGAATCAACAGACCATGTAGACTGAGCTTCTGCCTCCAACATGCTTCTCTGGCTGTTTGTGTGTGTGTGTGTGTGTGTGTGTGTGTGTGTGTGT
>NW_015505193.1:537933-538312 GCF_001515645.1 Sinocyclocheilus grahami
CATAAATAAGTTAGCACTCTGTTGATTGTTGTGTGGATGTTCTTCTCACTCCCGTTTCCTCTGGAAATGTTTTTACAGCTTGTCAACATCAGGTAGTGCTGACATCCATAAGATCTGGGCTCCTTCAGAACTTGCTTTGTGCATGTGAGCGTGATTTTACAGCTAAATTTTCAGCACATGACAATCCAACACAGAATCTTTAGCATAATAACTACATATTTTAGTATCATTGATATACTCTTACAGTTCTTGTTAATATTTTGAATTACATTTTATTGTTATATTTTGGGTTTTCTTTTTAATTTTAGTTTATTTATCTTATTTGAGTAGTTTTGTTGTGTGTTTTGTCATTTTTATTAGTTTTAGTTTTTTACTTTGT
>NW_015505193.1:539328-540434 GCF_001515645.1 Sinocyclocheilus grahami
TTTTCCAGCCATTATAGCACCTCACAGTGTGCCTGAACTCCCATTTATTTACATCAGGTCCTCCTTACTGGATGAATGAAACCAGCAAAAGAAACGACAAGAATGAGAGCTCTTCTGATGTGTCCCTTCATCTCATTATAACTAGAACATCTGCTGCTGCTACATTTAGATATTCCTTAGCTCTTCGGGATTTGGTTTTGATGACCGAGAGAAAAAAGAGGGATGACCAGTCAAGTGTATCAGCACAGTTTTCCATTACTCATAATTACTTCACCTAAGAAACAAAACGCACAGACAGGAGCAGAAGTTTTGTAGATCTTGCACATGTTATGCAAACCGCTTGTTCATGGAGTATTTTGTACTCCGATATAGTTGTTTTTTCTTCATCGTTGTCTTAAAGGACATCATAAATACCTCAGTGTCAACTGTCATGGGACATAATTTTTGGGTGCAAATAGCAGGACTTTGCCATTTTAATGGTTGGTTGAGCCAAGCGCATGTGTATTTGTTTAGCTGTATGGGTAGCTGAGTAACTAATTCAAAACAAGGCTGTTAATGGATTACTTTGACATCAAATAGTGACCCAACACAATTCCAAACCTATATTTATTGTTTCCTGGGTCATATTGTTTTACTTTACACAATGTTTTTGATGTCACACAACCTGCCACATCCATTTAATCTGGCCAGCCTGGACAGGTGGCATGAAAAGCTCTCAAATCCATGAATAAAACAACACCAGTTAAAACAAAATATGACACAGACTACATTAAATATATAAAATGCAGCCAAGCACAGTCTTGTAAATGAACAGAATTGTGTTAGTCCTGAAAACTACAACGACAACTTTAATAGAAAAACTCAAATTATAGGCCTAATAGTAAATATGAACAAAAATATTCATGAGAGATCTTTTTTTGCATAATTTATTATGTTAATTATAATATCCGTCTAATTTGGCAAACTTATAGTGAGAAATATGCAGCAAAATGTGTGTATACCATATATATATATACACACACAGACATATGAAAAAGAACATTAATTGACCTTTATTTAGTTTGTTATAAATGTAATTATTTATCAAGCATTAGTGTCTTTAACCA
>NW_015505193.1:540444-541583 GCF_001515645.1 Sinocyclocheilus grahami
TTTTCCAGCCATTATAGCACCTCACAGTGTGCCTGAACTCCCATTATTTACATCAGGTCCTCCTTACTGGATGAATGAAACCAGCAAAAGAAACGACAAGAATGAGAGATCTTCTGATGTGTCCCTTCATCTCATTAGAACTAGAACATCTGCTGCTGCTACATTTAGATATTCCTCAGCGCTTCGGGATTTGGTTTCGATGACCGAGAGAAAAAAGAGGGATGACCAGTCAAGTGTATCAGCACAGTTTTCCATTACTCATAATTACTTCACCACCTAAGAAACAAAACGCACAGACCGGAGCAGAAGTTTTGTAGACCTTGCACATGTTATGCAAACAGCTTGTTCATGATGTATTTTGTACTCCGATAGTTTTTTTTTTTTTTTCTTCATCGTTGCCTTAAAGGACATCATAAATACCACAGTAGTCAGTGTCAAATGTCATGGGACATAATTTTTGGGTGCAAATAGCAGGACTTTGCCATTTTAATGGTTGGTTGAGCCAAGCGCATATGTATTTGTTTAGCTGTATGGGTAGTTGAGTAACTAATTCAAAACAATGCTGTTAACTGATTACTTTGACATCAAATAGTGACCCAACACAATTCCAAACCTATATTTATTGTTTCCTGTGTCATGTTGTTTTACCTTACACAATGTTGTTCATGTTTTTGATGTCATACAACCTGCCACATCCATTTAATCTGGCCAGCCTGGACAGGTGGCATGAAAAGCTCTCAAATCCATGAATAAAACCACACCAGTTAAAACAAAATATGACACAGACTACATTAAATATATAAAATGCAGCCAAGTAGAGTCTTGTAAATTAACAGAATTGTGTTAGTCCCGAAAACTACGACGACAACTTTAATAGAAAAACTCAAATTATAGGCCTAATAGTAAATATGATGAACAAAAATATTCGAGAGATCTTTTTTGCATAATTTATTATATTATGTCTAATTTGGCAAACTTATAGTGAAGAAATATGCAGCAAAATGTGTGTATACCATACATATATATATATATATATATATACACACGGACATGAAAAAGAACAACTATTAATTGACCTTTATTTAGTTAGTTCGTTGTTATAAATGTAATTATTTATCAAGCATTAGTGTCTTTAACCA
>NW_015505193.1:542205-557205 GCF_001515645.1 Sinocyclocheilus grahami
AATTAACCTGCTGGCAACAACTAATATCTTGCATTGTTTTTTTTTGTTTTGTTTTTTCGTATTCATATTATAGATGAAACCAAACTAAATTCAGTATTTTTAATTGACAAAATGAATACTGCCTATTGCATACTAAAATGCCAAGAGCCAAATCTCAAGCTCCGATATGATTGGCTGGCTTTACGCAATATCCTGAAGGTTTTAATTAGTTTGCCAGGATGTGAGTTTATTCTTCTGCCCTCAATTCATTTATGGTTGTGAATCTTTAATGCAACAGTGTGAGGATGTGAGCTTTTAAATCATTCCTGCCGTGTGTTTTCCCTACTGTATATGTACCAGATTAATAAATAATACTGTTGCGAATGCATGTGCAACATGATCACACACTAACGCACACATTAGCAAACTGCCGTGGTGGTTGTGGGGTGCCTCATTGGTTGTTGAGCCTTCGCTATGAGTGTTTGTGGAGAGATAACACCCTCTCGACTCAACAAGCTCTCGTCCTCTCTCTTGGCCGAGTGTGTATGTGTTTGTGTGTGTAAATGATCCTCATGCCGCAAGGTCTCTATCCCGAGCATCGCTGAGTAAGACTTTCTCATACCAAAGTAGCCAATCAACATGACCCTGCACTGCAGAGAGGAGAGAGTTTGTTCGTTTGACTTTTTCAAGTTTTTCTCATTACCGGGACCCCCTGAGACCCTGCATGTGGTTTTAGAGAGCAAAGACCCAGCCTGCTCATTTCCAGCACCTTCCAGCTCATACCGTCAGAGGACTAGAGCTGATCAGACAGTTTAGAGGCACAGAATGTTCAAAGAAAGTTACTGTATAGGTGAATGTCACATAAACATGTCCAAGTAAGTAAGTTAAAGGGGTCATATGATGTTGCTTAAAAAGAACATTATTTTGTGTATTTGGTGTAATGCAATGTGTTTGTGGTTTAAGGTAAAAAAAACACATTATTTTCCACATAATGTACATTATTGTTTCTCCTCTATGCCCCGCCTTTCTGAAACGCGTCGATTTTTACAAAGCTCATTTGTCTAAAAAAAACGAGGTGTGCTCTGATTGGCCAGCTATCCAGTGTGTTGTGATTGGCTGAATACCTCAAGCGTGTGACGGAAATGTTACGCCCCTTACCATACTGTTTCCGTGTGTCCCGGCGTGACGAGATAAAACCCATCACAAACGAGGCATTTGTTGCATCCAGTGGGGAAATAATTACTGATTATAATGACTTATACTGTGTTTTTATGCGTTGCGTTGCGTATTGTGCCGCGTAAACATAAAGGCATGTCTGCATTTGTGATTGGAGACTCAGCGCTACTCTACACTGCTTAGAACTCGCGTTTGAATCATCAGTGGCAAATTCTTTAAATATAAAAAAACGTACTTGCAGGCTGTGAGTCAGAAGCGCCAGACTGTCCTTGCAAAGTTGGAACTGCCCCACTTTATAGAAACATTATGTCCTCTTTCACAACGAAACACACAGCGGCTTGAGTGAGCGTCGCCCAGCGGACTAGAGTGAGTTGAGGCCGGCGGATTCGACGAAGGAGGCTTGCGGCAACCACATGTGACGACCCCGGGCTGGACGCCGCTTCGTCCACGGTGAAAGCTGATCCGGCGATCCACAGCGCGAAGTTGATGTATTTCCTCAGCGACCAGCACGGATCAGCTCCAGGCATGAAGAAGTAGATATCGTCCTCTTTTGGAAGACCAAACAAAGTAGTTTCGCTTTCACAACGAAACACACAGCATCTCCACGACATGGCGGCGGCAACAATACTACAGCGAGAATAAAAGTTACGCCTTTGCGTGAACATTTGCGTGGTGTTATGCAAATCTTCCCACATCGTGATGTAGACATGTGGGGGCGTGTTTAAACAAAGTGTTTTAGGTAGGCGTGGTTGATTCTTAACTTTTATAAAGAATATCTCTTTGGATTTGAGACTTTAGTCTTTGCAACTTTACAGATCTTCTTTATGCACCAAGAGCTTGTAACACTCCAAAGAGAAAGAAAAAATTCAAATCGCATCATATGACCCCTTTAATAAATAAATAAATAAAGCGTGTGTGTGTGTACCTACTTAACCATATTTTGGGGACAAATTTGTACCCAAAAGTGAGCTAAACTTGGCAAAATCTCCAAAAACCTCCCTTTGGGGATGTCCCCATTTGTAAAACTTGTTAAAAAAAAGTAAACAGTTTTTTTTTAATTGTAAAAATGCAGAAAGTTTTCTGTAAGGTGTAGGGCAATAGAATATACAGTTTGTACACAGTATAAAAACCATTACGCCTATTGAAGGCCCCTATTTAGATAGCTAAGTAAAGTGTGTGTTTGTGTGCCAATTTTACAAGACATTCATTTATTTTATAATAAATGATTATAGAAAGTGTTTGAATATTTGACTTAATTTTCCACTTTTCAAATAAAAACTTCGACTAATATGTAGATGCCATTTTGGTCAGCTTAAAATTTTAGTCAGCTTAAAAATGATGTGACAAAATACTGACCACATTTAAAGGATATTTGTGACAAAAGACCAAAAAAAAAAAAAAGTTTCAAACCGAACACTAACCAGACCATTTGTGAATAGATCATGTGTATACTTTTACATTTTTGAATGACATTTTTAAATGTTCTGTATTGACTATTTATTTGTATTATTTTAATGCCATTTAAGAGCATTGATGACCTGTAAATGTTCTTGAAATATTTTTGGAGTTTCACCAATAAGGAGAGAGCAAGAGATGTGTGGGAAGGTGGATTTTTTTTTATCTGCATATATTTTCTCGCTCTCTCGCTCTCTCTGTGCAGTCAATTGTGTTCAGTGAACTTTTTCATTTGAGGCAGTGCGGTCTTCCTCCGATGATACACAGCGTTATGGACAATTACCTTTTGTGGAAAAAATAGCACTTTTTGTCTTCTCGCACACACACTATAGTAAAATCCAATATTTGTAGTTTTAAATTTTAACTGTTCATTTTAAAAAGTATTGGTTTGATATGCATATTTGTTATTTAAACTGATACAGTAAAACGGAGGGATGTAGACACTGACGAGAATGAACAAGCAAAACTCCCGCTGCGAATAGAACGGCTTGCAATTAATGAAATAAAGACAGGACAAACTGACAAAAACATAAAAACAACTGCAGAGCACGCCACGGAGGCAGCCATCACCGTCGGCGCCATTGTGCATGTTTACTTTGACAGAAATATCTTAGTGTTTGACAGTAGTGTTGACAGTGGTCATATCTGTGCATTGTCTTTGGGAGGAGTGGCCAAGAAGCCATTTGTTTCTGAATATTTAATTATGTAGGCATTAGCAAGGTATGGTGGCTTATGGGATAGATGTTGGGTTGTAGTTGTGTTTACAGCTCTGTTTAGGGTTGCTTGTGCTGTTTTGTTAAATTATCCTTGTTTTATTGAAGATATTTCTGTCAAAGTAAACATAGGAGTAGTGCACAGATGTTGTACAGTACTTATGTACAAGTACTTGAGAGAAAGTTACTTGCTGTTAATTGTTACTTTGCTATCTTTGCTAAAAAAACAAATGATTATGTGAACATGTCCAGTTCAAAAATAGCAGGTCAGTGTCACTTCTAGCATCATATGGGAGCATTTACCATTCAAAGAGCATTAAATACTGATGAGTGAAGAAACTAATTGTATGCAAGCTGATATCTGAGACTAAGAGTCTTGTAAGTGAGAATATGGTGCTTTTAGTTGTTGTTTGGAGTCCACGAGCCGATCCTCTTACAGGGCTCTGGAGAACATTAATTGCCCACAGTTAATCACTTAAATTATTCAGCACACTAAAGTGGACGTTTTGAATTACTAATAACTAATAATCAGATTTTGCAGCGTATGGTTGGACTGTTCCAACTGCAAATTCTAGATCATAATTTAAAGTTGTGCGCTTGCAATGACTTACAAAGATACATGAGTTACAAGTGTATGCACTACTTGCTTTATGCAAGCACTACATAGGATAAATCACTATACAGGATTTACCCTTATACTTTATCGACACAAATTGATCGGTGAAACAACAAACAGCCACCCACAAATAGTCTATAAACAAAGCATCAGGCTGTCTTTGAGTTCACATGAAAACTTTAAAGTTACTCGTCGTCAGGCTACAGAAGAATACCATAATTCCTCCGTTCAATTAGGCCTAAGACATCGAGAGTCACGCAGACCTATAACAACACAGCCACAACACATAATTGCGAATAACATGCCTTACCTTAACACAGAATTGACCACAGACAGAGTCCAGCGTTTATATTTTTTTCTACGAATCTTTGAGTTGACGTACTAAACATGAGTGGAATTTGCACCGCAGCGCCCCCACACCTTGATGCTCATGACAAGAATAGCATGTATAGTTATCTTTATTGAAGTGAATTAGGTTTAAATCGCCGTCATGCATGTTTACACATAATAACCCACGATGATCACATTACACAACACTGAAATTGCACGTCAAAATAACACATTGTCAATATTTTTTGAGAGCCCCCAAAATTTCACAAATCCCATTTTCAGGGGAGCCCAGGTCTTATTAAGGGGAGCCGAGCTCCCCCGTAGTTCGCACCCTGATACTAATATTTATAAAGATATTCTTAATGCACTAATGCCTACACTGAATATACTAATCAGTATGCTCTTGTGAATAACTAGAACCCCAATTATATATTCATGCTTATTTATAACTACTCCTTGAAATGGTTTAATGCATAAAAACGCAGCGTTATGGCATTTTCGGTGCATGCATGCATAATGTGATGTGTTTGTGTGCACCTGCATGTGTGTGACAGTGATGGACCGTCCCTGTCTCATTCTCCAGATGTGCTTTATATCTCTACTCCAAATTTCTCTTGAGGCCTGCTGAAAACCAGCCTGCTTACCAGAGCCCTATTGAGCAAATCCACAGCATTTTCCAGCCATTGTGCGTGGCTGTATGCATGCAGCTCAATCAATGCATTGTTAGGAATCTCTCTCTCCTAAACTGATGCCAATAGAGCCCTGTTATGAATTTCCTCAGGCTAATACTATCAGCATCAATCCATGAGTTCAGGGAATCACATCAGCACTGCTGGATTGTGGGAGAACTGCCCTGCCGATATGGGCGGTGAGCATTTGAGGACATGTGTGCATGCTAACTACACTGGCTAAATTGTGGACAAAGAAACAAATGGAAAGTGTTGTTTGCTTATTTGTAAAGAAATGTGTGTTTGAAGTATAGTTTTGTTCCAAAACCTAGTGATGCCAATACATAGACAGCATTTCCTGATTCAAAGGTTGTTCCAAAAAGTTGGCAGCAAAATTAACCTTCCCTTTAAGATAACTTAATTGGTCTAAATTCTAAATCAATCCTAAGGCAGTCTAAGGCCATTCTAAACAGGCAGTCCCAGAATGCACTGCAGTAACCTCAGTGAAACCTCAGTCAGTGGCGAAAGATATCAATAAATAAAGTCCTGTCTAATTAAAAATGAACTATGACACAGTCCCAAACCCTTCCATTCAGTAATTATTCTGGGCTGTGATATAAACGCAGACAAAATGCAATAATTTTTAATATTTATACTTACAACATTATTTATACTGTACTGTATATACTCAGTGTTTATATCAGTGCTGTTTTAGTATTATTTACATACTATTATATTATTTATTAATGTTTTAGCCTTTATTTTTTTAATTTCAGTTGGCATTTTAGTTTTAGTAATTTTGTTATGTGTGTTTGTCATTTTTATTTTTTCTATTTACTGTATCTTATTTTGTACTTTATCAACTTTTCTAAGGCACGCTTCAACAAAAATCTTCATACAAATACAAAATTGTACATTTTCCCAACCCCACCCCCTTCCGCCACAATAAATTAAAACATATATAAAAAAAATGAATAATTAAAAATAAATAATAATAGTGTTAATACCATACAAAATAGCCAATAGTATACACAAAATATGTATCATGTATATGATACACAAACTATATAATTATGGGTTTCCAAATTCTGTAGAAGTTTTGAACAGATCCTTTTTTTTTTTTTTTAGATATTTTATTTTCTCTAATTTTAAATATGATATCAGGTCACAAATCCACATTGAAGACTTTCAATGGATTCTTTGACTTCCATTCCAACGATCTTCTTCTCCTTTCTAATAAAGAGGCCAAAGCAGTAACATTTTTCACATTGTTAGTCAAAATACTCCATGTTCTGGTACTCCAAAAATAGCAGAAGTTAAAAACATTGTTTAGTGTTTTGAACATAAACGCCCAGTAGTTTCTCAGCTTTACATATGAATAAAGTCAGCCTCATTATATTTGCATGATCACACCTATCATCAACATTATGATATAGATTTTAGAAAGTCTAGATTTTGTGTAATAAGCACAGTGAAGAATCTTAAATTGTATGAGATGTATCTATTTCTATAATTTTTTGTTTACACACACACTTAGTGTATCAGTGTTGTTATTGTTAATAAATTAGTTATAATTATATATATATATATAATATTATGTGTGTGTGTGTGTATAGCATGCAAAACTTTGTGAAAAATGCCATACATTTTGGCAGACTTTTGGCTCTTCTTTTATTGTACATTTTTAGTATTTAATTTGTGCTGTCCATAGGTTCTTGTCAGAAAAAAGAATGGAAGTGTGACCTGAGATTATTGTATTGAGGCGTCAGTTTCATTTGTATGTTGAATAGAGGTCTGGTTTTACTCTTGTTCTGAGTTTAATAGAGCTGAATGCGCTTCAGTCGCCTGTCAGTGTGAGCGAAGATAAACACAGAAAAGAGTGATTTAAGACTGAAAATCAAGAGGAACGACCACGGTGGAGGCTGTTGTTATCCCCGGGAAAACAGAACGAAACGCAGGCTTAACTTCAGGGGAATTCTGCACACAATTACAAGTTTCTGAAACGCTTTTCTTTTTATGTTCGTGTGTGTGTATTGGAGACTGATATCCTCTCTCCTTCCCATCTTTGTCTCCTTAATACTGGGCTCTCTGGTAAAATAAATGCAGTAGACAAGAGTTCAAAGCTGCAGTTGATGTCGTATTTGCTGAGAGGAGAAGCAAATAAAAGTGCTGAAAGCCTCTCTCACTCCTGCTTTCTCTCTCTGTCCCGGTGGTCTGCTGGATCTCTGCCTCTAGTAATCAGTAGGGCTAGGTATCGAGTTCGATACTTTTTAGGCATCGACCGAATTGCCTCGATACCGTCGAGTATCGAAAAATGTCTCGTCGTTCGGTACCAAATTTCAATACCTAAGGGGTTAATCTCATCAGTGTCAGTGAGCCAATAAGCCTGGAGCACTAGCTGGTGTGTTCGACTAGAAGAGGTGCGGCGCAGATCGATCATCCGTGAGAGCGATTCGAAAGCACTCGGAGCAGTCTGCTCTCTTTAGCTCTCGTGGTACTGTAATACATTGATCGGTCTGCACGGTCGGTGCTTGTCAAGTTGAACACACCTACTAGTTTACACTGGTTACACTCAGAGATGTGGCGCACACATGAGGCTGTAGTGTGTATGCGTCCCAGCCCCCATAGATGTAAGACTACATTTACACTGGTGCTTTTATGTTTTAAAATGAAAACGATCCTCGTCATACTGGCGTTTCCACTGCATTTCAAGCCGGCTTTCCACTATCTCTGACAAACGACAAGCGACAGACCGGTCATTCATTTCCAATGGAGAGTAGCGCGGGAGCTGCATGGAGTTCCGATCATATGCAGATGTCCGTTCATACTAACGTTACACAACCGAAAGCGCGTGTTATGTATAATCCACATAATCCGCGTCATGCTACATAAGACAATAAATAAGATTTATATTCCGCTTTTACTCAAAACTCATTTTAAACCACCATCGAGTGTTTGTAATAACTTCCGATTGCCGTCTAATGTGTGTTTTGGCCATGTAATGTCGCTGAAATTAAATATGTTATTACCTCTGAGTCAGAGCAGCGATCATGGAAGAGAGATGTGTAAACCGAAGACTATTTGAGCTTTATTAAAACTATTTTGCACTGATTTATAGTGTTGGTTACATTTTGTTTCTTTGTGCAGTGGCTCAGGAGATGAGTCTTTCAGTTTGTATAAACGTCAACAAGCTGAAAAAGTTATTTTTTTTAGATAATGTAATCTTGTTCAAATTGATTTCATAAAATTGGTATCGAAAAATGTATCGTTCAGGAACTGGTATCGAAGTCAAGGTATCGGTATCGGTATCTGTATCAATATCAAAACATTTTGAACAATACCCAGCCCTAGTAATCAGAGTACTGTGGAAAGGGCAGGGGTTGTGTGTTATTAGTAATGGTATAGAGGACAAAGACACGGGTGAGAGGCTTTTATTGATACACTGCTTGATTTGACAGTGGGTTCACTCTCAAATCTTCACTGTTGATTTTGGGGCAATAATAAGTATGAAATATTTCTGGGAAGACGTTGAGGGCGTCACATACAAAAGAACCTCAAAGGACATTTATATCATCATCAGTAACTTATTTTTATTAGTACAGAAAACTTCATATTATACTCATATTGAACAAATATTCATAACTTATGTTATTTGTTACAAATAAACCAACAGAGTGCCAAAAGTTTTCCATGGTAACTTCAGTTTCCACCAAAATAAAAAGTACTAGTTATTTTTGCTGTACTATACTAAATGAATACCAATGTCAGGAGAAGATGATGCAATGTTTGTTTGTTGTAGACTGTACAGACACTTTTAATGTTACAAAATATATATCTCAAATTAATGGTTCTTTTGAACTTTCTATTTATCAAAAAACTCTTTAAAAATGCATTAAGGTTTCCACAAAATATTAAGCAGCACAACTGTTTTCAACATTGATTATAATAAGAAATGTTTCCTGAGCAGCAAATCAGTATATTATAATATTTTCTGAAGGATCATGTGACTGGAGTACTGTAATGATGCTGAAAATTCAGCTTTGCATCACAGGAATAGATTACATTCTAAAATATATTCAAATAGAAAACTTATTTTAAATTGTAATAATATTTCACAGTATTACTGTTTTTACTGTATTTTTGATCAAATAAATGCAGCCTTGTTAAGTATAAAAGACTTCTTTCAAAATATTTTGAAAAATGTTATCGACCCCAATCTTTTTAATTATATTAAAGAATCTTTAGGTTTGCTGTTGCATTATGGGGTTTTCATGACTCATCACGTCTCTCTTTTTGTTTCCTCTGCAGAAATGCATGAAGTTTAATGTGGAGTCTCCCATCTGGTTGTCTAAACAACGAATCCTCTGCACTCTCAACCAGAGCTTGAAGGATGTGCTAAACTATGGCCTCTTTCAGCCTGCGTACAACAGCAAAGCCGGGAAGTTCCTGGATGAACAGCGAACACTGAAAGAATACCCACTTCCCGCCATCTCTCCTGTCCCGTACCTGGAGGTGAGTGGCATACCCCCAAATCCCGCCATAATTCACACCCGGTTCTTGACACTCAATATGTGCACCAATAAAATAAAAGCTTGGCTTGCTTACAGTGTGTTCAGCAGATCTCATTTTGGCACCCTGCCTTCCTGAGTATATCTCCATTGTTCCATCCTCTTCTGTCAGCCTGTGTGGTCAGGAATACTCTTGATTGTCATTTCCCCTGATTTATCATTCAAATTTTGATTTTTGGAGTCTGTGGAGAAAAGAGCATTCGAGAGAGAGAGCAAACAAGCATCGGCTTCTGAAAAATGGCCTCTCCATATTTCTGCTATGAGCAGATAAATGACAGAAAGAAATCATTGCCTTTATGCAGTTAGGCTCGTTCTGAATATGTTGCTGAATTTGGAGCTGTACTAAATTTATTATGAATGTCTCCTAGGTGCCATAAACCATGACAAGCATGAATTAATGTCTCAACCTGTTTGCCATCAGTTAAAGACACACATCTATATTAGCCTCTAAATATGTTTGACTCTGTTATAGACTTATGGACATAACCTACAAATCCTGCAGTCAGCCGGCACAACACTGAGATCGATCTATCTGTCTATCTATCTGTCTCTCTGTCTCAATTTCAATTTAAGAGTGCTTTATTGGCATGACAAAAATTATACATTTGTATTGCCAAAGCAATTGCAGCTGGACTGCTTACAAATAGTGCACATATGTATTAACAGAAAGAAAAAGAATAATAATAATATAAAAAGTATTAAGCATGTAGTGCAAAATGAATTACTAATGTAAGTAAGTATATAAACTAGAAATAAAAATAAAATAAGGGATTATACATATTTACAGAAGCAAAATATACATCTAAATAATATAGAGTAATTTGGCCTAATATAATGTAGATGTGCTGGAAACATCAGATCAGGGCAGGGTGAGTGCTTTCTCTTCTATGGTGACAGGCAGACACATATTGAGCAGCAAACACACAGCAGTTCTTCTGTTCTCCTAACAGATACGCCACTTTCTCCTGGTTTGATAAGAGTTTGAAATGTCTGATGGATCTGCTGTATTTGATCATAGAACACTGTCCGTATATCTGTGTATTTGGGGCATTCTGTTAGGAAGTGCAGTTCTGTTTCCATCTGATTCAGATCACAGTGTGAACACCGTCTCTGCTCCGGTGGCAGCCATGTTTTTCTGTGTCTGCCCGTCTCTATCATCAGCTTGTGTGCGCTGAGTCTGTATCTGGTCAACGTGCCTCTCAGTTTCTTATCTGACACTGTGTACAGATACTCTGCCATACTGTACTCTCTCCTTCCGACAAGCGCAGTCTGCTCTGGCCAGCTGACCCAGTGCATTGTGATTGGCCGAACACCACAAGCACGCGTCGGAAATGCAACTCCCCTTTCCATAAACACGAGCTTCAGCTTTCAACATAAATGTAAAGACAGTACATAATGTCCTTAGTTTTACCATCAGTTCAAGTCCGAAAGGGGAACAGAGTCGCGTGACAGACACAGTGATGATCCTCGTTTGTATTTGCAGTACACAAGCCGGGATTAAGAAAGCTTACTCCACTGTGATGTGACCCTGTCTCTCTCTCACGCATGCACACACACACACACACACACGTCACGATACACGGCCGCAAAACTCTGCGTTTGAACAGTCAATAGCAAATACTTAAACTGTTAAGAAAACATACTTACAGTAGCAGATTCAGAATACGCGCCAGATTGTCATAGCAAAGTCGGAATTTACCCTTTTTTTTTAGAAATAGCCTTTGCACAGCCAGCCTTGTAGGCTACTCTCCTAGGTTCACAAAACTGCTGTCCATAAAATGCGTTGCACAAATTCGAACATCTGGGTTGTGCTGTTCTGTTGTAAATAAATCTTAACCAATGAATCCTCATTGCATCTACTTTCGGAAGGCCAAATAAAGTGCTTTTGTTTTCGCACAGAAACACACAGCGTCTCCCTGACATGGCTGCATCAACACTACTGCGGTTCATGAAACCACGCCTTCTTTCTTTGCATGAACATTTGGGCGGCATTATGCTAATATTTCCACATCATGATGTAGAGATGTGGGGGCGTGTCTGGATCAGCCTTCTCTTTTAGATAGAATAAATCCTTTTGTGGGAGACTTTGAGATTTGTATTTTTGCAAATCTTGAACATGCACAAATAGCTGCATAACATACTAAAGAAAATGAAAAATAGAAATCGCATCATATGACCCCTTTAAGAAAATGAACAGGATGGCTTTTATTACTAGACATGTTTTTTTCCTAGCATTACGATATTGACAATTTGGGGTTAAATGTGTTTAATTACCTTAAATGATTACCATGAAAATATCACAGTGCAAAAGTATTTATGGTTTTAATAAGCTTAATTTTCCTTATGCAAAGTATTATTTATAGGCAAGGCAAGGCAATTACCTGGACCTTTTTTGTGAGTCTCACTCCATCTGTCCTGCTCCTCTCATCCTGTAGGTGGCTTGTGGGCAGGATCACAGTCTGTTTCTAACAGACAGAGGCTCAGTGTACGCCTGTGGGTGGGGGGCAGACGGACAAACAGGTTTGTTTCACCATCTGTCTGTCATTATCTCGGTCTCTTTCCTTTCAGTCCCTCTTTTTGTTCCACTCCTTTATGAAACTTGCCACAAAAAAAATGTATCCAGACAACACGCGGTGACTCATGGCTGATACTTGAACACATCAGACCATGTGACCCTTCCCTCAGGATTCATGTCTTTTAAATTTTAAGGTTTGGGCCATCACAGCAAGGCCTCCTGTCCAGTGCCCGTCGGAGGAGATCTGGCTGGGGTCAAAGTTCAGCAGGTGGCCACATATGGAGACTGTAGTTTGGCCGTGTCCACGGAGGGGCAGGTTTTTGGTTGGGGAAACTCGGAGTACCTGCAGCTGGCCTCTGTCACTGAGGCCACACAGGTAAAGGGCACAACTGGCAAACAAATATCAAAAATGATTGAACTGATTGTTCACTGTCATAGAATTGACACTTATAAGGAATTTTATATGTAAAAAGGCCAATGCACTAACAATGACAGGCTGTGCAGCTCATTTGTAAAGTCTGATTTTCAGATGAGCTCTCCACGGCTGCTGCCCCTGAGGGGTGTGGGTCGAGTCAGACAGGCGGCATGCGGAGGAACACAGGTGGCTGTACTGAACGGTAAGATTACAGTCAGACAATCCTAAAGTTTGCTGGAACAATTCAGTGCACTTAATAAATGACCAGAAGTACTGTGGTGCTCTCTGAAGCATAATGTGAATAGTACATGAATATGATAAATCGTATTTTTTTTTAGAAATAGCCTTTGCACAGCCAGCCTTGTAGGCTACTCTCCTAGGTTCACAAAACTGCTGTCCATAAAATGCGTTGCACAAATTCGAACATCTGGGTTGTGCTGTTCTGTTGTAAATCAATCTTAACCAATGAATCCTCATTGCATCTACTTTCGGAAGGCCAAATAAAGTGCTTTTGTTTTCGCACAGAAACACACAGCGTCTCCCTGACATGGCTGCATCAACACTACTGCGGTTCATGAAACCACGCCTTCTTTCTTTGCATGAACATTTGGGCGGCATTATGCTAATATTTCCACATCATGATGTAGAGATGTGGGGGCGTGTCTGGATCAGCCTTCTCTTTTAGATAGAATAAATCCTTTTGTGGGAGACTTTGAGCTTTGTAACTCTGCAAATCTTATACATGCACAAATAGCTACATAGCACACTAAAGAAAAGGAAAAATAGAAATCGCATCATATGACCCCTTTAAATGAAAACTTTTTTAAATGGTGAAAGTACAGTACAACTCTATATGCAGTATCTAGACCCAGTGTCTGATAATAGCGAAACTGAAACTTGAGCGATATACCACGTGTGTGAGAGAACAGAACAGAACATGCGTGTTTGTGTGTTTTATAATTCCCCAAAGCAACCCGCTGCACGTGAACAGTCCACAGTCATTCATTTTGCTCACATTGCTCCTGGCTAAGTGTTGGCACGCTTCATGCAGCTCAGACCCATCCTGGTAGTTCAGGCACCATCACTGCACAGCAGACGGTCCATCGACACACTAGCAGGTTTATAGATCCGCCACACACTGGCCTGACAAACCCAACTCCCATAGTGAACAGATCACGCCTGGGTTTGCTAGATAGACTCATAGATAGACAGATACAGCACACAGTAACAAAGAGATGTGAATGGCAAGATCTCAGTGGAGGAGAGGGAGCTGTGGGCGTCCGCAAGGCCCTGCCCTCTTCACGGGCACATGGTTTTGTGTACAGTGCTCACTTCTGCAGCTCCAAGTCATGGCTGTTTCGTAGTGATGTTTTGCAGTATAGTGTTGTAGTGGGTGTCATGTTTCGGGATTGATGGCGCTGAGGTGCAGGACAGAGGAATTCTGGGTAGTGCTGAGAATTGTAGTGTCGGCTCCCTTGTACTGCTACTGCCCACAGCCAGAGAGACGCGTAGTGCAGCAGACGGATCCTGTGGTGAGTTCTGAGCATGTACGATCTATTCACCCTCGTTGTTTGTGAGCTTTTGACTTGTTTTCTGTTTGATCATGACATTTTGACTCGGTTGTTCCTGAGGCATTTGTTAATGGCCTTGAGTTTGACAACGATACATTACTTTGAGTTTCCAGTCTGCCTCTGAGTTTCTTTAACTTTGCTGTTGTTGTCATGGTTGAGAATAAGGAGAGATGACTGACAAGACCATGCTGGAGTATTTGCTGCACAACAGATCCTGACCCTGGCCGGACGCATTTTTGTAGGTCAAAAAAGAGGACATGTCCGGGGAAAAGAGGACGAATGGTCACCCTACAGTTATAGCAAACATGACAATCACTGAAGAATGTTAGCATGTGCTCCTTAATGAAGACTAAAGTTGTGATATCCATAGTGATGTATGTAAACCTAATCAATGCTGTGTTTTTGGTTTTGGCAGTTTCGCTACAAGAGGCGAGTGTACACACAAACTCATCTGGATGAAAAACAGCTGTCGAAGCTTCACACTAAGGTAAGACAGGAGCGCATACCCACAATGCATCTGGATTATCTGCTTTCACTATACTGTAGACACATTTTTTAAGAGTTCAGTGGCTGCTAAAGTTTCTCGATGTCATGATTCAGGTTTACATTAAGGTGGTGAAACATGGTACCTGTTACTTTTCTCAGCGCTGGACCAATCAGGGATTACATGATGGGAATTCTACATAATGAGAGATTACTGGCAAATTTTAATTTGTTCTTGATGATAGGGATCATTTTATAGTGATTTCTGTGGCAAATTTTAATGTGTTCTTCAGGACTAAATCATTCCGATTAATACATTTTAAAAGTTATGCTTTTTAGTTGTGCCACTGTGGCAATCGAGTGTTTATTGTCCTTGTTTTATCATTCATAACTTTTATATGTTCTGTTTACTCAGTTACCGATATAATAGCGGTGCCTTTGTCCATATAAAGGATTTCCTGGAGGGTCATGAGTTCTCTACTTCTGTGACTGAATATGTGGATGTTCTGTG
>NW_015505193.1:561135-565216 GCF_001515645.1 Sinocyclocheilus grahami
TGTTGACGTTTTTGCAGATTTATTAAAAAAGAAAAACTGAAATATCACATGGTCCTAAGTATTCAGACTCTTTGCTGTGACACTCATATATTTAACTCATGTGCTGTCCATTTCTTCTGATCATCCTTGTGATGGTTCTACACCTTCATTTGAGTCCATCTGTGTTTGATTATACTGATTGGACTTGATTTGGAAAGCCACACACCTGTCTATATAAGACCTTACATCTCACAGTGCATGTCAGAGCAAATGAGAATTATGAGGTCAAAGGAACTGCCTGAAGAGCTCAGAGACAGAATTGTGGCAAGGCACAGATCTGGCCAAGGTTACAAAAAAATTTCTGCTGCACTTAAGGTTCCCAAGAGCACAGTGGCCTCCATTCCTTAAATGGAAGACGTTTGGGATGACCAGAACCCTTCCTAGAGCTGGCCGTCCGGCCAAACTGAGCTATCGGGGGGGAAGAGCCTTGGTGAGAGAGGTAAAGAAGAACCCAAAGATCAGTGTGGCTGAGCTCCAGAGATGCAGTCGGGAGATGGGAGAAAGTTGTAGAAAGTCAACCATCACTGCAGCCCTCCACCAGTCGGGGCTTTATGGCAGAGTGGCCCGACGGAAGCCTCTCCTCAGTGCAAGACACATGAAAGCCCGCATGGAGGACTCCAAGATGGTGAGAAATAAGATTCTCTTGTCTGATGAGACCAAGATATAACTTTTTGGCCTTAATTCTAAGCGGTATGTGTGGAGAAAACCAGGCACTGCTCATCACCTGTCCCAACAGTGAAGCATGGTGGTGGCAGCATCATGCTGTGGGGGTGTTTTTCAGCTGCAGGGACAGGATGACTGGTTGCAATCGAGGGAAAGATGAATGTGGCCAAGTACAGGGATATCCTGGACGAAAACCTTCTCCAGAGTGCTCAGGACCTCAGACTGGGCCGAAGGTTTATCTTCTAACAAGACAATGACCCTAAGCACACAGCTAAAATAATGAAGGAGTGGCTTCACAACAACTCTGTGACTGTTCTTGAATGGCCCAGCCAGAGCCCTGACTTAAACCCAATTGAGCATCTCTGGAGAGACCTAAAAATGGCTGTCCACCAATGTTTACCATCCAACCTGACAGAACTGGAGAGGATCTGCAAGGGGGAATGGCAGAGGATCCCCAAATCCAGGTGTGAAAAACTTGTTGCATCTTTCCCAAAAAGACTCATGGCTGTATTAGATCAAAAGGGTGCTTCTACTAAATACTGAGCAAAGGGTCTGAATACTTAGGACCATGTGATATTTCAGTTTTTCTTTTTTAATAAATCTGCAAAAATGTCAACAATTCTGTGTTTTTCTGTCAATATGGGGTGCTGTGTGTACATTAATGAGGAAAAAAATTAACTTAAATGATTTTAGCAAATGGCTGCAATATAACAAAGAGTGAAAAATTTAAGGGGGTCTGAATACTTTCCGTACCCACTGTATATATATATATGTATGTGTGTATATAACTTTTTATTATTATTTTATTTATTTATTTGCAGTACTAATAATGTACATAGAGGGTAATCACTAAAAAAAAATTCCAAGCAACCAACTTCACAATTTTGGTCTCCTTGGGATGGACTGACTATCATTTCACCTTAATATAAGGTAAGGTACAAATGGTTTGTGAGAAAGTTTGACTGAATCACTAAAGAGAGTCGTTTTGAAAGAGTGTTTAGTTTGTGAATCAGACATCACTAGTTGTTTTTGGTTTTTAATTGTTCAGTGTGGCACACTGATATTTGAGGATTGTGTGTGAGAATTTGGAGCGGGCATTTTCCCTGGCACTCTTAAGTGGCGCCTATACTGATTTCTCTTCCAATTTGTCTGGACCAACGTGGTTCACTGTTGCTTTTCTTTGTGGTTTTGTTGTGAAATTGTGGGTTTTTTGATGGTCCATGCCATTTAACTGCTGGACTGCGCCATCTCCTGCTCACACAGGGGGTGGTGAGGGCATAATCCGCTTATAAACTGACATTGTTTCATTTGTTGTACAGACCTCTCCTGTTGGGTGCACATGCAGATGATCAAACATCTACGACTGCACGTGCCTGCACATGTTCACAAACCCACACACATATGTACTGTCAATTTGTGGCACAGCCGTGTGCTCAGTGGTGTGTGTTCAGGTCAAGCATTAGCCTAGTTTTCAGTCATTCACTTTTTACTGAGCCGAGGTGAAACCTAATGCACTGTGTGTGTGTGTGTGTGTTTAGTGAAGTCTGGAGGCCAGAGATGGTCATATGACAGACGGTACAAAGACGTCTTTCTTTAGCAGAGACAACAGACCCTCAGTGCTGAAGCAGCTGATGTTAACGTGGAAATGAGAAGTTATCATTGCATTACTGAGCTCATAAAGATGCATACAGCTCGACCCCCGGCCAACCCCATCACAGTCTCACCTGAGCTGCATTACTGAGCTGGCAGGACACACTGCAGGCCCAGCTGTGTGTTAGTAAGTTCTGCTCTCCAGAGAACGAGAGGAGGAGGAGAGGAAGAGAACTAGAGCGTGTAGACAAGAGCCTCCTGATGCACACAAACACACTTTACACTGTATTTGCAACATGGGTATTTGAATCTATCGATTCACTAAAGAATCAGTTCATAAGAGTAATTTGTTTGTGAATCGGACTGCACTGTTGACACTTTGTGACACTATTTGTACACACACCCTTCTTATCTGTATTAGTTAATTAATTATTTAATTCATTAATATTTATTAAACTCATTCATACATTCCATAGCTCACTCATCCACTAACTCATTCTTTCACTGTCTGTATAAACTGAAGGATGTTGTACTGGCGAGTGTGTTGAATGTTAAAATCTGATATATGAACTGCTTCTCTCTGTTTCACTGACATTCACCCCATTCCTCTCAGACTGTGTGTGTGTGTGTGTGTGAGAGAGAGAGAGATACTGAAGACTCTGTATCCACCCTGAGCTAGTACAGGTTTGAAGCTGCTTGTTTGGACAAACGTGTTCTGGCTACTAACTCGTGTCAGTGTACAGGGCCAGTGTATATCTGTGTGTGTGTGCGAGCGCTTGCACATACACACTTTCTTTTCTAGTTAAAAGTAAATGTGGCATGTTTGACTTGTGCCCTCTGCCTCACCTTTATCTGATTCAACCTCTCAATCTCTCTCTACACATCAATCCCTCATTCCTGATCTCCAGTCATCTTCCCTTTGGCTTGCACCTTCCTCCCCGTCTGCCACACCTGAGGAAGCTCATTACTGACAGTCAACCTCCAGTGCAGAACACTCATCTGACTCATCCCTCCATCAAACAGACAGACAGACAGAGAGAGAGAAACAGAGTAAATGTGCTGAAAGAAGCAGCGAATGAGAGAATCTCTTATATAAACTGTGTTTGTCCTCTTAGCCCAACAGAAGACAGTGTTTGTGTTGCTTCTTTTGATTGTGTGTGTTGTGAAACAGAAAACGGCTTCATTTTCTGAACCAGTGGTTCTCAACTGGTGGATCGTGACCCAAAATTGGGTCTGCAAACTGCAAAGAAAAAACGAATGATAAATGGAAATAATTAAGTGCTAGTATTAAACCAACCTTATCATTGTGCTTATTTAGGGTTACAAACTAGTCCTATAACTTTTAAATGGGAGGTGAAAACATTTGCTGTATGTTTTGATCTATCGTATAACCCCACTTCTTAAGAAACCCACTCTTAACCCAACTCTTTTAGAGAACTACAGACCGGATTCCCTTCTACCTTTCATTGCAAAAACACTTGAATGAGTTGTGTTCCACCAAGTCTCAGCCTTTCTTAAACAGAACAACCTCCTGGACAGCAACCAATCTGGCTTCAGAAGTGGACATTCGACCGAGACTGCCTTGCTTTCAGTTGTTGAAGCCCTAAGACTGGCAAGACCGGCTTCCAAATCTTCTATATTTATTTTGCTGGATCTGTCTGCTGCTTTTGATACGGTGAACCACCAGATTCTCCTGTCAACCCTATTGGAAAATGGCATCTCAGGAACCGCACGCCAGTGGTTTGAGTCTTACCTCTCAGATAGGTCCTTCAAGGTATCTTGGAGAGGT
>NW_015505193.1:565436-565678 GCF_001515645.1 Sinocyclocheilus grahami
AGTTGTGATTGATGATAAGCTGAATTTCTCAGACCACATTGCTAAAACTGCCCGGTCCTGCAGATTTGCTTTATACAACATTAGGAAGATCAGGCCCTTTCTTTCAGAACATGCAACACAACTCCTTGTTCAAGCTCTTGTTCTCTCCAGGCTGGATTATGGCAATGCTCTCTTGGCAGGTCTTCCTGCCTTCTTCTACTTCTATCAAACCTCTATAATTAATCCAAAATGCCGCTGCAAGA
>NW_015505193.1:567179-567516 GCF_001515645.1 Sinocyclocheilus grahami
ATCTGTCACCTGGTAGAAGCCATTTAAATTAGACAGATGCCAGCATGGACTATGCTAAAAGTATTAAACAAACACAACTGAAATTAAGAACTGATGTTAAGAAACCAAAATTATCAAATTCCCTGTTCATTCTCTGTAATAATTAGTGTAATAATGGCAAATTGTTGGACCTATTCAGTTCGTAGGAATATTATTACATTTCAATATTTTATTTTAAGGACTTTTTTTTACTTTAATATTAAATCTGGTTGAACAAAACCAGTTTAGAATTACTGTGCTATTCTCCAGGGGCGCGTTTCCCATACAACTACGTAACTCGCTGATTAACCACCATAGT
>NW_015505193.1:569007-571042 GCF_001515645.1 Sinocyclocheilus grahami
ATCTAAGAGTTGTTTCTCTGTCTGTCTGTGTGTTTGGGCTTTTGTGGTTTCTTCTCTTACAACACACCTTGAATGCAGTGTGTGTGTGTGTGTGAAAGAGAGAGACAGAGGACTGCAGCAATTGCCTGATCCTGCATGAGTTCATTATACTGGTATTATATATATATACTGGAAACTGTTTCCACTGCAGTGATCTGGACTAGTGTGTCTGTACATGCATGTTTATTAATACATCATAGTCCAATAACCGTTAGTGAGGTTAACTAGTTTGTCTTCCTCTCTTCATTTCTTCATTCCTTCTCAGAAAAGCTGTATCTTTAAATTCCTTCCCTCCTTCCTTCCTTCCCTCCTTCCAACCTTCCTCCCTTCTCAGAAAAGCTTTCTTTCTTTCTTGTTAATACAATTCCTATTAATTTTATTAATATTTAAAAGTTACATTATTAATAAACTAAAACTATCAAATTTAAAGCGTTAAAAATACATTATTTTTTCCCCATCAATAACTATTGTTTCAAATAAAAATGATTGACGACCCCTGTACCAACTTTCAAAAATGCATCTTAAAATGTATTGGAAAAGCAAAACTTGAACACAAAAATTATTTAATATTCATTGACGAGGCAGTCTGTAGAGCATATTCACATCTTACAAGTCCATATCCATCAGGCCCTCAATCGGTGCTTTCTCTAGTGTATAGACACCCTGGCCGATATATCGTTGTATCAATACTGTTTCCAAGCAGTCTGAATACACTATCATAAACTAATCAACCAATCACATGTCCCCGTCTCAGACATCGAAGTAAGAGAGAGAAAAGCATACCGCTCTGGTTTCCCTCCAACCAATCTCGTCAAGCAAGAGGCGGAGCTTAATGTAGTTGCAGTCGTATCTGTTCTGGTCAATGAGCATGCTGCAGTCGACTGCATAGTGTGTGTGTGTGTGTGTGTTGTCAGAACATGGATTCGTTTCATCACTGCTCTCTATGTGACACACACCGTCAGCTGGAACAAATGTGTGTGAATGAATAAACGTGAGCTTTTTTCTTACTGGCTCAACCCCAAATTGTCTCCCCCCCTCCCCTCCTCAAAACTACAGCCAGATCTCCCCCTCTACCTCCTTTTCTCCTCCCTCTCTCCCTCACGTTCCCTCCCCGTCACCGCATTCAGCAAAATCACCCCTTCATCACACGCCAGACGCTAGTGTGTGTGAGCGCATGTGAGAGAGAGAGAGTGTGAGCGGGCAGCACTCCGGCGAGACGTGAGTGTGTGGAGAGAGAGAGAGGACGAGGAGGAGAAGACAGGGCGATAGGTGAGAGGGCATGTGGTGGATGAGTGTGTGATGAGAGGAGATGGGGGGAGCGCTTGGACGGAGAGACGGCAGAGAGCGGAGGAACAGGAAGCCGCGCAAGGATGCCAAGAAGTCCAAAATCACCAGTAAGGTATCCCATTCTCTCTCTGATACTTCTCTATGTGTCTGTCTGTCTTGTTTAGATTGTGTGTGTGTGTGTGTGTGTTGCATTCCATCAGTGTTTATATGTGGATTTATAGCGGAGTAACTTCCCTTTGAATGTGTGAGACAGTTTGGTACTGGGACAGAGAGACAGAACTTGCCGCAGGCTCAGCAATAAGGATTTTTTTTCTGCGGTCATTGTTCATTTAATGGTCTAATTTTGTTACCAAATAGCTGTGATGTAACTCTGGGACAGGTGTAAATTCATACACACAGTTTTGTTTGCAACCTGTGTAAAATATAACTGTTTGCTCATCATTTGGAAGTCATTCTTGCAATTTTGATATCCTATTCTGTGCAATTAATTGAGAGAATCTTACCAAATTTTTGTAAAATGAATCATTTAGATATATTAGCGCCAACACTGGTACCAATTTACCAGGAGTGCATTGGTCAGTGAAAATCTCCACAAGAATCATACAAATCCACACAATTTGCAAAAATAAATAAATATTGCAAAAACAAAAAAATATATAATAATAAAAAAATACCATTTAATACACTTCAAATTAGGGATGCACAACAT
>NW_015505193.1:571679-572311 GCF_001515645.1 Sinocyclocheilus grahami
AATGATGACAGAATTTTCATTCTGGAAGTGAACTTATCCTTTAAACTTTAAAAACTTAAAAAAGAAATTGAAATGTTACCTTGACAAACTAGCTAAAACAATTTATCCTGTCAATTTTTCATGTAAAAGACATCTTCTTTTAATGAATGAAAATAATTTTTAATAGATTTAGTTAACTACACTGCAGCTTATTGTTTTGCCTCTTTTCTCAGCATGTGTTCAGTGTAGCATAGAATGTCAAGACAGCAGTGGAGCTCCAGTGTAAGTGTGTGTGAGTGTTCAAGGTGTGAATAAGAACGATTCAAGCATTAAAGTTTAGCATCAAGCATTTTCAGTGTATTCCTCCATTTTCTGCTGTTTTCGCTCTTGCTTGCTCGTCCTTTGAATGCCATGCCTGGAATTCTGATTGTGTGTGGTACCTGCGTGTGGATTTGACAGAGTGCTGATCTGTGGTCTTGACGGAGATGTCACAGGCTGTGATGTGTAATCTCTTGATCCTGTGAAATGACTGATGGGAGATTTAACGAGGCCTCGGAGTGGCAACCGCTTGCACGATGGCACGATCAGACAGAATGTGTAGTCAGTCACAGAGATGACAGATTTGGGAAAACAGTACTGGAATGTTTGGGAGA
>NW_015505193.1:572517-583166 GCF_001515645.1 Sinocyclocheilus grahami
GCTGCATTTATTTGATCAAAAATACAGTAAAATCAGTCCTTTTTTAAATTTAATAAATTAAATAAATGTGTTAATGTTAATGTATTTTAAAATAACTATTTTCTATTTTAATATATATTTTTTTTATTTCCGTGATTGAAAAGCTGAATTTTCAGCAGCCATTAATATCACATTAACCTTATTGTTGTTATTATTATCTTATTATTATTATTTCTTATTATTATCATTGTGGAAAACAGTATCATATTTTTGTAGAAACTGTCCTACATTTCACGATTCTTTGATAAATAGAAAGTTCAAAAGAACTTCATTTGAAATAGACATTTGTACAATGTTACAAAAGATTTCTGTCACTTTTGATCAATTTAATGCATCCTTAAAAATCTTAATTTCCCCAAACTATTGAATATTAGTGTATATATCTGTCATTGTTTTAATGTTCCTGAAAATTGTATAGTTTATGTCTATAATTATCTGACATTATTATGTCTATAATTACCAACATATGCTATGATGGCAGTTTATAAAGATTTAAAGAACTAAAATCATGTACAACTAACAAGCAAGAGTTCATCTGACATTATCGAGATCTCTTCTGAAACTCTAGAAGAGACATATGTGAGATTACTAGGGTGTTTATTTTGAGAAGCAGTTGCTTTAGGCAAATATCTCCATTTGAGCGTATTTTAATTCCATTTATAAAAATGCGATATGTTTAATATCTCAGTTGTTTTTCTAATATGCTACTTTTTTACAGGAAGCACTTGAAATTGTAGGGTAATGTACTGTATATGTCTGGTTATATGCATGTCTTATATTCACTCCACACGAGAGCGTGAGTTACTGTAAAACTAACAGAGCATGAACTAGTTTGCTCCATATCTGCCAGCTGCGACCTCATCCAGTGATGTTCTACTGTATATGTTGTGACATGTTTGTTAATGCTGATGAGGTTTGAACCAAACTTGCTTTGAGTTTTCAGTTGTTTTCAAATGGTCTTGCGGTGGTTAAACATTAAAGTTTGCTGGTTTGGGCCAAAATTGAGCCATGATTGAGCCCTCGAGTGAGACACTTAACCTCAGGTTACTCCAGGAGGACTGACCCTTTTATATGCCACTTTTAATGAAATCTTCTGCTAAATGACTATTTATGTATTTATGAGGGATGTTTTTGAAATGCATGTCAGGTTTTCAAGAGTGGGTACATATTGTATTAAAGGTTATAAAGTGGAAGAAATAGTTGTATTCAGTGGTTTAATTCTTTTGAAGTGCTTTTGAAATAACATGCATGCGAGTTTGGAGAGAGAGCGTAGAGCTGTGAATAGCGTCCTATTCACTGAGCTGTCCCGGGACTCTTTTATCGGTTCTGCCCAGAGGCTGACCATTACACGACCTAATTAAACTAGAGTGAGGTCCAGTACAGTCACAGAGTACTTACACATCAGCTGCTCATAACACACACACACACACACACACACACACACACACACTCACACAGGGCTTTAATTCATCAGAAGTATTTAACCATTTAGAATCACTCATAAACTGGTACACACTGATATACTGTATTCATAACAGTTCGTCTATGAAGCATCCATCTATTGTTATACAGCTTCAGACAATTCAGGACACATCCAGGATACATGTGCAGTGTTTAATGGAAAATACTTCATACATTAATGATCAAATTACAGCTGAATATGAGCAGCGCTAACTATTCAGGGCTCATAATAACTGCTGTTTGACAATCGCTTAAGGTCTAATGGAACTAACTGTCATCTTACATTGACAGCTATTAATTATAAATGAAATAAAATGAAAAATAAAGTTATGCAACTTTTACAGGAGCCGTTGCATGCAGCAAAACGAATCTGTTCATCTATCAATTTCAGTCTATCCATCCATCCATCGTTCTTTTGTTTTATCTGTCATTCCGTTTATCCATCCATCCATCCATTCATTGTTCCATCCATCCATGGTTCCATCAATTCATCCATCCATCATTCTAATGTTTTATCTGTTGTTCTGTCTGTCCGTTCATCCATCCATCCATCTGTCCCTCAGTCCGTCCATCCATCCATGATTCTGTCAATCCCTCCATCATTCTATCGTTTTATCTGTCATTCTGTCCATCCATCATTCCATCCATCATTCTATCGTTTTATCTGTCATTCCATCCATACATCCATCCATCAATTCATCCATCTATCCATCGTTCCATCCATCATTCTGTCATTTTATCATTCATTCCGTCCATCCATCCATCCATGCATCATTCTGTAATTTTATCATTCATTCCATCCATCCATCATGCATCAGTCCATCCGTCATTCTAACATTTTCTGTTGTTCCGTCTGTCCGTTCATCAATCCATCCATCCATCATACTATCATTTTATCTGTCATTCCATCCATCCATCCATCAATTCATCCATCTATCCATCATTCTGTAATTTTATCATTCCGTCCATCCATCCATCCATGCATCAGTCCATCCGTCATTCTAACATTTTATCTGTTGTTCCATCTGTCTGTTCATCCGTTCTATCGTTTTATCTGTCGTTCTATCAATTTGTGATTTTCTAGTTCTGTCTGCTGTTCCACATATATCCATGTTATGTTCATTAGACGGTAATAAATTAGAGTAATTTTCATAATTGCTATTTTTGAGATAACGCAGGCCTTCAGAATGGTGGTTGTTGTAGTTCAGTGTCCTCAGACTGCTCATATGTCTGTCCATTTTGTGAAACAGATGGATATGATCCAGTGGGCATGACATGTATTCTGTTTTATCTTTCTGTTTACTTTAAAGCGTGGCACTTTTGGTGCACACAGCTGGAATTGTTCTCTAATGTTAATATGACATCAAAACAGCAGGCATGATGTACAGGATGCATTTTTAAAGAGCATGCATGCTGCTACCTAAAATCAGACCACCATAACATACGGTATAAAGATGTGCTTTTTTCCTTATGGCTGCTCATATATCTTCTGGCGTGAATACATCTGCCTTTTTCTCTTTTTAAGACTGCAAGAACTAATGTGTAAGCCTCACTTCTATGAATTAAGGTCATGCAGGGTGTGTTGAGGGTAACTGGAGGAAACAGCATTAGGAACTTTTGCACTGTTGTTTTACAAAATGTTATGATAGACCGAAAGACTTTGAATAGTGTGCGAAGTGTATGGGCTAGTTTTATGATACTTTTATGGTCTTTTCTGAAGTTTGAAACGGGAACGTCACATTGAAAATGGTGTTCAGTACTTCTTTATTTCACAGAAGAAAGTAAGTCATAGAGGTTTGGAACAACATGTGGTTGAGTAAATGATGATAAAATGTTCATTTTCAGGTGAACTATCTCTTTTAAAATCAGCCCAGTAGTCGTTTATTGAATTGACTGAAACAGATATATAAGAGCACCATCTTTCTTTCTCTGTGCACCAGTCAGAGGTTAATGGGCCAGTTGTTCATCCATAAACTGCACCTATGAGGGCTTAAACTACTCTTCTTCTCACCTGTGGACAGAGAGACAGATTATGGAGTCTGAGAGAGAGAGACTGTAAGTTTGTCACCATTTTTGTTACCAAGAGGACTCGCTCCTGAAGTCCCATTAAGACAAATGGATCTCTCAAGGAGCCGTCTGTCAGGCGTGAAGTGCTGGAAAGCGGAGCAATAACTCAACACTAACTCACTGTGGGATGGGGAACTGACATCTGACCGCCAGCCTGTCAATCTCTCAGTCAGTATAACGGACAGCACATATGCCATTTACATGTCACATTAACACCAGTGTGCCAGCGGTCCGTTTCGTTATGCGCGCCATTAGACCAAATGACATGCATTATGAGCAGTGCTAAATGCATCATGGGAAGACTTGGGTGTTTTTTGGATGCCATCAGATGTATGAACAGATTTGGGATGCATTGTTATGGAATGTGCCAGCAGTGATGGGTGCTTTATGAGTATTGATGGGAATGTTATGCTAATGCTGGGTATTTTACAAATAGTGGTGGGTTGTTATAGGCGACGAGTAATGTGCTGTGTTTCCATTTTTGGATATTTTATGAGTTCTGCAGGCTATATTAAGAAATATGAGGTATTGTGGGCTTTGTTATATGTTCACAGTGAAAGTACATTTAAGGTCACATTAGATGTATAAAGGGTAAAATGAGTTTAAAATAGAAAATGTGTGGAATATTGTGCATAGTACTGGATATATATTTATGTAAATTATAGGAAGCAAATGGGGTTCTGTAGGATATATTATCTGACATGGGTCATTAGAGATTTAGGATTATGAATACTGTGGAAAGTAATTTATTAGATGTATTATGGATATTTATAATAATATTCACAGATTATACTATGGATAACATATCTATGTGTATACATAATGAATCGTATGATGTGCAAGTGCAGTTCATTAACAATCATAATAGATATGATGTGGGGAAAGTGTAATTTTATTATTTATAAAATGTTTGGAATGTTGTGTTGGATAAACACTAGGCAAAGCGAAGTATATTATGAGAAATGTATGTAATATTTTGGATTGTGTTGGATATATATATATATACTTTTTCTATATTATCAAAGTATATTCTGAATACTGTGGATAGTAATATGATTAGATGTATTATAGGTATTAATGCCTGTAAATAAAATAACTTGTATTAACGTGGTTAATATAATGGATTTACAGATGAAGTACTATATATTATGAGAATTGTTGGGAATAGCATTTCTTATTATCATCTTTTCTTTGATGAATATAAAGTTCATAACAGCATTCTATTTGAAATAGAATCGTTTTATTTATAAATGTCTTAACTGTCATTTTTTTATCAATTTAATGCATCCTTGCTGAATAAACATATTAATTAATTTTTTTTAGAAAAATCTAACTAACCCCAAATTTTTTAACATTATTGGATAAGGTGAAGCATATAATGGGAAATATAGGAAATAATATGGACAGTGCTCAATATATATTGGTAAGATGATGTTTGTGGGAGGTGTAGGGAGTGTTATGGACTGTGTTGGGTATGTATTGGCTAAGATGATTTATGTTATGAGAAGTGTGGTGAGTTTTATGGGATGTGTTGGATATATTTTGAGGAAAGGCGAGTGTATTGTGGGAGTGTATGGTGTATTTTGGGCTGTGCCATGCTCTGCTGGTTGGGGCTATCAGAGGCACATGGATGGCAATGCTGACTCAAGCTTTTCTCTTTCTGTTGGTCTGTGGATGATCTGATGATGGAAGGCATTCCTTCACATACACACACACACACACACACACACAGAGACTCACAAACACTATTAATTCACTCACTCACAAGCGCACACACAATATTCATGTGTTTGTGTATATTGAATGCTGAAGTCAGCAGTATGCGGAGTGAATGCGCTCAGCTTTAAGACTGCAGTGAATAGGTTCATATTTATAAATCACATCAATGCCACGCCTGAGAGAATAAACAGACCCTGTTTACATAGCCCTGTTTTCATTGTCGTTACACTGTAAACCTGTGGAACCCCCAGTCATCATACATGTTCATCCCCTTACACTCAGAAAATATGACAAGCACAGGAGCCAGTGTTTTGAGCCATACATACCTGTGAATTACCAGGTTATTGGTTGGGTTTTGTCTGCCCATTTTGCCTTTCTGAAGTTACATTTCCTTTTGCTGGTTTGGGAATGAATAAGCCCATGTTGCATTATGGGTAATGTAGTCATAATATAATCCACAAATTTGAATTATGGTTATAGGTTAAAGGAGTAGCCTAGTTTATTCAAAAATAAAACCACCAATGTATCCTCTGCAGTGAATGGGTGGTGTCAGAATGAGAGTTCAAACAGCTGGTAAAACCATCACAGTAATCCACACCACTCCAGTCCATCAATTAACATTTTTTAAAGTGAAAAGCTGTGTGTTTGTAAGAAACAAAACCTTCATTAAGTCATTTTTAAATGTCACTTCTGGTCCATAATCCATAATAAAACTTCCTCCAGTGTAAAAGTCCATTCCCGGTTTTCCTCTTACATCAAACCATCAAATCCACCGACATATTAAACTGTTTTGGACTGTTTTTGCATGTAAACGGTGCTTGATCTGTGCATATTTCTCTCCTGATTCAGGTCAAGATGACTTTTTCACCGGAGAAAGCAATGTTATGGATAGAGGACTCATATTTTAGCTGTAAGCAGCGGTTTGAAGTTAGAAATGTCTTAATAATTGTTTTGTTTATTACAACAAAAAGCTTTTCTCTTGACAAGATGTTAATTGATGGACTAGAGACGTGTGGATTAGTTGTGGATTATTGTGATGTTTTTATCAGCTGTTTGAACTCTTATTCTGACGGCACCCATTCACTGCAGAGGATCCATTGGTGAGCAAGTGACGGAATGCTTAATTTCTTCGAATCTTTTTCAATGTAGAAGTGCAATGTGAGTCAGTTTGGATAAAAGTGTCTGCAAAATACATAATTGTGAATGTAAATAGGTGGCGTATGTGTTACTTGCCATTTCTTCGAAGGTATTTGTGAAATTTACTAGCAAATTCTGAGGGAAATTTGGTCTGAGTAAATCCTATACCAAATGTTTTTCAGTGTAGTTGGCAACAGGTGTGTGTGTGTGTGTGTGTGTGTGTGTGTGTGTGTTTGGGAGGGGCTGGTGTGGTCATTCAGAGTGTGTGTCTCTCTCAGTGGTCAGTCAGTAGCAGTATTTCGTGTGCTGTGGCAGAGCGCTGGGGATCTCGTAACATTATGCTGAGAGTAGAAAAAGAGAAAACCACCCGCCATCCAGCCATCGAGGTCAGAATGTCACATCAAGTCATTCTTTCTAAGTTTTTCTTGTAGTCAAAGCTGCATACGCACCTGTTTTGAAAAGAACAACTCTGACTTAAGGCTAGACATCAAGAGGGACATGAAAACACAGCTGATAGTGTCATAGAGGTGTTTCAGCTCCAGTAGTTTAATTACAGATAGCAGTCGTGGCAGATTAAGTTTAATTATTGTGTGAGGTTTGGCCGCATGTGTTTTTAAGTGTGTCTGCTTCAGAAGTCAAGCAGTCCCACTCTTAGTATCTGTTGTTTTGGTTCAGCCTGCTGTTTAGGATTGCTTAAAGGGATAGTTCACACAAAAATAAAAAGTCTGTCATCATTTACTCATCCTCATGTTTTTTCAAGCCTGTATGATTTTCTATTTTGTTTGGGGAAAAAAGTACAGATGTTGTCATAATGTGTCTTGTACCACGTCAGTGTTATTTTAGTATAATAGAGATACTATTATAATTATTTTTCAAATATTTTGAATTAGTTTGTATTTTTTTATTTTCCCTTTGCATTTTAAAATGAAAGTTTTAGTAATTTAGTTGTGTTTGTCATTTTTATTAGTTATTTTTAAAGGTCTATATAGATCTATTAATTCCTTTTTTTTTAAACATTCTAATGAAAATGAGAAATGTTCCTTTAGCAAGCAGCTGAACTAAAATAAGTGTTTTTCATATTTTATTTTATTTCTGTTAACATTTATTTTGTTTCAAGTAACAAAAGTTGTTTTTTTCTTTTCTTTGTTTTTTGTTGAGGATTGACTGGTCACTATATGTCTTCAGAGTATTGAGAGAAGCAATTCAGAACACGTATTCCGTACCAGAAGGAAATAAATTTCATTTGCAGGTGAACTATCACTTTAATATAATTAGAGAGAGATTAGCCTTTAATTAGCCAAGAGACTCAAACTATTCAGGGTTTTTAGGTTTCTGAGTATATATTCTCACGTAGTGTATTAGAAAGCTAATCTAGCTTGTTAATAAACCTCCCCTGTGGAGACAACCCAGCTGCAACATTCTCTCATCCAATCATAGACAAACCCACAGCGATCTATGCTTCACACAGGTATGAATGAAGGTGTCAAAGAGGCCTTGCTGGACATATTGGTCGTGTTCAATGCATTTATAAACGTGGTTCTGTGAAGCAGCCAAAGGTTATGTTTCTACTACGGGTGAACGTGAATCTACAAAGGTTCTTGTTACCCTCTTTTTGATAATTTAGCAATTTGTTTTTTTAGAATTTTTTTTTTCAATTCATTAGAACAGTATGAAACGTGGTAAAGGTTTTGGCACTTGCTATGTGAACACACACACACACACAGAGTAACTAAAAAGGTTAAACAGTCCTGGAAAAAAATTACCATATTGGAAACGAATGAGAAATTAATTTCATTTAGTGGAAACGTTTGGTACTGCACCCAAACAAAATCTTACTGAAAGCTAATTTTTTTAAATATCAACCTCAAATTTGGAACACAATTTGTTTAGGTTTTATGGTTTTGATTTTCTTGCAATTTTAAAGTAAAACATGTTTTCGAAAATATATTTAATGTACAATTTGAAAATAGCATTTTTGTGAATTTTTCGAAAGAGATGAGTTTTCAGCTGTCGCTTGAAAATTGTCAGGGATTCAGCATTCCGGATAGGGGTGGGAAGATCGTTCCACCAGCCAGGAGTGGTGAATGAGAATGTTCTGGAAAGTGATTTTGAGCCTCTCTGTGATGGTACCACGAGGCGTCGCTCACTAGCGGATCTCAGACTTCTGGAGGGGATGTAAGTTCGTAGTAGTGAGTGGAAGTAGGCGGGTACTGAGCCTGTGGCTGTTCTATATGCAAGCATCAATGTCTTGAACTTGATTCGGGCCGCAACCGGTAGCCAGTGCAAGGAGATGAAGAGAGGTGTAACATGGGCTCTTTTGGGCTCGTTGAAGACCAGTCGTGCCGCTGCATTCTGAATCATTTGTAGAGGTTTGATTGTGCTTGATGGGAGTCCAGCCAGAAGAGCATTGCAGTAGTCCAGCCTAGAGATGACAAGGGCCTGGACAAGAAGTTGTGCAGCATGCTCCGTTAGAAAGGACATTTGAGGGAAGTAACAATGGGTCGCATTCACTAATAACTGCATGTTTCCTTAAGTGCACAGAAAAGAGTTCACGCAACTCATTTGCAAAACCGATATATAAAGGAAGTAAATATTCTACTTTTTGTTATGTAATTATGTGTTTGTGTGTATGTATATACTGTTAAATAGCTTGGGGTCGGTAAGATTTTTTGAATGTGTTTGAAAAAAGTCTCTTATGCTTACCAAAGCTGTGTTTATTTGATCAAAAACATATTAAAATATATGTTAAAAACGGTAATATTGTGAAATATTATTACAATTTAAAATAACTTTTTTTCCATTTGAATATATTTTAAATATTTCTGTAATTTCTGTGATGCAAAGCTGAATTTTCAGCATCATTACTCCAGTCTTCAGTGTCACATGATCCTTCAGAAATCATTCTAATATGCTGATTTGCTGCTCAAGAAGCATTTCTTATTATTATAAATTATCAATTTTGATCATGCTGCTTCATGTTTTTGTGGAAACAAAATCCTTTTTTTAGGATTCTTTAATATAGAGAAATTGTTTTTTTTTTTTATATATAGATATTAATTAAAAAGTTTAAAAGAACAACACATTTGAAATCTTTTTGCAACATTATACATGTCTTTTGAACAATTTAATACATCCTTTTATTTATACTGTATATTGTTTTAAAATTCGAAATATGCTGTTTAATTATAAAAATGCACAAAGTTTCCTGTTAGAGAATGGAAGATCGTTTCAGATAGCAAAGTGGAGGTGTGAGAAAGACTCAGTGAGTGTAAAGCTCGTTACAGCAGCAGAACATGAGCTGTTAAGGTGAGTGATGTGTTGCCATTAGGTAACCCTAGCAATGCAACTCATCTTTTGAAAATTGAGAGGAGCTAAACTATGGACATGCATCAGGAACGTCTGTGCACATGCATGTAGTTCTTTCTCTCTCTCACACACACACAGAGAGAGAGAGAGAGAGCCCTAACACAACCAATGCATCACATTTGTCCATGAGGAGTTAATATGTAATTTGTTATTTATGAATCTGGCTGTTAAATCATAACGCCCCAAAGGAACACACACAACACGTTAAACCAATGATGTTAATTACACACTCATTCAAACTGTGTTTCTAAACTCTCTGTAATACATATGTGACCCTGGACCACAAAACCAGTCTGAAGTCGCTGGGGTATATTTGTAGCAATAGCCAGAAAAACATTGTATGGGTCAAAATTATAGATTTTTCTTTTATGCCAAAAAATCATTAGGATATTAAGTAAAGATCATGTTCCATGAAGATATTTTGTAAATTTCTGTAAATATATTAAAACTTAATTTTTGATTAGTAATATGCATTGCTAAGGACTTAATTTGGACAACATTAAAGGCGATTTTCTCAATATTTAGATATTTTTTTTGCACCCTCAGATTCCAGATATTCAAATAGATGCATCTCTGCCAAATATTGTCCTATCCTAACAAACCATATGGAAATGGAAAGCTTATTTATTCAGCTTTCGGATGATGTATAAATCTCAATTCTAAAAAAAAATTGACACTTAAGACTGGTTTATATTACATATATTTGACCTTACATGCATTTGACGTAAGCTCACTGAATTATTCAGGTAATTTGGTGTGGTGTATTAGCACTTTTGTCTACAGAGTCAGTGCTTGCGTTTTCATAATAGTAAACAGCTAACAAATGTGGTTGTCATGCACATGATTGCATTTTGTCATGT
>NW_015505193.1:583176-596996 GCF_001515645.1 Sinocyclocheilus grahami
CCATCAGAATGGCCTAGATGTATTTTTGAACAGTAATGCACATTTGAGGGAAGTAACAATGGGTCGCATTCACTAATAACTGCATGTTTCCTTAAGTGCACAGAAAAGAGTTCACGCAACTCATTTGCAAAACCGATATATAAAGGAAGTAAATATTCTACTTTTTGTTATGTAATTATATGTGTTTGTGTGTATGTATATACTGTTAAATAGCTTGGGGTCGGTAAGATTTTTTGAATGTGTTTGAAAAAAGTCTCTTATGCTTACCAAAGCTGTGTTTATTTGATCAAAAACTATATTAAAAACGGTAATATTGTGAAATATTATTACAATTTAAAATAACTTTTTTTCCATTTGAATATATTTTAAAATGTAATTAATTTCTGTGATGCAAAGCTGAATTTTCAGCATCATTACTCCGTCTTCAGTGTCACATGATCCTTCAGAAATCATTCTAATATGCTGATTTGCTGCTCAAGAAGCATTTCTTATTATTATAAATTATCAATTTTGATCATGCTGCTTCATGTTTTTGTGGAAACAAAATCCTTTTTTTAGGATTCTTTGATATAGAGAAATTGTTTTTTTTTATATAGATATTAATTAAAAAGTTTAAAAGAACAACACTTATTTGAAATCTTTTTGCAACATTATACATGTCTTTTGAACAATTTAATACATCCTTTTATTTATACTGTATATTGTTTTAAAATTCGAAATATGCTGTTTAATTATAAAAATGCACAAAGTTTCCTGTTAGAGAATGGAAGATCGTTTCAGATAGCAAAGTGGAGGTGTGAGAAAGACTCAGTGAGTGTAAAGCTCGTTACAGCAGCAGAACATGAGCTGTTAAGGTGAGCGATGTGTTGCCATTAGGTAACCCTAGCAATGCAACTCATCTTTTGAAAATTTAGAGGAGCTAAATTATGGTCATGCATCAGGAACGTCTGTGCACATGCATGTAGTTCTTTCTCTCTCTCTCTCACACACACACACACACATCCTAACAAACCATATGGAAATGGAAAGCTTATTTATTCAGCTTTCGGATGATGTATAAATCTCAATTCGAAAAATTGACACTTAAGACTGGTTTATATTACATATATTTGACCTTACATGCATTTGACGTAAGCTCACTGAATTATTCAGGTAATTTGGTGTGGTGTATTAGCACTTTTGTCTACAGAGTCAGTGCTTGCGTTATCATAATAGTAAACCGCTAACAAATGTGGTTGTCATGCACATGATTGCATTTTGTCATGTACACTACTGTTCAAAAGTACGAAGTAAGGAACTGTCCACCAAAAATTAAAATTTGCTGATTATTTACTCACCCTCAGTCCATTCAAGATGTAGATTAGTTTGTTTCTTCATCAGAAACAAACAAATCAACAGATTTGGATAAATATAGCATTGTATCACTTGCCCACCAATGGATCCTCTGCAGTGAATGGGTGCCGTCAGAATGAGAGCCACCTCATCACAGATCAAGCATTTCTAAACAAATATACTGGTGGATGTGAGAGGACAACAGGGAATGGACTTATTCACTGGAGGAAGTGTTATTATGGATTATGGACTGGTATTTTGGACAGAATCGACAGTTATTTCTTACAAACACATACTGTAGCTTATTCACTTCACAAGACGTTAATTGATGGACTGGAGTGGTGTGGATTACTTGTGGATTACTGTGATGTTTTTATCAGCTGTTTGGACTCACGTTCTGACGGCACCCATTCACCGCAGACGATCCATTGTTGAGCAAGTGATGGAATGCTAATTTTTTCTAATATGCTCTGATAAAGATCAGCTAAATCTTGGATGGCCTGAGGGTACATTTTCAGCAAATATTCATTTTTGGGTGAACTATTATACTTTAATACTTCTGTTCCATAAGAATGCATTAAATTGATCAAATGTGACCGTAAAGACTTTTACATTGTTACAAAAAAAATTCTATTTCAAATAAATGCTGTTCTTTTGAATTTTTCTATCCTTGTTCTGTGCTTTTCCTGTTCTTTTCATCCTTTTCGTCATGATTCCTCACATCCATTTTCCCTGTTCTGTCACTTCTTCTCTCTCTCATGTATGGCTCTATCATGTTCCTGCATATTTCATACCGACACACATATAAACCCCAAAACAGTGCGTTAGGCTCTTAAATAATATACAATAGACCTCTGCCTTAAAGAGGCCTCTTTTCCTTTGATAGCAGGGTTTATATAGAGGGAGTGTTGCTGTGAATATGACTTCTTTGGCCAGAATAGTTGCAGCCCCGCTCTGTGTGGGTCACTTAGTTTAGTGGTGTGGCAAAAATCGCCCTGCGGGCACTGACACTGCCCTAACCCAGATTCAGTGGTATGCAAAGTACAACACAGCCGGGCTCTGGGGGAAGGGAACTACATCTGTACACTCCGGCATAGCTTGCATTCGTAGTGATATGCACTAATGCACTGTGGGAGATGAGTGTTCACTGACTAGCGACGTGAATGTAGTACATTTATGTTTTAGGATGGCCCTTTCAGTACAAGACGCTGTGCCAGTTATCAGTTTTTGCACTGGATTTTCTGTGAGACTTTGAAAAGCAGATATTGGTTTGAAAAGAACCAAGAGAGGAACCGTTTCAGGTTCACTGGACAGCAGAATGTTGTTTACTAATTAGTGTTGTTGTTGTTTTTATCTGCAGGTGGCACAACTGAGTGCACCAGTCTGGTTTCTGTTTTCTAAAAAAAAATTTAATTAATTTGTGACCCTGGACCACAAAACCAGTCTTAAGTCGCTGGGGTATATTTCTAGCAATAGCCAAAAATACATTTTATGGGTCAAAATTATCGATTTTTTTTTTATGCCAAAAATCGTTAGGATGTTAAGTAAAGATCATGCTCCATGAAGATATTTTGTAAATTTCCTACTGTAAATATATTCAAACTTAATTTTTGATTAGTGATATGCATTGCTAAGAACTTAATTTGGACAACTTTAAAGGCGATTTTCTCAATATTTAGATTTTTTTTTGTACCCTCAGATTCCAGATTTTCAAATAGTTGTATCTCGGCCAAATATTGTCCTATATATATATATATATATTTATTTTATTTTAATTTTTTAATGAAATGACTTTAAATGGAATGTCATATATACCTAATGACATTTAATTTAAAGTAATTTCATTTGATTATTTGTTACATAAATTTTACTTTCACTGTTATGCTTTATTGTAGAATTATTATACCTTTACCTAAAATTATCCCATTCACTTTCTCAATATAGAATTTCAACTTTTAATTTAATTTGTATTTTTTTGGGCAATATTTGGACCGTTCAAGTTCCATCAGTATGCAGACTAGTATCATTGTTGCTCATTTAATCAGATCATTAATTTGAGAAGTTTGCTTCCAATGTATATATTGTCATTCTGTTTCTGTGGTCAGGTTAAACAAAATGTAATGTACTTATACACAAACATGTGGTCTTCCACACTCTTTGGCACAAACATTTGGCATGTCACTGGAAGCTCCAAATGTTCAAATCGTTTCTTGGAAGCCAATGAGATTTAATTACCCTTCATTTAATATCTGCTGGTGGTTTGTCCCTTCGCTTTTGGCATTAACAGCTTTCAGTCAGATTTCTTGACTAATGGCTCCCCTTAAGATGATCAGGTTAAACCGAAGTTCTCAGCATTCTTCCATTTGCAACCATTTTGCAACATACAATTACATTCACATTACTGATCTAATTTCTCTTCCTTGTGTTCATGTACAAAATCCTTGAGTTGTGAAATGAGACTATTGTTTACTTGTCCTAGAGTGAAGATTGTATTCTGTGTCTACTTAATCATCTGTTTAGTATAATTATATCATAGAAGCGCAGCACATTGAAGTTAGTGATCTCATCATGCCATTTGCATGTGTGTTGGCAGTGATGTGTCCTGACATGTAAATGCTGTATATCGTGGGCTAATAATGTTTGAATTATCATATTTAAGTGAACATGCATTAGCACCATCACATTATTCCGTGTGGAAGCATATCATTTTCTTTGAGGCTCAATTTTCCCAAGTTGAGTAATTGTGAATTATGAATAATGGCAGAAGCAAATTGATGTTTATCATAATGAGCTGTAATTGTGGATGTTGACTGTACAGTTTCGTTTATACATTATGTGTACTGTTGATGAAGAATAGCGATAACGCTTGCCAAAAATGCTTGTCTCTTTATTTTGTTGCAATAGTGCTAAATCACTTACCGTTTTGTGTTGGGAAGTACAAAAGAAAAAATAAATATTAAAATGCCTAACACATCTACTTTATTCTGCCTTTAAACAGAATTTAAACTTTTCCTGAACATCCATATCATAATAATGATTTTCAAACTCACGAGTAGGAACTGGCTTGGAAGACTGAGACTAAGAAGTCTGAGGCTTGGAAGACTCAAAATAAAGTTTTCATTGTTGTACATTATAAGTGCAGCAAAGAATCCTATTCTCATCCACCATTTTTCACCATATAGGGAATGTTATGTTGGCAATATTGTTCTTAGAATGTAAAGTTCTTTATGTAAAAATATCTTAATGTAATTTTTTTTTAAATTGTCTTAAAATGTAATCTGTTAACAGAGGAACTAAAAGCCCCTTGAGTTCTTTTAAGCACCTTTAGATAAACCAAAACCAAACAAATCCAGAACCAAAAATTACTTTGTTGAACTTAATGTTGTCTTACGGCATCACGTTGTAAACTTACTACTGGTTGCAAGTTTGATGGTAAACTGGTAAAAACATAATTACACTTGCAAAGTGTTCAAAACTGTTCCAAAGTTTGTGGTCAGTACAATTTTTTTAAAGAAATGTGTACTTTTAGTGACAGTAAATATATTTGTAATGTTACAAAAGATTTCTATTTTAAATACATTGTTCTTAAAAATGTCCTATTTATCAAAGAACCATGTAATAAAACATTTATCATGGTTCTCGACAAAAATATTAAGCAACACATCTTGCTTTCAACATTGATAATAAGAAGTGCTTCTTAAGCATCAAATCAGCATATTAGAATGATTTCTGAAGGACCTTGTGACACTGAAGACTGGAGTAATGATGCTGAAAATTCAGCTTTACATCACAGGAATAAATTACATTTTCAAATATATTCAAATAGAAAACAGTTATTTTAAATTGTAATAATATTTCACTAAATTACTGTTTCTGGTCAAATAAATGCAGCTTTGGTGAGCACAAGAGATGTCCTTAAAAACCATGAAAAAATCTTACTGAACCCAAACATACTGAATATTTGGATGATCTCAGTCTTTATTTAATCTTACATTATCTATGTATGAATATCTTATTGCTGTTTTGTCTGTCGTACTGCACTGGTTGAAGCAGTAATAGAAAAGCCCTCACATGGTTGTCAACAGCAGTCTCTCTCATATTAGTCACAGTCCTGCATTCTCTTTAGATCTGAACTCTGAGTTCATCTGCTCCTGCCTAAGGGACAGTGCCGTACACACGCTCTGAATTCCTGGCATTGTAAATCCTGAATGGGTGAAATCCCAGTTTTGAAATGATGCCATGGCTTGGATGGTGATCCTCACATCTGGAGATCATCTCTGAGCTTCCATTCAGTCCAAAAGAGCCAGTGTCAGAACAGTCCAGTCCAGTATCTACAGCCATATAGATGGGCACACAAAATTGTGAAAATTATCCAAACAAAAGCATTGCGTTAATGCACAATGGCGCCGACGCTGATGGCGGATTCTGATTCTCAAATGGTCTTGATTTTGTTTATTTTTGACTAAATGTATTTGGATTGTAGGTTATTTAGCAGTTGGTTTCATTAAACCAATGCAGTTAATTGAGTCTGGTTGCAATGGCAAAAATAATTCAGAACAAGTTTATTGTTTTCAGAGACAATAATGTCGATTTGAGCAATGAAAAAGATACATGATGGGAATTTGAGTTTGGAGCGCTCGAGGGTTAAATGATGCCCACTTTCCCGTTTCAACTGCAGCTGCGAAACACATTGATGTTTGTTTGTGCTGTAATTGTCCTGAAATGTTAAGCAATAGGTTCATTTTGCAGTCCTGAAACGTTCATTGATTTTACAGTTTTGCCTCTTGTTGCTTGTAAAAATGTTTCCCTGCGCTTTACTCTGGGACTGCTGTTGTATTACAGATTCCAGTCGGATGTATTTCATCATTTAATTGTTACACTCAACAATATTCATCTACATAACGCAGGAGTTGCTTCGTTGATGCAACAGAGCGGCTGTTAAAGTGTGTGTTACACTCAACAATATTCATCTACATAACGCAGTAGTTGCTTCATTGATGCAACAGAGCGGCTGTTAAGGTGTGTGTGTGTGTGTGTGCGTGTGCGTGTGTGGATGGCCTATATGCGTCACATCTGTTCCAGAGCTCTCCAGAGACAACTGCTTGACTGCATGTTGGATATGCATTAATATATCATTTCATAAATATAATTGATTAAAAAAGAAAAACTTTAACATGACATCCATGATTTACACTAATTATGTTATTAATGCATGTTAATAAAGGAGGGACAAGTCAGAATTAATTATTGTGGTAATCAAATTTTTGCAATGTCAAATTTTCAGATTTTTGTCAAAAACAATTTTTTCAATACACAGAAATATTCGTAATTTTTCCAAAAATTACTCTGGTATTACATATACTGGAATATAATAGTGCAGAATTTTGAGAAATATTATTACAATTTAAAATAACAGTTTTCAATGTTACTATATTTTAAAATGTAATTTATTCCTGTGATGGAAAAGCTGAATTTTCAGCATCATTACTCAGCAGCAGTGTCACATGATCCTTCAGAAATCATTCTAATATGCTGATTTGCCGCTCAATTAACATTTCCTATAATCATTAGCGTTTAAAACCATTGTGCTGCTCAATATTTTTGTGGAAACTGTTAAAAAAAATTTCAGGATTCTATGATAGATAGAAAGTTCAAAAGAACAGCATTTATTTAAAAACAGAGATCTTTTGCAACATTATAATTGTCTTTACTGTCACTTTTGATGAATTTAATACATCCTTGTTTCGTTCCAAAAAATATTACCGACTCTAAACTTTTGAATGGTTGTGGATGTAAAAAAGACGCAACTATTATGTCACCTTGGGTTTTTATTAGGGATGCAGGGCCCGATACTGGTCTCCTGTACTCGTACTCATACTCATTAAAATGCCCCGATACCAAACGCCGATACCACACAGCATGTGATAAGCACCATATTCAGACAAAGAAACACCAACAACAGAACAACAGACAGCAGAAAGGAGTTAAGGATGTCTACTACGAAGTATATGTATGCAGTGATTATAATGTTAAACATTCAGTATTAACGCCTGTATAGCTGATGTGCGCGAGCTGATTAACAAAGCACGCGGTGCAGATGCGCGAGCTTGTCGAGTGAATATATCTTTCTCACAGACATCACTGGAAAGTTTGTAGTTCGGTCGGATATGTCAAAAACAAGTAAAACGATGCACAAGTTACTTAACGGTATGAAAAAATGCGACTTCTATTTCTGAAAATATCACAGTTAGGGAAGCGGAGACCATTCCATCTGGTATGCATTAAAACCGTTTAATGCACAGGTAGTTCCAAGTCAGTTTAATCACCGACTATTATTATTGGGGTTTTTTTCTTTGGTTTTTTTTTTATTTAACAAATGTCTACATATACAAAAATTACTGTAAAGCACAAACCTGCCCTGAGATAATGAGATATATTCACTGGAGTAAAACTTGTGACAACTAGCCCCAGTCTCCCATATCCCGACTGTTTAAGACAGTTCGTCAACCATTATTATTTTCCTCCAAGCCTGTCTTTTCTTGACATATTTATGTCTGACGTGCAGGTGGCATTTAGCTTGATTCCTAACCTCACCCTTTTCCACATCGTTCCTCTTATTCATTATACCCTTTGAATGTGAACTCATGAAATGAGTCTTGAATGACTTGTCACGGCTATTAAATCAGCTTGGCTGTTGCAGTGTGGTCTTAGTCTCAGACAGCACACCCACAGTCCATTCACTGATCGCCTAATGTATATTGCCTTACACAACTGGTAGGAGCTAGCAGAAAATCTGCAAGGATAAGCTGCAAATTGCTCCAGACTTAATGCCGATAGTCAAAAGTCTTACTTGACTGGTAAAGTTGTAGATTCAATCCCCATTTGGGGCGATCCTTGAACTCTCGCCACCATGCCCTTAAGCAAGACACAGAAAGATATGCTATATGCAATTTTTTTATGGAATAGCATGCATAAAATGTCCTAATAATTGACAGATATCACTGAAATAGTCTCAGTGACAGCCTGAGGCTCTGTAAAAAGCCAAAAAGAATCTCTCCGTGGGGTGCTGCAGTTGGACAGTCACCAAACTTTGAAGCACTCTCTGCCTGTCAGTTTAGTGTGGTCACGTTCCTCAACATTGGGTTCCCTGACTTGTCTTTTAAGCAGGGCTGTCAACGTTAACACGTTAAAGAATGCGATTAATTCAAAAATCGCCTTCATGTTGAACGTGATTTTTTATATATATATATAATCACATAAAACAACTACAACATATATGTACACACACAATGTTGTTATTATTTATGTTATTATTATTATTTGATTTACTATATAATTAATATTAATATTGGTGTTGATGTTGACAATAATAATAACTATTATATTATAATTAATAATTATAAATAATTAATATAATAAAACTAAAACTATTATAATTATAAATAATATTATTATTATTATTATTATTATATAGATGATTAGACTTAAATAAATCATACTAATAAATCATCAATTTAAAAATAAACTTAAATAATCCTTAAATTAGTCAGTTATCAAATTATCATTAATCGCAGCCCTATTTGGCATTTAAAATCCAACTGCTAGCAGATGAACATCCACTTCCTTTCTGGTCCCATATCTTCTCTGGCTTTTTCTTTTCTTTTCTGTATTATTTTACAACAAACATGTTGTTTTGCTGCTTTGCAAGCAGTGATATTTCCTTCAGGATATGCAAATCTATTCTTCTGTTTCTTTTTGCCGTGCTTTGAGAGGGAAGATGAGAGCTTGCAGTCTCTTTTCTGTTTATGAAAAACAGTCATTTTGCAACTGCAGCTGAGAGTGTCACGTTTGGAAATGGATGGATGGATGGATGGATGGAGGCATAGATGCCCTGAGGGTGGACAGAGCTGCTGGGTCAGATAGGACAGTGTGTGTGTGTGTGTGTGTGTGTGTGTGTGTGTGTGTACACCGATACCGCCGCTGTGAGTTTACAGTATTTAACCCGAGGCTCATTACCAAAATTAGATCAGGCCCAAAAATGTGACGGACATGCTATTAAACTATGTTACCTACACCTCACAAACACACACTGCTCTCAGGAGTCTTGCCCTTAGTGTGGCAGAAAGGAGAACAGCAGTTGACAAGGCTTTTTCTATCGTAATATTTATTTTTCCACCACTCTCCCTTCCTTCTAATGTTCTCATCCATCTGTCTGACCTACACTTGTCATTTCTAAAGAGAACCTATGGCAACCCAACCAAATGCCAAGTGTGTGTGTCTCAATGAGGCTGCTTTTCACTGTAGTTTTTCTAGTTTAGATAGTCATCCTTGCACATCTGTTAGTGCGTGTGTCTTTAAATGGCTCTGTATATTGTACATTACTGAATGAATGGTTAAATGTGAATCTGAACACATTCATTCTTGTCTCTTTCTGGCTCTCATTATGCATTGACAATTATAGTGAACCTACTATTCAAACACACTATGGAACTATCGAACTAAAGTTAACATTAGCTCTGTTCTAAAACCTAGTGCACTGCCTACGTAGACAGCATTTTAATTATGTTGCCTTCAAAGGTACATTTTAACCAACTTTTAAATCTGCTAGAAGGCAATCCCAGAATGCACTGGGACAAGCTCAATGGAAAAAATGCAATGTTATTCTACAATGTAGAATTTAGGCCCTGTGTCCACCAAAGCGTTTTTTTCCCCAGGCTAGGGTATTTTTTCAATTGTTTTCAATTGGAGCGCTGCGGTTTTTTTAAATGCCAGGAGCGTGCCGAGTGCTGAGCGTCTTTTTCACACTGAGCGCTCGGGTGTTTTTTTATTGCCGCTGAGAGTTGAAGAATGTTCAACTGTGGGTAAAATGCATAGACTGTAAAAAAAAACATGGACGTATTGTCCGTGATGTCATCCGTAGGTTTCTAAACAGCATTTTTGAAGCCTAAAGTGGGCGGAGCCGGCCATTGCCATCTTGGCAGCGCGTCACTCTTGGATAATCGAAAATGGGCAAAGAGGTGGGATGTGGGTGGAGCTGGTTGCTGAAACCACGCCTGCTTAGCTCGACGGTGGTGACAGCAGCGGCAATCCACCTGTCACTCAAGTGTCCACACCCTTAATTATGCAGAACTTTAAGGCTTAATATAATTTAAACGGATGAGTTATAAAAAAATTCACCCCCTCACAGTTGTCATGAAGGGCAAAATTAGCTATATAGACCAAAACCACTTTTTGTACCAGGCTGTAAACATTTTTTTCAGCTGTGAAGTTGGGCATTTTAACATGGGGGGTCTATGGGATTGGCTCCCTTTTGGAGCCAGTCTCTAGAGGCCAGTCGATGAATTGCAGTTTAAGTCACTTCCGTGTTGGTTTCAAGAGAGAGACCGGAAGGTTGCCGCTTGGGAAAAACATTTCATTCGCGATGCGTCTGCCATATTACTTCAGCGGATATTCTGTATCGTAGCAACCGCAGCATCTATGTATCATTGTTTATGTTCAATACAATATAGAGCAATATAGTAACAGGCTTGTATTGTAATATGTATTGCATATCCGAAACAATTTCACATACTAATACCAGATATATATATATATTCATGTTTAATATTTCCTGCATAATTATGTACATAAAGAAATATATTTTGTGTTGGATCAGTTACCTGTGTCAGCAAGTGTGTAGCTGACACACCCACCTAAACAATTTAAATATATCACTTATCTTGCCCGAAAAGACCATGAACATTGCAGATAACATCTTAAGTAAAAATTTATTTGCTTATATCTTAAAAACTAATCCCGTGTGACTGATACGCTTCAAATCGGGTGATTTTAGGTCAGTGTTTTGGCTGTCAGTCAATGAAGCTCTCAGCCGGTAGGGAATAGTAAGATGGCCGCTGGAACACTTCTGGTGGCTTCACCACTGAATGGCAGTTTAGAACGCGATGAGAAATCCAGTCATACATATAGATCAGTGGTCTCAACTGAAAAAAACCCTGCACTCTCAAGTGCTCACAGCTGGGTGTTTTCAGCAGAGCGCCTGGTGTTTTCAGCTGGCTAAAAACGCTTTGGTGGACACGTGGCCTTAATGTCTATATAATTAAAATAAGATAATTATATTTTTCAAACTTTTTTCTTTGGTTTTTTTTTTCATTGCCTTGTCCCTTAAATGATTAATTTTATTATTATATAATTATTTATTAAATTATTTTTTTGCAGTGTCCAATTTATTATAATTTATTTTTTTTAATTGAGTGGGTCAAAATAAGGCAACATTATCTGTATTCAATTTCTTTGTAAAATCTAGATACTTCAGAAAAATAAGATTTTTAAAAAAATTTAATATTATTATTATTATTATTATTACTACTAAACAGTAATATCATAATATTATCATTAATAGCAATAATAATGCTGATTCTTTTACTAACCGTAATAATATCATAAGATCATCATCATCAACAATTAAATACTTAGAAATACTTGAGTTTATTATTATTATTAACAGTAATATCATAATATTATCACTAATAATAATATTTTTATTTTACTAACAGTAATAATCTCATAAGACCATCATCAACAACAACAACAATTAAATACTAAAAATAAGAGTTTTTAAATTGAGTTTTTTTTAGTAGTAGTAGTAATATTATTACTAATAATAAAAATCTTTTTTTATTTATTTTACTAACAGTAATAATATCATAAGACCATCAACGACAACAACAGCAATTAAATACTTAGAAAAAATAAGAGTTTTTAAATTGAGTTTATTATTATTATTATTATTATTATTAACAGTAATAATATCACAATATTATCATTAACAACAACAATAATAATAATAAAAAGTTGTCTGTGAATGTACAGCGCTCTCTCCCACCTTCAATACCACGACTGAGGTGCCCTTGAGTAAGGCACCGAACCCCCAACTGCTCCCCGGGCGGCGCAGCATAAATGGTTGCCCACTGCTCCGGGTGTGTGTTCACGGTTTGTGTGTGTTCACTGCTGTGTGTGTGCACTTTGGATGGGTAAATGCAGAGCACTAATTCCTAGTATGGGTCACCATACTTGGCCACATGTCACTTCACTCACTCACTCTTTCATGTGCAACAGAACATTTTGTCAGTCACTTGGTTTCTATGTCTGCACCATCTCACTGTCCAGTGATAAATCCAGCGACATATTTCTTGTTGCTGAACTTGGTTAGCAGCGATGGATTAACCATAAGGGCATCTGGACCGCACGTCCTGAGGGTCACCATACAGAGTTGTATAAATGTTTTCAAACCGCAGGAGACGCCGAAGACCTCTCCCCGACTGCATGGCCAAAGATGAGCCAACACAACAGTGAATGTTAATTGGCCCCTGTGATGGAGAACGATTGGTACTCTGTGGATCTCACAGCTGGGGGGCCCTGGAAGTCCCAAACATGCCCCGTCACTAATCCTGCCCCATTCGCTCTCAGTCTCTCTCTCTCTCTCTCTCTCGCGCTCTTTTCCGCACTTTCTCAGGCAGACCGTTTTTAAGCAGTTTTTCAACATCCCACACTCCATTAGTATGCAGAGAGGACACGTTTTGAATTATGGTGGAAAGAAAAGTGACATTGATTACACCAAACAAAGGCAAACAGTTCTGCTCTTTCTCATTTCATAAAGTGAGAACATCAAGATGTGAGAGCGAGGTGTGTGTGCGCGAAAGAGAGAGGCGGCAGCTATTGTTTTACTCATTAACATGATTTTAGTTCTGTGCAGACTGCAAATTGACAAGAAACAGAAACAGCCACACCGATGCAAAGTTTTTATGTGTGTGTGTCTGTGTGTCGTCAGGCTTGTCGTCACGGACATGTGCAGCATCTGGAACACCTGCTGTTCTACGGAGCGGACATGAGCGCTCAGAACGCTTCTGGAAACACTGCCCTGCACGTGTGTGCTCTCTATAACCAGGTAACACACACTCGTTCACCCATACTGTATGTATTCGCTTAGCAACCAGATAACACACACATATACACACACTTCAGGCTCAGATGCCTGAACCCTCAAGGACACACTCAATCATACTGCCTGAAATATCTGCACTCTTTTCAGCCAGGTAAATCAATCAGATGCAGACATCTATATGTAAGTGGCATTAGCAATTAGTATAATGTGTAATATGTTGTAAGTATCAGTTAATGAGCGTATACAAAGCAGCAAGGTCACATATTGTTCATGCAGTCACACAGAAACACAGAGTGATCTCATCCTCAGGTGTGTGTGTGTGTGGCAGCCTCATGCATTTTAATTCTGCTCTTAAGTATTAATGGATGCTCCCACAACACACACCCACACAAACACAAAGACAGTCCTTTAGGACTCGCCTGAAAACACATGGAGTCACAGAACTCACATGTGCTGTTTTCTTTTTCTTTCCACCTCTCTCTCTCTCTCTCTCTCTCTCTCTCTCTCTTTCTCTCTTTCTCTTTTCTTCTCTTTTTTCTTTCTTATT
>NW_015505193.1:597053-608083 GCF_001515645.1 Sinocyclocheilus grahami
CCCCCTCTCTCTCTCTCTCTCTCTCTCTCTCTCTCTCTCTCTCTCTCTCTCTCTCTCTCATGCTATTGAAACTGTTATTGCTATTGAATTGTCTGTGAACCTGCTTCTACAGTACATCTCAATTGTCTGCTTTAATATAGAGACTGGCTGATACAGTTGGCTGATACAGTTGACCGTAACAGTAGCTTGAGTTGTGCTGAGGATGTAAAAATCTGCAAATATTTTAACAACCTTGTTTTTAAAGGGTAAAATTTTAATAATTATAATATCTAGAAAGGCTTTATAGTATTTAGTTTATAAACACTTTCATTTAATATGAATAGAAATGGCACAAAACTGCTTATAACTAAAAGGTCTGTAATTTGGCCTATATTTCATTACTCCCTTACATTACATTCAATAGGCCTACATGTCTACATTAATAATAAAACAAAATTCGATATGAATACCCTATATTTCTGCCACAATACCACAGTTACAGTTAGTACTACAACAGTAAATCCATTGTAAATGTTGGTGATTTGTGGATTGTAAAGTATTCTAACTGGATTGTTGTCACAATGTTCCTCCTGTTTCTCTGTCAATGTTGTTAAGAATGTCAGTGCTGTTTCATCTGCCTTTAAACTAGTTTCAGTCACCGCGACATCTGTGGATTGTATCGGAGACCTCTGCTCCAAACTCAAATGCTTCTCATGGAATCTCACAGTTCTGTTGAGTGGTCGCGAGTGAATGCATTTGTTTCATTTTGTGTGTGTGTGTGTGTGTGTGTGTGTGTGTGTGTGTGTGTGTGTGTGTGTGTGCGTCTGTGTCTGTCTGCTGTTTCATCTGCCTTTAAACTAGTTTCAGTCACCGCGACATCTGTGGATTGTATCGGAGACCTCTGCTCCAAACTCAAATGCTTCTCATGGAATCTCACAGTTCTGTTGAGTGGTCGCGAGTGAATGCATTTGTTTCATTTTTTGTGTGTGTGTGTGTGTGCGTCTGTGTCTGTCTGAGTACTAATTTTACAGCAGTGGTTTCTGTTTATCTTCATTCAGCTCATTATAATGAGATTAAACTACAGCTGACCTGCACTAATGTAGCATCCAGTCTGGATGAAGTCAGTTACAAACAGATCAATAACATCTAAACTACAAAAACATGAAGAAAAGAGGACACCATGCAATGAAACGTCAACTTCTAAAACATAAAAATAGTGCTCTGAGTATTAAAGAAAGATCATAGTTCAACCGTTGACGTCTAATGATATTCTGTAAATTAATTTCTTCAAGTTTGGACTCACATGCACAGCACCAGGCATCTCATATCTTTCTGATAGCACAGATATTTTATGTATGTATGCATGCAGATATGTAGCACAGCCGTATGATTGATTGATTGATATAGAATTAGCCTATTTAAAAGCAAGATAAGTCCTCTAGAGAAGTACACTAAATCTGTCAAAAACTTTTTGTGGACATTTTAGACAGAAAATTGGCTCGGGAAGAGACTAAATAATGTCCAAATTTGTATTTTAGTGTTATGGCTAATACATGTGTAATATAACTTATTTGTTTAATCATAATTAGCTTGTACAATCAAGTTGAATGCCTTTATGCAGGTAGCTATACAAGCACACATTTGTGTGAAATAGTGTTACCTCTTGTCATACTTCGATAAATTTGCTAGAAAGGGTTCTCAAAAGTTGTCTTTTAAAAATCCTTTTAGACATTCTTTGAGAAGGACAGATTACTCTAAAAGTAATTACAAGTGTCCAAAAGTTGCATTTTATGGTCAACTAGTATGTTTATCCAATATTTAAGTATATAAGTAATATAATTCAAATTAGTTTGTTTTGAAGTCAAATTTGATAGTCATTTTGAAGTCTCCATGCATACAGTATTTCAGATAAATATGTTTCAATTCGTATTTTAAGGACGAATTTTCTAAACAGTGTCCTGAGAATTTAGCTAAATCTGTCAAAAACTCCTTTTGTTGATGTTCTCAAAAAACATAATGTGCTCATAAAAGGAATAAATAATGTCTAAATCATGTCCAAAAGTTGTATTTTATAGTCAGCGCTAGTTTATTTTTATAATTTATTGTATATCCTGAAGTTATATATAAAATTAAGTTTAAAGTCCCCATGAAATCAAAATTAAAGTTTTTTGGGTGTTAGTATCTATATGTTAGTCTTAAGGTTATCTATAAGGCAGTGTGCTCCAAAACAGTGACAAAATTCGCATTTAGAAGATATAAGCATTCAAAGCTTACAGTTCGTCACTTCCGCCAAAACGGCTCAACGATTTTTTTGCTTTTCAGCTTGTCATCAAACTTTCTGTCCAATCAAATGCTCTCTAGAATCCGAAGCGCCCGCTCCCTACACTATAAAATAGATGCTGAAGCCGCGGCAGAAATCGTCACTTGTCCACAGAATTAGTATTTTCTGTACAGTGAATATGCTTTCCATTGAGGAAAAAAAGAAGTCTGGTTTCGCGCTTTGTCACGCTAACCACCGCACCGCACACACACTCTGCTCCGGTCCAGAGACACAATAGCACGGAGCGGATCACATGCGCGAGTCGGCGCAGACCACAAAATGTATCAGAGCTATTTGAATTCTACACAGAATGCTATATTTTATAGCAATATGGATGAGATTGTGGCTGGCATACCCTGTCAAATGCGGCTTTACGGAGCTCAACGGCTCTGAACGGCTCTAGCCCAAGCTGTGATATAAACGAACGCTATTGGCTATTTTAAAAAGGGGCGGGGCTGCTTGATATGTCCCGCCCTGTCTTCCTGTTTCAGTTAAAATGACGTCAACACATAGAGTAACGCTGCCTGTTTCTAAGCATTTCAGGGGACCTTTAAAAAGTGAGCTAAATATGTCAAAAACTTAAAAATAGCTTAGAGATCAAATAATGTCCAAAAGTTGTATTTTAGGCTGAAGGTTGGTATATTTATAATATAAACAGTAGAACCTATAAGTGCATAAATATAATTAGTTTAACTTAAGTGAAGGTTTGATCTCAAGACATATGAGTTTGTGTGAGTTTCATACTTTAAGGTCAATTCATTATACTTTAAAAAGTGTGCTCAGGAGTATGCTAAATCTGTCATGAAGTAGGTAAATGTGTGCGTGTGTGTATGTGCGTGTGTGTATGTGCGTGTGTGCGTGTGTGTGTGTGCGTGTGTGTGTGTGTGTGTGATGTGTGCACCTGTTTTTCTATTCTGGTGGGGACTTAAACCTGAATACACACAGACTCATTGGGACTCATGTCACGGTGGGGAGCTAAATTGAGGTCCCCACGGGTAAACAAGCTAATAAATCACACAGAATTAAGTTTTTTGAAAATCTAAAAATGCAGAAAGTTTCCTGTAAGGGGTAGGTTTAGGTGTAGGGTTGGTGTAGGGCGATAGAATATACGGTCTATACAGTAGAAAAAGCATTACGCCTATGTCCCCACAAGGATAGCAAACCAGACAGATAGGTGTGTGTGTGTGTGTGTGTGTGTGTGTGTGTGTGTGTGCGCCCTTACGAGTGCTCAGCAGTGATAGCGAGTTTTAAGGACTGTCTGTGGATGTTTAGCTCAGGCTCAGCGGAGATGTTAGAGTGGATCGATTCCCAGAAAGGGACTCTGAGAGGACGTATCAGCCCGAGGAGAGAGGCATTACTCCTAAATTTAAAATGATTAAAATGATGAGGAGAGCAGGAGGAGGTGAAAGAGGAAGAGACGACCACCTGATGTGGAACAGAAGAGTGAATTCACAGCTACGGATAATAAGATGGCTGATGAGATTTGTCTGTGTGTGGGAGGTCAGGTTTTGCTCGCTTTGTGGGGACCAAATGTCCAATTGAAGACAATAAAAGCTGAAGAACCTACAGTTCGGCCACCCACCTCTCGCTCTCCACGATCAAATGTCTCATTCTCCATCAACGGCAAGTCTCCATGCATATTTCTAGGCAAATGTGTGTTTGTGTTGTGTAAAAATATTTAGGCCTAAATTAAAAATGTATGCATTTGAATTGCATATAACATTTCCATGCATTTTGATTACACAGTTTTAACAGTAATACAATTGAATAAAAAGTACATTTGTCAGTTATGCATAAATTAAACGGGTAAGATTTCTGCACTCTAAAAAAAAAAAAAAAACATGGCATAATTTATTATTGACTATTTGCATCTATTTGGTTTTACTTAATCATATTTTCAAAATGCATTTTTTTCAAATAGCTTAGAATCAGAATAAATCTGTTAATTGAATCCAATTAAAAGCAAGTGAAAACAATTAAATTAATTCAGTTCAAATGTATGAACATGGTTTGAATATGACTAGCTGTGGAAAAAAGCAATATTCAGTTAATTAAAATGTATGGGTTTGAAACAAATGTATTTATTGGTAAACATAAACCTGGTTACTGTGTTTTTAAAACATTCAGTTCATTAGTATAATTACACAAATCATACCTTTTTTTTTTACCAGTTTCATTTATGTATATCTGACAATTATATATTTTAACTTCACATTAAGTTTATTAGATTGTCAAAACTGTGTAATTCAAATGCATGGAAAAGTTATATGCAATTCAAATACAAAGCATAGGATGTTGAGGGTTTTTGCTGTGGTTGCTAAGGATTGATTGTGTGATTGTTAGCATTGTTATGTGATTGCTAGTGTGTTCAGTGTTATGTGCTTTGTTGCTGAACAGAAAATCTGACCATAAACTCATTTTTCAATGAATGTCTTGTTTGCATATCCATTATTTGAATGATTTATGTCTTTAATGTATGCTGGTGTATTATTTTGGTATCACTAATTTCATGTACACTGTAGTTGACCTTTGATGGCCTCATTCTGTCTAAGTGGACAGTTCATGGCCAAAATGAGCTGCAAAGTGAATCAGACTTTATGGCGACTTTATCCCATCTGTCTCTGTGAGTCTAGTGTAACAGGGATGTCCAGGATCTTAGTTGTGTTCTTATAAAGTTTCACCACTAGAGGTCACATGTTGCTCTATTGTCCAGCAGACATCCAGTCCATTGAAACGTCACATTGGCATAAAAGGCCACATTTAGTAAAGTTTGTGTTTTCATACTACTGTTTCTCCAGACCGCTGCAGCTCTGATAACTTTTGATTTATTATTTTACAGTAGTGTATATAGCATATTATTTTTCAGTTCTGAATGTTTGTGTCCTTTAAATGGATCAATAGTGCAGAAGAGCGTATCAGAGATAAAGAGTAAAAGACCGAAAGAAAGAGGGGAAAAAATCTGTGTGATGTGGAAGCTCAATCATCGTTCTGTTCATTCACTCTGCAGTCAAAATTACATATTGATTTTTGCACAGAGCCGTAGCATTAAAAATATGCAGTGCTCCACTCTATCTCCTGTATGACTGACTGTGTTCCCAATAGCATACTATCATACTATTGACATACTGATATTTTTGCAGTATGTACTGTATAGAATGCATGGAACCAGGTGATGTATTCCACAATGCAAAAGACTTGACTTGACCTTCCATGAATGGACCAGGTGCAGTTTGTTTCTTGACTCATTATTTAAACCAACTTGCATAAATTGAGACATCTTTTCACAAAATTTGACTAGCAATACTAATTATTGTGTGTGTGTGTGTGTGTGTGTGTGTGTGTGTGTGTGTGTGTGTGTGTGTGTGTGTGTGTGTGTGTGTGTGTGTGTGTGTGTGTGTGTGTGTGTGTGTGTGTGTGTGTGTGTGTGTGTGTATTTATTTATTTATTTTTCATATGACAAGCATAGTGGAGTCATATGATAATAGTAATGTAGCATTCTACTATTTTATAATAGTATTTCACTTGTTATTTTTAAACAGTTGCCATTATACAGCCTAAGGCATTTCTATTAACCACAAGACTCATAAAGATAATTAAAGACACGTTGAGTGTCTTTCAGATGAACTGTTCTCAGACACATATAATCTAGTATGAGCATATCCCATGAGAGATACCATATCCCACAATGCAATGCACTCAACTTGCCCTTCCATTTCCAGTTGATTTCAGCTCCACTCTCTTCCTCTGTTCAGAAAGTTTTAATATAATTTTGTAATGTTTTTGAAAGACGTCTCTTATGTTCACCAAGGCTGCATTTATTAATATAGTAAAAATGATAATATTGTTAAATATTATTACTATTTAAAATAACAATTTATATTTTAATATATGTAATTTATTCCTGTGATGACAATGAATGTTCAGCATCATTTCTCCAGTCTTCAGTGTCACATGATTCTTCAGAAAGCATTCTGATATGCTGATTTGATGCTCAAGAAACATTTATTATTATTATCAATGCTGAGAAAAGCTGTGCGGCTTCTAATTTTTGTGGAATTACATTTTTTCATGATTCTCTGAAGAAAAGAAAGATAAAATTGAAATTGAATTGTTTGTTACATTCTAAATGTTTTACTGTCACTTTTGATCAATTTAATGTATCCTTGCTAAAAAAAAAACAATTATGTCCACACACGTTGGAACAGTATCTGTAAAAAAAATTATAGTTATCTAGCTATATAATATTGTATAGTTATATAACCAATTATCTATCTGTTTTTACCAGAGACACTTTTAATTTGTGTGTTTGAGACAGAAAGGAATTGCACTACAAGTGTAATTAAATATCAGCACACAGGTTCCCCTGAAGGTGTGTTAGTGGGCCAAGAGATGCTTTCTCACCACTGTTAGGAAGCTAGGACACCAATCCCAGCTGAGTCATGTCTGTGTGGTACAGCTCCTAAATGTGTGTGTGGACTGTCAAAACTGTCTACAGAGAAAGGGAGAGAGGGATGATAGCCAGATGCTGTGCTGACCTTCTGAACACTCCGTCTCAGAAGCCCATAGAGAAACACTGCCATTAGAGCAGCTCTGTGTTCGTGTCCCTCTCTCTTTCTCTCTCTCTCTCTCTCTCTCTCTCTCTGTTTTTCTCTCTGATAGCAGACCTACATATGAGCTGGTGAGCTAATTGGTCCCAGTGGAACATCAGTTTTGTCATTTCTGTTGTTGTGAAAGCAACACGCATGCACACAAACACACTCACCCCGCTCCAAAACTTTCTAGGGCAAATTTTCATGGACATGCAATGTACACGTTTTACTAGCGACAAATTATCACGACGCTTGATAATTCTGTTTGTCTCTCTCCAGGATAGCTGCGCGCGAGTGTTGCTGTTCAGAGGGGCGAATAAGGAGATTAAGAACTACAACAGCCAAACTGCCTTCCAGGTGAGAGCACACAACCTCTGGGTTCCTGGAGATCAAACACCGTGGAAGAGTCAGTGGAGCTGGATCTTATTTAAACTGATGCTGTCGTTCACAGCCCACAGAGCCAAACTGTATTTAACTTAAGGCCAAGAGCAGTTTCAGGGCAGCGTTTTGAGAATTCTCCCTGGCCTTCTTGTGCCGTGAAGACATCTACCTAGATAACGTTTGTAGGCACTTCTGACGAAAAGGCTGGTAGGCAGCCAAATGATGAGACGTCTTGATTTGACCAAAATTTACGTTAGCACTTTTGCAACTACCTCATTGTAAGGGGATGGTGGACAGTGTAAAAGGAAATGTTGATTGTAAATATAAACATATTTTAATCAATGGTACAATGGAAAGGTGATGGTATAAGATATTACATAAATCTAAAATTGTATATAAACAGTGGTGCTATAAATATTTCGAAGAATGGTTTGGCTATGGTACCATGTAAAAATATAATTGATAAGAAACCATGGTACTTTTTAGTACTTTTGTTGGTTTACTATGGTATTACCATTATGCCAGTGTCTGAAATCCATTGAAATGTTACCATTCAAAAGTATAGGGTCAGTAGGATTTGTGTCAAATGTTTTTGATAATCTATTTTGCTCACAAATGCTGCATTTATTTGATTCAAATTACTGAAAAACTGAAAATTTGTGAAATATTTTTACAAATTAAAATAATTGTTTTCTATTGTAATATACTTTAAAAAGTAATTTATTCTTATGATGCAAAGCTGAATTTTCAGCATCATGATCTTTCAGAAATCATTCTATTTTGCTGATTTGATGCTTAAGAAACTTATATATATTATCAATGTTGAAAACAGTCGTGCTGTTTAAAACATTTTGTGGAAACCATCATACAGATTTTTTCAGGATCATTTGATAAATACAAAATTCAAAAGAACAGCATTTATTTGAAATAAAAAACTTTTGTATCAAATGTCTTTACTGTAACTTTTGATCAACTTAATTATGTAATAATTAACTTAATGTTGTACAGAGTTCAACCTTTTAAACAAATATTGTAATATGCTTCAATTTTTCAAGCTGTCTGGTTCACACTACCCCTTCAAACAGCATATTCCACTAGTTGTTGGGTTTTGCCGAATCTGTGTATTAACCATGTTAGCATTTGTTGGTTCCGTGTAAGCAGCATGTCAACATGACAAGTCAAATGGGTCACTCGTGCCCTTTTGGTCCATGTACAATGTGATGCTTCATGTGAACATACTAACAGCATATTGGGATTGGTGTTTGTCTGCATCTGTTCCATGATGCTCGCTGTTTGAACTCAGTACAATTGATGGTGACACAGATTTTCTACTCGAATCAAAGTTAATTTGCTAGTACAAAGGGAGGGGGAACCCGACTTGGTGCGGCTGCATAAACCAACAAGGAAACCATTAGACAGCTGCTTTGATTTAGCTTTTAGTGAGGAAAAGTTAATTAGCCCTCACATTCGTAAAAAAGAGAGAGTTATCATATTAGACAGAATTACATGAGTTATTGGTCTGTGGTCTTTATTTGAGACCTGTTTGTTCACCATACACATACAAAAAAATTATCATGATGCAGTGGTGTACCATGTAAATTTGAGTGCAATAGGCCTACTATGGTACTACTTTGTAGGGCTTGGTATTGACACAGAATTCACAAATCTGTTTAAATCTGATTCACAAGTTTTTACATCAATCTGATTCAATATTGTTTTGTGTCCTGAGTGGGTTGGACGGTTGGCCTTTTCACTCTGAATGGATGGGCTGAAGAGTTGAGGATTTAAAAAAGCAGACAGCTTGACTACAGAGTGCAGTATTTACACTGCTTAAACAAGCAGCCCATCTTACTGTAAGTGGCCCTTAGATGTTTTCTCAGGGTGAAACTACTGAAGGAGGAGTGATTTTAATATGCGAATAGTAATATATATGATCATTTTTAGTACTGTCAATTTGTCTTAAAGGCACAATATGTCATTTTCGCCGTTAGAGGGCGCGTATTCAAAATAAACAAACAAACAAATCGAGTGAGCGAGTGTGTCCTGAGTGGGTTGGACGGTTGGCCTTTTCACTCTGAATGGATGGGCTGAAGAGTTGAGGATTTAAACAAGCAGACAGCTTGACTACAGAGTGCAGTATTTACACTGCTTAAACAAGCAGCCCATCTTACTGTAAGTGGCCCTTTCTCAGGCCCTTTCTCTGTTTTCTCAGGGTGAAACTACTGAAGGAGGAGTGATTTTAATATGCGAATAGTAATATATATGATCATTTTTAGTACTGTCAATTTGACTTAAAGGCACAATATGTCATTTTCGCCATTAGAGGGCGCGTATTCAAAATAAACAAACAAACAAATGCGTAGTTTGATGACACCGTGACTGAGTGTGGAATCATGGGAGTTGTTGTCTTCATCCCCACAGCCGATGCAATACGACGGGACTCGGGCAGAAATCGTGTTCATGGATGAGCTAATGATTTATTAACGTAGTAGAATGAAGCAGGGCGAGGCTGAAGGCCGTCGAAGCGAAACGAGGCCCCTGAACGAACGTGACACACGGCTCGAAAGCAGCGGAGCTTTTATTATGCCACAGTCGACCGCTTCCGCTGCTTCCGGTCGTGCGTATGTGGGGTAAAGCAGCGCTGTTTTATCATACTAGATACATTTGAAAGTTCTGTTATAATGCTACTCTGTGTGGTCGTCACCGGTCTATTAAAATGCACAACATATTAAAGCGTCTTTGGTGTTTCCATGTTTTCTACAAAACCAAACCGGAAATCGAGGGGTTATGACGTCATTGGCAGGCGACACAATGACACTATGGACACGGTCCGTGCCACTAGTTAAAATTGCTTATTTCTCTGGATTTAAACATTCTCAAACACACACACACAACTAACCGAATAATTGTAAATAGCGATAAGTAGGCAAAACACGCAAGCTTTCCCATGTATTTTTGTTTTTGTTAATATGGTACAAATACGGTCTTGAAATATGAAATACATCATCACCCAATGTTCAGTTTAACATCAGTTACATTGAGGCAAAACCAATTAAGAACCACAGTTCTAGGATGTATTGAGTGGCGTGTTCTTGTTCTCACGCCCTGCTCTGATTGGCAGAGAGCTGTTCATGTCTGATCAGGTGACATGTGGATGTTCAGTACAGCGATTTGATCAATACTTAACTTACATTAGAGATTAGAGAGAATCGGCTATGAGACTGACAGCAAACCATATGTCAGGATGACAGCGCTGTGCTCTCTTTTATCCTGCTTGTCTCTGTTTCTCTCTCTCTCTCTCTCTCTCTCTCTCTCTCTCTCTCTCTCTCGTTGTATCATTAAATAAGGCTGTCATTGAGCCATATGAACTCTTTTGACCTTGATATACACGACACCTTGCATTTTTATCTACATATTAGCTTTAAAACAGCAACAGTACCGAGTTTTACCTGCATCTAGGAGAGGTGAGATATTGCCATCTAGTGTTGATGGTCTGTACTAATTGCTTTCCTCAGTAGAAAGAAAAAACAGCCTCATATCTCAGTTATTGGTAAACAAGAGTTTGTTGTCTAATTTTCAGTTTTTTACCCAAAAAAACATCACAAGCAAACGACCGCTGTGCTAGCGGTCAGGACAGGAGGAAGTGTGTTTTGGTAATGAATTATAGATGAGGTGCTTTGTAATTCGAGTACGTCTTTTGTTTACCACTTTGAATGCCTGATGAGGTTTCTGTACCCTTCATTTACAAATTATGCTAATTG
>NW_015505193.1:609674-621219 GCF_001515645.1 Sinocyclocheilus grahami
GTGACTGAGTGTGGAATCATGGGAGTTGTTGTCTTCATCCCCACAGCCGATGCAATCCGACGGGACTCGGGCAGAAATCGTGTTCATGGATGAGCTAATGATTTATTAACGTAGTAGAATGAAGCAGGGTGAGGCTGAAAGCCGTCGAAGCGAAACGAGGCCGCTGAACGAACGTGACACACGGCTCGAAAGCAGCGGAGCTTTTATTATGCCACAGTCGACCGCTTCCGCTGCTTCCGGTCGTGCGTATGTGGGGTAAAGCAGCGCTGTTTTATCATACTAGATACATTTGAAAGTTCTGTTATAATGCTACTCTGTGTGGTCGTCACCGGTCTATTAAAATGCACAACATATTAAAGCGTCTTTGGTGTTTCCATGTTTTCTACAAAACAAAACCGGAAATCGAGGGGTTATGACGTCATTGGCAGGCGACACAATGACACTATGGACACGGTCCGTGCCACTAGTTAAAATTGCTTATTTCTCTGGATTTAAACATTCTCAAACACACACACACAACTAACCGAATAATTGTAAATAGCGATAAGTAGGCAAAACACGCAAGCTTTCCCATGTATTTTTGTTTTTGTTAATATGGTACAAATACGGTCTTGAAATATGAAATACATCATCACCCAATGTTCAGTTTAACATCAGTTACATTGAGGCAAAACCAATTAAGAACCACAGTTCTAGGATGTATTGAGTGGCGTGTTCTTGTTCTCACGCCCTGCTCTGATTGGCAGAGAGCTGTTCATGTCTGATCAGGTGACATGTGGATGTTCAGTACAGCGATTTGATCAATACTTAACTTACATTAGAGATTAGAGAGAATCGGCTATGAGACTGACAGCAAACCATATGTCAGGATGACAGCGCTGTGCTCTCTTTTATCCTGCTTGTCTCTGTTTCTCTCTCTCTCTCTCTCGTTGTATCATTAAATAAGGCTGTCATTGAGCCATATGAACTCTTTTGACCTTGATATACATGACACCTTGCATTTTTATCTACATATTAGCTTTAAAACAGCAACAGTACCGAGTTTTACCTGCATCTAGGAGAGGTGAGATATTGCCATCTAGTGTTGATGGTCTGTACTAATTGCTTTCCTCAGTAGAAAGAAAAAACAGCCTCATATCTCAGTTATTGGTAAACAAGAGTTTGTTGTCTAATTTTCAGTTTTTTACCCAAAAAAACATCACAAGCAAACGACCGCTGTGCTAGCGGTCAGGACAGGAGGAAGTGTGTTTTGGTAATGAATTATAGATGAGGTGCTTTGTAATTCGAGTACGTCTTTTGTTTACCACTTTGAATGCCTGATGAGGTTTCTGTACCCTTCATTTACAAATTATGCTAATTGTACCTGACAGTTTGTCACATACGGCCCCCTCTTGTTTGATGTGTCCTTTTGTTGACACCTGCTCTTCCTGCTTCCAGTGCCTTTCAGGGAAACGCCTTCCTACACAAGTCACCGGCATGTGACCAGAGGCGACACGCTGACATCATCACGCTTGCTGCCTCGCTCCGCATCTGACAACAATCTGAACAACGTGGCTGTCACAGGCCCCGCCCACTCGCCCGTGCCATCTCTGAGGAGCCTGCCCCCTCTGGCGCACACCGCGATTGACGCAGCGGCCGATGGCAGCCTGCAGAGCACGGGCAGTTCGCTCTCCTCACACTCCCGCTCGCCCTCCCTCCAGCACGTCAGCGAGGAGCCCGGCACGCATGCAGTACGCCGACACACGTCCCTCACACACTCCCACAGCCGCGGACGCCTCAGGTGAGCATCGCACATCCACAGTCCTGATTTGCACCTGCGGAACTCAAAAGTTTTGCAGATTTCCACCCATCCAAATTGCCTGCACATTGGGAGTTTGATTATTAAAGGGGTCATATGATGCGATTTCAAGTTTTCCTTTCTCTTTGGAGTGTTACAAGCTGATTGTGCATAGATAAGATCCCTGAAGTTGCAAAGACTAAAGTCTCAAAACCAAAGAGATATTCTTTATCAAAGTTAAGACTCTGCCACGCCCCCCTAAAACAGCCCGTCCTAACACGCCCCCACATATCTACCTCACTATGTGGAAATATTTGCATAATGCCGCCCAAATGTGCACGCAAAGAAAGAAGGCGTGGTTTCAGTAACCGCAGTTAGTGTTGAAGCAGCCATGTCAGGGAGACGGTGTGTGTTTCAGTGCAAAAGCAAAAGCAATTTATTTGGCCTACCGAAAGTAGATTCATTTAGGAATCTTTAAGATTACTTACAACAGAACAGCAATGCATTTTATGGACGACCGTTTCGTGAACCTAGGAGAGGAGGTAATTCTGACTTTGCTATGACAATCTGGCGCTTCTGAATCAGCTACTGTTTTGTTATTAGTTTAAGGATTTGCTATTGACTGTTCAAATGCGGAGTTTTATGCATTGTGTGTGTGCATGCGTGCGTGCGTGTGTGAGAGAGAGAGACAGCGTCACATCACAATAGAGTCAGCTGGCTTAACCGCGGCTTGTGTACTGCATCATTACTGTGTCTGTTCCCCTTTCAGGCTTGAACTGATGGTAAAACTAATGACATTATTTACTGTCTTTACATTTATTTTGAAAGATGAAGCTCGCGATTATGGTAAGGGGAGTTACATTTCCAACGAGTGCTTGCGGTGTTCGGCCAATCACAATGCACTGGGTCAGCTGGCCAATAAGAGCAGACTGCGCTTGTCAGAAGGAGGGACTTTGTAGAAAACGAACGCGTTTGAGAGAGGCGGGGCATAGAGGACCTACAATAATGTACAGTATTTGAAAAATAATGTGTTTTTTGAACATTAAAGCATGTCAACATATTCTGTTACACCTAATACACAAAATAATGATCTTTAAAAAAGCATCATATGACCCCTTTAAATATTTTGCTAATTTGATTATGCACTTCAGTATTCTTCATACACTATAAAAAAGCTGGGTTTGAAATCAACCCAACCCAATTACCAACTCGGCTTATAGAGTTAAACAAAATTGCTTTTTGAAAAGTCTATGAAAATTGTTGAATGAACCAAATTTGACCAGTTGATTTGTTCTCTTCCGCCAATGAAAATAGTCCCACTACAGGCAAAGCCTCAGGCTTTAAGTGCCGCTAAGAAACATACAGACCATTAAAACGGCACTGCATTTCCATAGCCATCAGTCTCAACCTAACCATTTTTAGAGTGTACTAGACTATTAACCTTACCACAATTTTTCCATGTTTATATCCATCCCCATCAAATCAGTGCAGAAAAGTCTGCAGATTCTGTCTGGGCTTGTGAATATTTACTCCTCCGGTAACTGCTCTGTCAAATGATCGTTGATTAATTGTAACTCTCAACATATCAGTCAGACATCGGCAGACATCAAACAGTGACAAAGTGTGATTCTATTTCTAAAATATTCACCTGCAATTCAGTTGTACCATTAGATTTGGACTATGTTATTTTTTTTATTTTTTCCTCAGGGTGAAACTATTGAAGGAGTGATTTAAAAATATAAATAGTAAGATATATGAAAATTATTAGTACTGTCAGTTTGCCATGTTAGTCAAATTAATCATAATCAGTTGCAAATTAATAGAGTTTAGCTAAAAAATATATATATATATTTTCTTAATCAGTATATTTGTCTTGTTTACCAGTCAATTTTATTTAAATATCCTTTAAAAAAGAGAAATTTACTATGGTACTTTGAAATATACCATGGTACTGAAATTCATGTTGAATGGCATTTACATGGTATTTCCAAGAATACCGTTATAGTAGCATGCCACATGTTATGGTATAATACTATAGTATAATACATAGTGTTAAGTATACTATGTTACTTTGAAGCATACCATAGTACTTTCAAGAACAGGATGCTACTACCCTGGAACATATTCAAAGTACCATAGTATTCCCTTCTGATTCCATCACTGTACCACAGAGCGGACACAGTAATTTTTTTGTAAGAGTAATGCCATGGTAGTGGTTAATCATATTCGCATACCATACCATATTCGCATAAATGATACTTCACGGAAATACCATGGTATTACGATTAAATTGCTTGTTTTCCATGTACTGTATATGTTTTTATGATAATACTGCAGTGTTTTTCAAAGGTGGTAATGTCTGTAGTTTTGTGAGTGTATTTTATTTATAAGCCCTTTTATTTATGGCTGCTGAGACCTGTATTGAATGAAGTCACTCGGATTCTTCTCCATCTAAAATACTCATACTGTTGTAATCTATCACATCCTCATGAAGCAGCATTTGATCGACATTTGCTGCTTTTAAATCGTGCTATTCAAATGTTTAATATATATTCCGATTAGACTCTCCTCTCCTGTAGAGCTGCAGGACATTGCTGGAATCGACTGTGTTTTTGGGACTCCAACAGGCCTTATTGAATTTCTCAGCAATATTGCTCTGAATCTCATATTGTGTATTTATTGCAGGGAGATGATTGACAGGTTTTTGGAGATTGTGAGACGTGGCACTTTATAATTGGCGCTTCTAAATGGAAGAAAATGTTAAACTTACATGATGGATTCATTTGAAATTCAAACTCTTAGTGTTGCGTCTGATGTAAATAAGAAATACTTAGAATTATAGCAAATGTTGGTGAGTAGTGGGTGTTTTGCAGCGCTAATCAGCACAAATCTGTCATTGGAGACGCAGCAGAGGTTGTTTATCACCACACTGCCTTTTATAGCAGGTGTAATTTTTCTACTGTCTGAAACACTCATCTGAAATATACTAAATCACACCATTATGTGTAGGGTTGTCAAAAGTACTGACTAATATTTAAAAAAAATGTGACGATACCAGCATTTCCCGCAAGCATTTTGAGCACTGAGGAGCGGATTCTTAAACACCTCTGATTGGCCATTGTGTTCACATGCTCAAAAGATATGTCTGTGTGATTGGCTACAATGAGCATTACACGGATACACACCGGAGAGTTTGAAAGCCACGTCTATCAGCGGATCTGTATATGAGCAGATCTATATATTAGGGATCCACTGATGAATCTGGAGACATTTCTCAGGAAATATTAAAGTTAGTTCAGTGGGATTAATGCATTAAATGAATCAGCATATCATTTATCAGTATGTGTTTGTATTGAATTAAATATGAATAATTCAATAACTGTTCAGTAAGATATTTTTTTATGTTTTTGAAAGTTTCTTAAGCTCACCAAGGCTGCATATATTTGCTAAAAAAAATACAATAACAGTAATTTTGTAAAATATATTTTTACAATTTAAAATGTGTATTTTAGAATGTAATTTATTCTTATGATGCAAAGCTGTATTTTCAGCATCATTACTCCAGTCTTCAGTGTCACATGATCCTTCAGAAATCAGTATAATATGCTGATTTGCTGCTCAAGAAACATTTCTTATTATTATCAATGTTGAAAACAGTTGTGCTGCTTAATATTTTTGTGGAAACTATGATTTTTTTTAATGTGAAGAATAAAAAGTTCAAAAGTACAGCATGAAATAAAAATCTTTTGTAACATTGTCTTTACGATCGATTTAATGTGTCCTTGCGGAATATTTATTTAAAAAAAAAAGTTACTGACCCCAAATTTTTGATCAGTACTGTACATTTATAGTTAAAGTTTTTCTTGAATGGATTATAAATCTCAATGCATTTTTGGATTCACCTTTTTCACAAAGCATAATACCCTTTCACTTCGCAATTTGGCAAAACTTGGAAGCAGCTTTTTTTGTGTGTGTGTGTGTGTGCGTGTGTGTGTGTGTGTGTGTGTGTGTGTGTGTGTGTGTGTGTGTGTGTGTGTGTGTGTGTGTGTGAGTGTGTGAGTGTGAGTGTGTGTGTTCAGATGTCTGTGGTGCCTTAAAATGTTTCCTAGATAGGGATCTTACTACAGATCTAAACAGAATATTTCAAAATGGCTAAATATTCCACAGGATTGATAATGCTGTTTTGTAGGTTAGAAAAGTGATGGCTACTTTCTGAAACAGTTCTTTTGTGCTGTTTAACTTCACTTCAGCAAAACGAGGGGCTTTGTGTGCTAATTTGAACCTCAGGACTCTAATTTTACCAGCAGGTGTAGGTTACTTCTGCCGCAGAACAACACTTTAGGGCTCACTCTCTTTCTTTGTGTGGTCCTGAGGGGTGTTTGCTGTGTTCTGTCCTAGTTGTTCATCTGTCAGTATTTCCTGCCATCCTGGCCCGCTTATGATCAAAACCACCAGCGCCTGTTTGTGTGGTTTGCAGTGTGTTTGTGTTTAATACACAGAATGTGGTTATACCAACAGGAATTAAGCCAAAGCGCCTGTCCTTGGTGTCCGGCGTTCTATAAAAGTCCCCTCTCTTTCTCTCTGGTCATTGCCCTTTGTCTGGCTGTGTCCACCTGTCACTCCCTGAGGTGAGTGTGGTGACCAGGAGAGTGTGTAATTAGTGCCGTAGCTGTGCGGTCAGCGCTGGCTGCCCACTTCCTGTTCAGGGTGAGATTCGAGGCCATGACACGTTGTTCTAAATATTGTGGAAGTGGATTTAGAGATCACAGGTCGCTGGGTGCACAAGCGGCAACGGCACAGAGGAATCAAAGGTCGGAGGTCAAACACAAGTGTTATTGGTTGACGGTGTATGATATCAAGTTACATTTGTCCCTTGCTATGATATGAATCCTTAAGTTATAAAAAGAAAATATGAGGTTTAGATCGAGGTGATGTTGTCACTGAATATATCTCAAACTGTTTGCCTGTACCTCAAAGTCCTTGGCAAATATTTAAACAACCGTTGTTCATGTTTAATGAGATTAGATAATAATGAATTGGGTATATTTATTTTATATAACATTTGCAATAAGAAAGTTAGTGTGACAGTAGCTCAGCCACTTTATTTACTAAAAATTTTTGTCTTGTTTTCCATTAAAAATATCTAAAGATTTTACATTCTTAAATCAAAATACATTTACCTGAGAAGCAATATTACATAAAGTCTAAAGTGTTTTTTTCTGAAAATTCACATTTCAAAATCAAAGTGACTTTACGGTTAATACCAGAAAGAAAAAAAATCTGCCAGTGGTGTAAGAAAAATAAACAAAAAATATTTTTTGAATTATGTTTTTCTTCTTATCCCATTGGCAGATATTTTATAAACTCACTTTTTTTTCAAAAAACAACATATAATATCTTAATATCATTTTGCTTCTCATGTAAATGTATCTTGATTTAAGAATATTTTTGAGAATATAATTTTTTTTTATATATATAATGTACTGTATATTTTGAATATAATATAATGCAGCTTTGCGGCTAAATTTAAGTATTTCTGGAAGCTAAAACCAAACACTATTCCTAGGTCAGTGGTTATTTTTAAAATCATCAGCCATTAATAAGTCTCCAGTCACCAACATGAATTAATTTGGTCAAAAATATCAAACACCAAATGCATGTTTCCTTTTTACAGCCATATGATCTCAAAACAATTTCAGGACTGACTCCTGTGTTCTTACACACACACACACACACAATGCTAACTGATGGGATTCATTCCCATATTTAAATGTCATTGTCAGTCCTAAAATGTTGGCCTTTAAGCAGTTATATAATATGATATATGAGACAGCATCTTGATGAAGTCTGTCATAGACAGAGTGTTCAGAAATAATGAACAGTCTGGGAGATTGTTCTTTTGTATGTCATTGAATAAGTAAAGGTGACATTGGTGAATTTTTGCTCAGCTCAGTAGTAGCTGTTTGAATTAGCTAGTGATATTGAGAGCTGACGATGTTGGTCATTTTGTTGGTTTAGCTTTTCACCCTTGTGAGTGAAAAAAAATCTCATTAAAGTTCTGAATATCTGTTGCCGTGTTCCTAATGAATAATGCACAGTGAAAACTAAGTGTAAGTTTTCTTTCTTGTGAAAATATGATTATAAATGCATTCCGGTGGGCCGGTGTGACTGAAAGGTGCTGAAAGCTCATCACTCATCATTAACCTGTCTCTTTTACCACCAGTTAAGAGGCTGAAATTTAGACCTCACCTTATTTCTGCTGTTTCATTACTTTGCCGATTTACGAGCTCTGTTTAGAGAGGAAAAAGAGAGAGGGAAGGAAAATTTAGCAATTTATTGATGGCAAAAGGGAATCCATTTTGTTTGTGCAGGGCAGGTAAATGAGGTGTCATTCTGAAAGAGCACTCTCTCAGTCTGGAGCTTTCCGTGATGGATTCCACCCTCAGGACATCCAGACCTGCCACTCTCTCGACACTCACCTGTAGACGGAGTGCTGGGATTAGAAGAGTGAGCCTGCTGATTTCCTACTGGACGATGGGAGATTTAAGGGGTGGCGATGAGGTCAATATCATTATCTGTGTTCCTATTGGCTTCTTTTTTTTCTTATTTTTTTTACCTCTGGCCTATTCCTTATCCACACTTATGGTCATTCTCAGTTTAAGCTTGACATTAACAGCCAGTTTGGGTTTAAATCCAACCCATCAAAGAATCAGTTGAAACAAAGAAACCGTATTAGAGGCATTTCTTTATGGGTGAAAAAACAAAAAAACATGTCCAGGTCACATTTCACTCCAGAATCAACTGAAAAAGAATATTTAATAAACACAGCTTTTAAAATATAAAATTTATATTTATGTATTTGATTTTTATTAGTGCTGTCAAATAATATGTCTGTGTGTACTGTGTATATTTATTATGTATATATAAATACACACACATGCATGGGTGTGCATTTATATATACATAATAAATGTACACAGTACACACACATATACTATGTAAACAAAAACTTTTATTTTGGATGCGATTAATTGTTTGACAGCACTAATTTTTATATAAGAAGTCAAATATATGAAATATAATTTAAATAAATATGTATTATTTTTATATAATATTTTGCATACTAAGTAAAGCCTATTTTAGAATTTAGTTTAGATTTAAAATAAAATATAATTATAAAATACTTTATGATTTTACTTTCGTGACATCTGTGCACATTTTCCATACAAAAAGAAAAAAGAGGGAAAAAAAAGAAAAGAAAACATTTTATTTTTTACTTTTTTTTCGTTTACATTTTTTATTCCTATTATTTTCAGTGATGATTCTTATTAAATTCACTAACTTTTAACACAGTCAAAATTATTTTAAAGCTGTAATAATGTAAAATGTGATTGTTTTTATTTAAATTAGTGTAAATTATAAGAATATAATAACAAATATTATGGCAATATTTTCAAATAGCTAATATATACTTTTGGTTTTCACAATCAGGAATAAGAGTACAGTTTATTGATCCATTTATTTATTTGGAATACATTAATGAGAATTGTAGATGGTAGTATTATATTTGGCATGAAAAATGTCAATGCAAATCAGCTTAACGACTCTAAAAATTCTGTTTCTGTTTATTTATCTATTCTGTATGTTTCATTTATCAGTACAAGATGTTGTTGTATGTTTGTTTGTTTTTTTGGTTTTGGTGTGAAATATGCCATTTCTTGACAAGTTTCATGTGATTTCATGTGATCATGTGAGGTCTTCGTCTGATAGAACGATTGTCTTTCTCATTGCAAAATAATGTGAAGTATTAAAAGAGAAAAAATGAAGGGAAGGAATTGAGAGAGGAAGAGGATAAAAAGGTAATTTTTGTAGATAGCGGTGTCTCCAAAATTGCTGGGAGGATAGGATGACCCAGTAAACACAGACAAGCACACACATTTATGCTCTGTCTGAGGAAAGGCTTCACACCGACTCCATTACACTCAATTAAGCCCTAAAAGGGCCAAGACAGACTGAGAGAGATTCAGAAAGAAGAACGGAAGAGATGATGAAAGAGAACGAGACATAACTCATTTCATTCTTTCATCCTAGTCTGTCCACAGAGACCATTTTACGATTGTGCACTTATGCACATAGCCATTTGCGAGATAATGACTGATTCTGATGCCTTATTCTGTTATTACAAAGAATATGAGTCTCTCCATTGTGACTGGACTGGTTGGTCTCAGCATAATTTTTTCAGAGCTCAAAGGGTCATTTCTTCCAGATTATGTCTTTTAGTTTTATTCCTATTTTTAAAGGTGCCATAGAATCGAAAACTGTATTTACCTTGGCATAGTTGAATAATAACAGAATAATAACTTCTTATGTAAATCTCATGCATGCACGTTACAGTCGGGATCACTAATAGTTACGCCCCCAACATTTGCATATACCCGCCCATGTTATATGCCAGCCGCCAGCCGAACCTGCACAGCCGAATCATCAGAAGTTCTGCAGGTATTGTGAAGAAACAAGCGAGGATAATAGTGAAAATGGCAGATCATGGAAATAAATGTTATGTTCCAGGCTGTGCAGGGATGGGTTGGTGTCTGTATTCAGAAAAGCACAAAAAACAAATAACACGCATTCTAATAAAATAATGTGAGTCAATAAAGGGACATGGTTAGCTGCTTGCTAGCGGTAGCCTGTTACATTACAGTACATAAGATTTCACTTACCACATAAACAGAGTAAGGAGAGATGACTGAGGATGATGGCGAATGATTTACATATCCTGAGTACCACTGACAAGCATCTGATCTTGTAAAATGTGTGGTAAGTACTGCCACTGTAATTCACACCGAGCACGTGCAATCGCAAATCTCAAAAGTGAAAGTAAAAAGCGATTATGCATTATGCGGCTCCCTGATGCCCGCATTTTATATACAGTATAATTACCCAATGATATAACTGCGAGAGACAGTATTGAAATATATATTTTCCCTGTGTTTCCTTCCTGCTGTGTGAGCTGCTGAAATGAGCTGCACTGTGAAACAGCGAAGATGAAAGCTTTGTTTAAAAATGTTAAACCGTTTTAAAGGGGTCATATGATGCGATTTCAATTTTTTCTTTCTCTTTGAAGTGTTACAAGCTCTTGGTGCATAAAGAAGATCTGTAGAGTTGCAAAGACTAAAGTCTCAAATCCAAAGAGATATTCTTTATAAAAGTTAAGAGTCAACCATGCCTACCTAAAGCAGCTCGTTCTAACACGCCCCCACATACCTACGTCACGATGTGGGAAGATTTGCATAACGCCGCCCAAATGTTCACGCAAAGAAAGAAGGCATAACTTTTATTCTCGCTGTAGTATTGTTGCTGCCGCCATGTCATGAAGACGCTGTTTCATTGTGAAAGCGAAACTACTTTGTTTGACCTTCCAAAAGAGGACATATCCAAAAGAGGATATCCGCTTTGTCATGCTAGAGCTGATCCGTGCTGGTCACTGAGGAAATATAAACATCAACTTCGCGCTGTGGATCGCCGAATCGGCTTTTACCGTGGACGAAGTGGAGTCCAGCCGGGGTCGTCACATGTGGTTGCCGCAAACCCGCCGGCCACCACTCACTCTAGCCCGCAGGCCTCCACTCACTCTAGCCCGCAGGCCTCCACTCACTCTAGGCCGCCGTGTGTGATGCTGTGTTTCGTTGTGAAAGCGAAACTACTTTGTTTGGTCTTCCAAAAGAGGACACAACTAGAAATCAGTAGTTAAGTTGTATTTACAACACT
>NW_015505193.1:622160-656898 GCF_001515645.1 Sinocyclocheilus grahami
TGGTCTTCCAAAAGAGGACACGACTACAAATCAGTAGTTAAGTTGTATTTACAACACTGTTCCAGAACAGTTCAACCCAAATATTCAGATGTGTCCAGCGCATTTTATGGAGGACTGTTTCCTGATCCTGGGAGAGTAGACTACAATGCCGGCTGTTCTGACTCACAGACTGTAAGTAGGTTTTTTTTATATATAAAGAATTTGCCACTGACGATTCAGACATGAGTTTTGGGCAGTGTAGAGTAGAACTTGTTGTTTGTAATTCCTCCGATCACAAATGCAGACATGGTTTTATGTTTACGCAGCGCGATGCAGTGTGTAAAAAGACAGTATAAGTCATTATAATCCATAATTCTGTCCCCACTGGATGCAACAAATGCCTCGTTTATAATGGGTTTTAATGTTTTTGTCTCGTCGCTCCGGCCGGGACACGGCATCAACAGTATATGTGAGGGGCGTAACATTTCCGTCACATGCTTGAGGTATTCGGCCAATCACAACACACTGGATAGCTGGCCAATCAGATCACACCTCACTTTTCAGACCGATGAACTTTGTAAAAATCGCAGCATTTCAGAAAGGCGGGGCATAGAGGAGAAACAATAATGTACAATGGAAAATAATGTGTTTTTTGAACCTTAAATTGCATAAACACATTTCAAAACACCAAACACACAAAATAATGTTCTAGTTTGTGTAGTTTGTGTAGTTTGATAGCAGCACGATACAGAAAAGCACTAGCTGTGCTTTTCTGTGGCAGTACTATTATACTATTATAGTGGCAGTACTATTATTTTACAAAAGCACGTTTTGTTGTTATTCTGAGTGCACACGAATAAACGTAGAGTTTTTACAGATACAAAAGATGCATTACTCTTATCTGTATGACCAAAAATGCCGAAGTATTTTAAGAGCAAATGATCGCACCGGCGCCTCCATCTGTCATGCAGTAGCCCAAGCGCACTACTGTTCAGCTTCCACACTCCGCACAAACACGTAATCAGCGCACTTTTTTTCTAGGCTAACATTAGATTGAGCCATGTAAAGTTGCTACTACATACATATTTCAGATGATAAGCCATATTTGAGGTCGATGAATGTTAGGTGAGCATATGGATATGCTGGCCAATGTACTATATTACCACATAGACCAGCCGTTAACGATTTGTCCGTCACGGACTGCGTGATTTCGCCACTTCGTGTGGAATTTTTTTTTCTGCGACTAATGAAATTTTGGTCGACCAAGCCTCTTCTCGTCGACTATTAGGGGGCAGCCCTACTAAATAAGCTGTCACAACAAATGCACAAATGTGTTTCCCTCAAGTACTGCTAAATATTTCACATAATGTATATTTTGTTGATTTAAACTGTATTAAATTAAAATAGAAAAAAAAAAAAAAAATATATATATATATATATATAATACTTTGAATGATCTTATATATTAATTTTTGTAATTGTAGTTATTTTTAGAAATGTTATGTGCTGTTGTGATTTTTATTTATTTTTTTATTGTTTACATTTTCAGTTATAGATTTATTTTTAATTTTTAAATATAGTTATATTTGGACGTTTTGTTCTGATGTAATTTTCTTAGTTTCTAGTTTTTTAAATATTTATATTTCTATAGGTTAAGTTTCATCTAATATTTATATTTTATTTCAGCCTTATTTCAAAGAAAACCTTTTTTTAGTAATAGTTATATATATGAATATATATATATTTATATATATATATATATATATATATATATATTTCATTTTGTACAAAGTGGAGAAAGTTGAGATGCTTCTGTCTGTGGCCCAGATATTACACGTATGACATGTAGGTTTGTGGAGATGACAGCATGGAGAATTTTGTCTTTGACTTCTGATCAATCTGCTGTTTCCTAAAGAGAGAGAGAGAGAGAGAGTCGTGAGAGACTGCGGAAAAGAAGCCTCTGATTCATTGTTGACACGAGCACCCGGTGAATCAAGACAGTTGCTTTCCATTTATCTCTCCATGATGGCAGTTGCCAGGGTTACCGAATTATAGTTGGTGTCCAAGGAGGCAGCCGAGAGGATGCTCAGGAGAGGTATAGAGCCAATATATCACTTTGTCACACCCTTCAACAGGGCACTGTATGCCTGTGGGGTTTAGTGTGGTTGATTAGGGCAAGGTTGTTGTTGTGTGTGAGAGTGTGTGGGGTTCTGCGGGTTACACATGTCTGTATGTGTGAGTTTATACCTAAAGGTGAATGTCAATAAGTTTGAATGAGCTCAGACCTTCTCGACAGAGAAACACATGTTAGAGCTTATTAAACACATTCAAGCTGAGGTACAGTAGTTAGAAAGTATCTCTGTTCATGTAGAATGTGGCTGTGTTTCAAAACCCAGTGAGCTTCCTGCCTAGGCAGTATATTTTAAGCATTTGTGAGGCATTTTGAGGCAATGTAGGAACGTTTGAATACTTATAAACATTTTTAGGCATTATAGCTGTATTTAAATTTTCAAAGTGAACTTTATGCATCATAGTAGGGCTGCACGATTAATCAAATGCGATTGTCATGCGCAATTTGATGGTAATGCCGGTTCTGTAATCAGCAGGAAATCATCATCACGTGCTTTCAGATGGAGCAGAATTTACTACACAGAGCCGTAGTTCACTGACAAGTTACGCAAAAAAATCGCAGACGGTTTTATTGCGCGATTATGAACGTTTGCGATAATGACATCTGTTCGCATAGCTTCTCAGTGAACTACGGCTCTGTGAAGTAAATGCTGCTCCATTTGAAAGCATGTGAAAATACCACGTTTAATAACATATTTTTACTCCAAACTCACTTCATAATGTCAGTCGAGTGAAATAAATCCTTCTGTGAGATGATGTGGCACGCAACATATTTCATAGTATTTAAGCAGTGATTAAGGCATTGCATTATAAATATACTTATTTTAATGAAAATTATAATAATAAGAACTCAGATAAACCATATATTGCCGTAGTCGTGTGTTTATTAGTCACGTTGAATCATTGAAAGCAGTTGAATCTTCTGTTTATTCAGCTGCAGCAATGGGCATTTTCTGGGTTTCTTCTGCGAGGCATATTTGGAGTTTCAGCGCGAGAGCACCCTCTGGCCTTCGGATGGAGATTTACTGCTGATCACAGAACCGTGCTTCACTGAAAGATACGCATGACAATCGCAGCTTCTGTCGAATCGCGATCTCGATTCCATTTCGATTTATCATGCAGCCCTACATCATAGGCATATTAAAATTAATTTTTTATTATTATTTTAAATTAAACATTTTGATCATTGCAGGCAGATCTGAACCAAACAATTTGGGCATCATTTTGTGTTTCTGTTTTTAAATCCAAAATCTTAAAGGGATAGTTCATCCAAAAATTAAAATTCTGTCATAATTACTCACCCTCATGTTGTTTCAAACCCGTATGACCTTCGTTCATCTTCAGAACACAAATTAAGATATTTTTGATGGAATCTGAGAGCTGTCTGACCCTGCATAGACAGCAATACAACTGAAATGTTCCCAAGTTCCAGAGACGTAGCAAGGAGATCTGTAAAATAATCCACGTGGCATCAGGGATTCAACCGTAATTTTACAAAGCTATGAGAATACTTTTTGTGCGCAAAAGGGAAAAAAAACGACTTTATTCAACAATTCGTCTCCTCCGCGTCACCCTGTAGCGCCATTTTGGAGAGTATCAGCTGGACGTAAACAACATATGCTATTCTGTGTCAGCTGTGTCACACGGATGCGCTGTTGCTTTTGAATGAAACATTTGTATGAAACATATCAGGAATATTTTAATGTTTTAGTCTAACATTTTAGCCATCATAGACATATTTAAATGTTTGAATCAAAAGTAATTTTGAACATTCAAATTAAATGTTTTTAAAATGTAATGTTTTTTAAATGATTTTTTATGTATCATATGCATTATCTGATTGCATACTTTTAAATCAAACCTGTTTGGGCATTATTGCAAAACAATACAAAAGTCTCATTAAGACGTGTTTACACTTGGCATCTTTTTTGAAGCTGCCAGCGTCTGTTTTACATTATAATCCTATGGACCTTTTTTGAAAACAGTGTTTTCAAAAAAGTCCTGAGCGCTTTTTTAAATGCCATCGCCGGCGTCTTTTTCTGCAGCTCAGAGTGTCTTTTCAAGTTGAAAAAAGTTTAACTTTTCTGAAAAAAACGCCCTATGTCAAGCGCCTTTTTGACAGCTGACCAATGACAAGCGAGTAGCGAGACCTGTCGTTTCCATAAAAACAAGAACAAGAAAAAATGGAGAAGGTGCCGGTTGATAAACTGATTGTACTAGTTTCGGAGCACACAGAGTTATATGATATGAGCACGAAATATTTAGTCTAATAATAATGTTGTATGTTTAGTCTAAAATATGCCGCAAACCGTGCATCGTCTAACCGGAGGTCCTGGATTAAATTGTTTTAAGCACTTTACTGGTTCCTTCCCTGTATAATGTCGTGCATCCACAAACGTCATTGTAAACCGACATTCTCTTCTCCGTTAACTTCAAAAGCCAACGCAAGAGCCAATTTTCCTCTTTCTCAATATGCCATCGCCGGCGTCTTTTTCTGCAGCTCAGAGCGTCTTTTCAAGTTGAAAAAAGTTTAACTTTTCTGAAAAAAACGCCCTATGTCAAGCGCCTTTTTGACAGTTGACCAATGACAAGCGAGTAGCGAGACCTGTCGTTTCCATAAAAACAAGAACAAGAAAAAATGGAGAAGGTGCCGGTTGATAAACTGATTGTACTAGTTTCGGAGCACACAGAGTTATATGATATGAGCACAAAATATTTAGTCTAATAATAATGTTTTATGTTTAGTCTAAAATATGCCGCAAACTGTGCATCGTCTAACCGGAGCTCCTGGATTAAATTGTTTTAAGCACCATACTGGTTCCTTCCCTGTATAATGTCGTGCATCCACAAAGAGGCAATTTTCCTCTTTCTCAACATTTTTGCACCACACAGCGCTAGGCTACTGTTGCAGCTGTTGCTATAGCAACAAAAGATGCCCTCGGCTGCTATTTGTAACAGAAACGCTGCCAGCTTTTTTTTTTTTTTTTCACTAAAAAAACGCCCTTGTCAACTTTTTCTTGTCAAAAAAGATGCCAAGTGTGAACATAGCCTTAGTTAACTTTAATTAATGCATTAATGTTAACTAACAGTATTTATTCATCTTTGTTAACGTTAGTTACTAAAAATACAACTCTTCATTGTGAGTTCATGTTAGCTCAGGTCTATTAAATAATTCTAACATATACAGCTTAATAATTTATTAGTAAATTTATGAATTAACATTAACTAAGATTAATAAATGTGACCCTGGACCACAAAAGCAGTCATAAGTAGCACGTGTAAATTTGTAGCAATAGTCAAAAATATAATGTATTTGTCAAAATTATAGATTTTTCTTTTATGTCTTTTAAGTAAAGATCATGTTCCATGAAGATATTTAGTAAATTTCCTACCGTGAATATATAAAAAATGTATTATCATTAGTCATATGCATTGCTAAGAACTTCATTTGGACAACTTTAAAGGCGATTTTCTCAATATTTCGATTATTTTGCACCCTCAGATTCCAGATTTTCAAATAGTTGTATCTCGGCCAAATATTGTCCTATCCTAACAAACCATACATCAGTGGAAAGCTTATTTATTCAGTTGTCAGATGTAAGATTTCAGAAAAGATGTATAAATTCTTACATTCAGATGTATAAATCTCAATTTCAAAAAAATGACCCTTATGACTGGTTTTGTGGTCCAGGGTCACAAATTCTTTCTAAGAATCATGTGTTTGGTTGTTCAGATTAAATGCTTTCAGATTGAATGTTTGAATCAAATATTTTTGCGTTTCATAGGTACGCCTGAATGTTTGAATTGAACACATTTTGAATCAAACCTTTAAATCAGACATTTTCACGTTCAAATCGTGTATGAAATTCTAGTGAATCAAGCACAGTTAGACTGAATGTTCAAACTGTCTCGGTAGGCAGCTCACTAGATTTTAAGTTTTGAAACACAGCATGTGTCTTTGTGGATTCACACAGCGTGTGAAACTTCCTCATGCATGGGAAGAGTCAGATCAGCCTGACATCAGACAGAGCGGAGTGTGACTTTAATGTCATCTACAGGCTGCCATTTCCAGGCACCGCGGCACTGCTTCAAATCTATCCTCATACAAATGTCTTAAATAAAAAGAACACTTATCAGAGGCTGTGTATGTCTGTTTTTATGATGATTGATGTGTGTGAAATATGGTATTACTGCAGAGCCCGTCGATGATTTTCAGTTCTGTTTATTACAAGCTTGTGGCGGCTCTGACTGATCAATACTGAGTCAGAGGAAACCGTGACGACAGGACTCCATACCTCTCTGTCTCTCATTCATTCTCTCACTTCTTAAAGCCTCTGTCTATCATTTCTTATGTGAAACTTTCTCTTTTCAGTCCTTCTTTGCTTTACGGCCCTTTTCTTTTCTTCTCTCGGTTTCTTATCAACTCTCCGCCCTTAAATTCCTCTCTCTTTCTTGTTGCTCTGCATTTACATGCTGCAGTCACTCTAGCCCCATACCGCTGCAGTAATTGGAAAGCCGTCACTGAGCTCAATGTTTAGAGCGAGGGATAGATGGAGGGAGAGAGAGATAGCTGGAAAAAGTGTGTGAATATGCATGTGTGTTCAGACTGTCTGATTTTGACAGTAAAGGTTTAATGGTAACACTTTACAATAAGGTTCAATTTGTTAGCATTATTTAACATAAACTAACAATAAAAAATACTTATAAAGCATTTATTAATCTTAGCTTGAGTCCAACATTTACTAATACATTATGAAAATCGAAAGTTGTGTCTATTGCTGTTATTTAATGGACCTGAGCTAACATGGACTAACAATGAACAGTTGTTTTTGTGTTAACTAATGTTAACAAAGATTAATAAATACTGTAACAGTGTACTGCGCATTGTTAGTTAATGTTAGATAATTCATTAAATATCGTTAACAAATGAATCGGGGACTAAAACAGCACAAATAAACAATGCATAAACAAGTGTGATTCATTCTCAGTGAATCCAACCAATTTGAGCAGAATTCCAATAGGGGGAAGTTAACATCCTTTGGACACACAAACCTGTTAAAGCCCTTTAAACCTCACGTCTCGAGTGTGTGTTTTGCTGTAATTCTAGTTTTGTTCCTGACTGGTCTAAAAACAAGAATCATATTGGGAGGTTGCCTTTTCACTTGTGTGTGTGTGTGTGTGTGTGTGTGTGTGTGTGGAATGAATGGGTGAACGATTTGCGATGAATGAGAGAGACAGGGTTATAGCCATTCTGCCTGCAGCTGTATTAACATTCAGAAGCTGTCTTACTGAAAGAGAGAGACGGGGAGGACAGAGAGACAGGGGAGGGAGGGAGAGGAGGACTTGGAGGGCAGAGAGAGGGGAATAGGAGGGGCTGTTGATTACAGCACTAGGAGAATGTGTGTGTGTGTGTGTGTGTGTGTTTGTGGGTGCAGGGCTGTTTTAGGGGGGTGAGGTGAGTCGTGCTCAACCCCCCCACACACTAATCAATCCGGACCCCTGGCGTTGTCGTCGGCGACCGTCGGCGTACGGATAGAATGTTCAGGGTGGGAGCTCGCCAGCCCAGCCACGGGAAAACGGTGCAGCCGCGTCACAGAGTGTGTGCGCTTGCGAGTGTGTGTGTGAGAGCCACGGGGAGTGAACATGCCCCACTCGCGGCGAGTGCAGCCCGAGCGCTCGCCGCCGTTCGCGACAGGCAGCCGTTAGCGGGAGCGAGGGAGAGGGCGGGGAGTGCTCAGAGGGAGGAGAGGTGGAAGAAAGGAGGAGAGAGGAGCAGAGGAGGAGAAGAGGGATAGGAAGAGAGGGAGTGAGCCGCTTTCACCTGACGGCCCTGGCCGGTTCGGGAATATCGAGGAGACCCGCGCATGCATGCATGCTGCCGCCTTCTCGCGGGACCATGTCGTTGACCACCGGATTTGGCTACCAGTTGCCGGGCATCACCACGGTAACCTATGTTTTTGTTTACAGCCCAGGGACTGTCCAGCGGGACCCCAGCCCTCCTCCCGCGGGGCCCTCGCACACACTCTCAGGAGCCCGGGGCCCCAAACGGAAACTCTACAGCGCCGTGCCGGGGCGCACCTTCATCGTGGTCAAACCGTACTCACCGCAGGGAGAGGGAGAGATCCAGCTGAACCGCGGAGAGAGGGTCAAAGGTGAGTGCCCTTTCCCTGCTATTCGCTTTGAACCTGACAGCTGTCAATCTTCTGGAAAAGGGGCGGGGTTAGGCCAAGTTTGCTCTGTGATGCAACAGTCATGGTTTGTGCATTGCAATGTGTTTCTCTTGCTATTACAGTTGATTTGTTGGTTCTTTATCATTTTTATCGGGCTGTTCGGGAAGACTTGTGACTTTATTGCCAAAAAAATTGCTTTTCAAATAATCATGTATTGGACCAGAAAAAAAAACTACTGACAAGGCTGTTTGGATTATTTGAGTTCAGCTCAGTTTATTTTTGGAACTAAAACAGGGTAATATTGGTTATAGGTCGATAATCTCAAAATGGCATACTGCCAAAAATAATTAATAATAATAATAATTCTGATTTTCCCTGTTTATGCTTTGTAAATTAATTATACAGCTATAATTTTTATTTATAAAATTGATTTGCTAAACTAAATGTGTATCTGTTGCATACAGTTAAATATTGTCATTGCTATAAGCAGAAAATGATTTGAGACAGCCTGTAGAACTAGATCTGCTGGCTAAGTTATGAACAGGACTGTAGTTGGATCCACAGTGACCTACAGATTGTCTGTTTTGCAAGATGCACATGATTTTCCATCTTTTAACATGTCATCTGCACTGGTACGTCTCTTCTGAGACGAAGGGTTGTTGTCTGTCAAGCACTGCTCTCTGGAGACCGACTCTCAAATCACAAACATACAGGCACACAGGCCTTGCTTACGTGCTCTAGCTAGGGAATCTTGATCCAGAGGAGCTTCAACTCATGTATTCATGTGTTTGTGCTGTGTACATGCATTGTTATTAAAAGATGTGGTTGTAACTCAAACTCACTTTTGAGCGTGTGAATGAATGCTGTAGAAGTGTGTGTGTGTGTGTGTGTGTGTGTGTGTGTGTGGGTGTGTGTGTGTGTGTGTGTGTGTGCGCGCTCATGGTTCAGGTTCATGGCTTATGTGTTGTTCTGTTCTTGTCTCCATTCATGCTTCAAACCAGACTACCACTCAAACGCAGTGGAAGGTAAAGAACTCTGCATCCATCCCACAGCCCTCCAGTGTGTATGAGTGTGTGTGTGTGTCCCGTTCACAGCCCCCATAGTGGTGTTTTTATCCTTCAGTAACTCTTTTTTTTTTCCACTGTGCCCTACTTGCATGCCCACCTGTGCTCACACATCTGTACCCAACACCCCGAACACATACATGGCAATGTTACTGTGTTTCCTTCTTCCCACTGTATGGAAAAATATTGCACATATTCTGATTTCTGTCACATTTAATGCTTAAAGCATTTTAATAGAGTAAAATTTCCTCCGCTTGTACCCAGAGGAGGCTGTTATTGCTCTGAGGTTGCTCAAGTGTAGCTCAGAAAACTTAGTGGAGCTTCATTTAAGTGTTAACTTTGTCTCAGATGTTTCTACTAAAATAGCTTCTGAGAAATACAACTAGACATGCATTACATTACATTATTTGCGTATAGTATGAGTAAAGAGTTGTATAATTATGCGACTAGAAGAGCTCAGATCATTTGGTCTTGAAAGAATTTGAATGGAACATGTTGTTGTGATTATTATTGCTCAGACGCTGCCTTTTATTGCAGCACTTGAGTCTTAATAAATGTCCTAGTTATGCTGCATTTAAATATTAGCTTTCCTCTAAAATTCCTTGTGAGAAATACAGATAGAGATGAGATTAGATAAATATTTGCGTACGGTATATGAGAGTAAAAAGTTATATATTTATGCCGCTGGCAGAGTTCAGATCATTTGGTCTTGAAGAATTTGAATGGATATTATTATTAGTAGTAGTATTGCTCTTTTGCATTAATGAGACTATCTGAAGGTCCTAGTTAAGCCACATTTAAGTATTAATTTAGTCTAAAAATTAAAACAAGTCAAAAGTTGACATACAGTAACAGTATAAAACTATAAAATTCATGTGGATTGCATAATTCAGTCGATTTGATTTTGGGTGGATTTGATGAGAAATGTTTGAGATCCTATTGAGATCTTTGGTATCTTGACAAATATTAGCTTAGTTTGTGATACTGCTGAGATCTTTTCTGAATGTCTTGAGGAAGCGTTACTAATCTCTTTCTCCTACTACTAGTTCTAAGAAACAAAATTAGCAAAAGTCTCAGTTTACTTTCCATTTAATCTCATTGCTATCTGGGAGAAACATCTGAGGTATCATAGAGATCTTATTTGTAATTGTACTGTCCTATGGGGCATGTAATCGTTTAGTCAAGAACAGCTGCACATACGCTTTACCTTCTGAAAACAACATCCTGACTCACATTCCTGTGCTGGGCAGCAGGTGCATTAGTGGCCGTGAAGTGCCAGGATGCTGGTGGAGATGGAGTTGCCGCTATAATCTGGTGGCACCATGACAGCATGCTGCTTGTGCCAGCTCAGAAACAAACTATATGCTGGACACACGACACATCTCTGATGTAACAGCACCATATGTCAAAAAACATTAATATTTCCTGTGCACTTTCTGTTCTTGTAGCACCTCTGTAACCTTACAAAGAGACTAGCGAGCTTGCAGCAGTCTCTCTTTGACTCCCAGCTCCTGATATATTCATAATGCCTGTCTCACTGATGTACATTAATGTAGGAGTCACTGCTGGGAAAACAACATCTCATTTTCAGATTCAGCAACGCTGTCTATGCAGTGGGTCTCATTCGTTAACCTTTCAGTTTTGTACCTTAATGTGTCCTGAATTTAGGTTTATATAAAATGTATTTTTATAAATATTATATATATATATATAATTCAATTGTTTATGGTAATTTATCACATTATAAAATTGTTTAAATATGAAATGTATTTATTTTTATACATTTTTATTTTAGATACACTTTCAGTTAGTTCATTAAATTTGGAGTCAGTCAGATTTTTTTTGCTTTAAATAAGTTTCATATTGTCATCATGGCTGCATTTATTTAATCAAAAATACTGTAAACATAGTAATATTGTGAAATAATATTACAATTTATAATAATTGTTTTCCATTTAAATGTATTTTAAAATGTGATTTATTCCTGTGATTGCAAAGTTTAATTTCCTGCAGCCATTTCTTCAGTCTTCAGTTTCACATTTTCATCAATTTAATGCATCCTTGCTAAATAAAATGATCAATTTCTTCAAAAAGGAAAATGTTACTGACCGCTAACTTTTGAATAGTAATGTATAATACCTGGTGCATCTCAAACTACTGAACTATACTGAGAGATGCCGGCTATTTTTACTGCATGCATGGACATTTCATTCAACTCAAAATGAAATATTCTAATAATTTAAGATACTTTTTTTTAGCTGTAGTCTGTCATTCTCTGCATGCATGCTTAAAACATTTTGATTTACATGAGTCTGGAATATAGTACATTTTCACTTACTGAATTAATTGATGAAAAATATTTAACTTTTGCACAATATTCAAATTTTTTAGATGCACCTGTACATATTTTATATAATATTTTTCAATATTTTATATAATATTTATTGTGCAAAAAAAAAAAATCTGGACATGGTGGGTGTGTATTATGGTAATTGATAACTGCAGGCACATTTTTCCTCATCTAGAATAATCCAGAGATTTTGTGTAAGATCTCAAGAAGTATGCAGCTTGTGTGAGAATGTTGTGCGAGATGTTATTTTGTGCCCCAATCGCATAAGTTCACCTTTGGAGACTATCACTCCCTGATAAAATCACATTTGGGTGCACAAATGCCTACTAGACCTTGAGGACTGAATAAACCCACTCGTGACTTCAGGTTGATAACCTTTAGCGTGCTCATGTGGGAATGTTTTGATGGTCCTTTGCCTCATACAAATGTGAAATGCAGTTTAACTGCGTGGCTTCAGTTCATTGGAGCTTACTAACTTCAGCCTTGCTTTGAGGTCGCAGATGATAAACGGATAAGGGCTGCAAATGTATCCCCCTCACGGGGCTCTGACCTGCTACTGAGGAATGATATTTTTAGTGTAGCATTTTTAGGGCAGATTGAGGGTAAAGTCACATCTCAAGCTCGATAAGTGATTGATACATTTGTATAAAACCAAAGGTAAGAGCATATGTTTTTACCCAACAGCTTCTGGTGCTGAGCTAAGTTACATTATAAAGGATCTGAAAACGGGTTACATGATATTTACTGGTATATGCTTTGAAATTATTACATATTTAAAATTTTAGTATGACCATTGAACCAGAACATTTGATATCCCTACTTCTGATTACTCAAGTTGAGTACAAGAGTTAAGTAAACATAGACATCAAATTTGGAAGCTCCAGCCAAGGACTTCCAGAATAAATTCTGAGGAGTATAACTGACATTCACAATAAGCTGTTGTCTGTCGGCTTGTTCAAAGAGACAGTACGTCTAACACTTTATCTCTTTCTGCCTCTCTTACAATGCTGTTTATCTGTTTCTTCTTCACTCTTCATTCTCCGTCTTTACCTTGACTTTTTTTTCTAACAGAAGAGAATGTTTATGAGGAGATCATGCTCGGTAAACATGAAGCCCACTCATCTCCACCTGTCTTTCCTCTATCCTCTTCATAGATCTATGAGTAGCTACACGAGTATACTCAGTAGATAGTGATAGTACAGTCATAGTTATCTGTAGAGCAAAATACACTAGTAAAATCAGCATTGAAGACCAACAAATGCACACCTTTGTCTTGTTGTAGAGCTCTGATGAATGTGTGTTTTCTCTCTCTGGCAGAGTCTATCAAAGAAAGTGAAGAGGAAGGTAAATTCATTAGTGTAGAGCTGTGTGCACTGTGTGACTCCTGCTGGACTCTCTGTAGACTGCTTTAGGTCAGATGGAACCAGTTTGAGACTGCAGACCACCAATAGAATGAAGATCCCTGTAGATTCAGTGCAGTAGGTTACTAGGCTTTAGCGAAAAAGGATGGAATGATGGATGAGGTTTGCTACAGCATGTGCCTCTGTGTGTGTGTGTGTGTGTGTGTGTGTGTGTGTGTGTGTGTGTGTGTGTGTGTGTGTGTGTGTGTGTGTGTGTGTGTGTGTCCAAATGTCCCTACAAAGATGGTGAAACCCACATTTTAGGAAAACAACTTCATAAAGGCATTGACTTACGTAATATTTCTTACGTAAAAATGACAGACAATCAGAGTTCTGGTTTGAGCAAGGTTAGTCTGTAGCAATTATATTTGGCTAAATTAAGATGGCAGATTGTTTTGTCCTTAAACAGTGTCAGGTTTAGAGACAGCAATGAAAAAAAACTATAACGAAAGATAGTCTTTTTGCCTATATTTCCTTCTGAAAATATATTTGCTTATTTGATGAAGACACTTTTCTTATTAATATCAATGTTGAAAATAGTTTTTTGCTGTTTAATATTTTTGTGGAAACTGTGAAATCTTAATTATTCCAAAGTTTTGACCAGTAGTTTATATTTACATTAAATTATAATTTTTTCTAAAATTACATATATATATATACAGTATAACTAAAGCTATTTAGCTGTAATAAGTTTTATTTAGTGCTGTCAAACGATTAATCACATCCATCATAAAAGATTTTGTTATATGTATGTATATGTATATATATGTATGTGTATATGTATATATGTATATGTGTATATATATGTATGTATATATATATGTGTATATATATTTATATATGTATATGTATATGTGTATATATATATATGTATGTATATGTATATATATGTGTATATATATTTATATATGTATATGTATATGTGTATATATATGTATGTGTATATATATATATATATATATATATATATATATATATATATATATATATATATATATATATATATATATATATATATATATATATATATTTTTTTTTTTTTTTTTTTTTTTTTTTTTTTTAGATAAAAAATATTAATATATAAATTTGATTGATTTTTCTGGATTCATGGGTAGTGTAGTTCTTCACCTGGAATTTAAAATTTGTATGTTGAATGTTTTTTTTTTCTTCTTTTAAATTAAGTTGAAATAACTCTGTTTTATTGTTGATTATTAACCTTAGCTTTATATAGAATCATTCAAAATCAATTGCTATGTGTGTATAAAAATATAAAATAAAAAGAGAGAGAGAGATTTACTTTCAGAACCCAACTGTTGCACATTTTAGCCTGTGTGCTTTAACAGCAAAGAAAAATAATTTCAGAGAAAGGGCATGCTGTTACATTTTGATTGAAGATTGAAAATAAGATTTAAATAAGAAAGTCCATTTTTGATTTCACTTTGACTATGATATTTTGTAGGGCATTGTAATGGTATGTAAATATGGTTATATTTATAAATGTTCTGTTTTATGTCCCCATGCTGTTAAATTCATTTCATTCATTCATTTCATTTTTGCCTTTTTCCTTAATGTCATCAGCAGAATCGCCCTATGTAGACCGTTATGTAGAGCATGAAATTAAGGCGGAGGATGGCCATGGTTCTGTGGATGATAAAGGTAATTTTACCCATGTTGCTCAGCTGTATTTTCTTAGAAACAGTAGGTAGAGAAGTACGCTGTAGGTTTAGATTAAAATAGATTTGTTTCTGTTTTTCTATCTGTGATGTGTTTTAATGCTTCTACATCTCTTAATGCTGTCCTGCATGATCTTGAATGCATTCCCTGCTCACTTCATTCCATCGACAACCAGGTAATATTAAAAGATGTATCCTGTTAAGCTCAATCAGATTGTCAACAGTAATTGGAATCAATTTGTCGGCACTCAAGAGAGCGAGCAGATAAACACGCTCGCTGGTCTTACGGGTGTTGTTGTTTAACATTAGTGGGCGTCGATGCATGCGATAGTCTTACAGCGTAACGGAAACGTGGCTGTCGCACACATTATGTCGTTAATATTCTACGAGCATTGGGAGTGTCCCACAGCCATTAATCATGTTTGTGAATGTCTAATCTGGCTGTTATTTGCAGCAATTCCATTTTCATGCCTGTCTTAAAGATTAATAAGTAGAGGTGTACGAGACTAGAGCATGCTGGGAAAACATGAGCTCACATTGATAATCTACTTTGTGACAAAGTCATGGTTGGTTCAATCAAAGACCATGTGACAGTATCATTTTAGAGTTCAAAGTCTGTAGGTTGTGCTTCTCCACTAGTTTTGGGGCAGTGTTGTCATGTGGCCAGTTTCCCCCGAAAGAGCTCTATTACTTTTTAAAGCAGCTTAATAGAATTGGTATTTGAAGAGGCCACTAGTTCCTAGTATTTGTCAAGAAGTTTGTGTTGCTGTGCTTAAAGTGAACATTTGTAAACAGCCACTTGTCCTGGCGGCCCGCGGGCAAGGTCTAGTGCTTTCCGTACCAAGAGCACCATCTCTTGCTTTTCACGGTTGGTACGTAACTGTGTTGAAGGCAGCTGTAGTTATTCGGGAAACAAGAGCACATCTGCCTGTCTCTTAGCAACAGGTGTCTGTGCTTCAGTATGGTATGGTGTGGCATTTCACTGTCAAAGTTTAACTCTCAGTAATATGAAAATATTTGTGTTCGCTCGAACTCTGCCAATTCGTGTGGTGTAGACACAGTGACCTAAATAAATACCCACAATGCACTGACGCTCTGGGCGATGCATGTTCGACACAGTGTAATCGCTCTCAAATGTGCCAGATGTATAAAATATAATTTCCCATGCATGCAATGTATGCATAAAAATATGACCCAGTTCTGCATCCAAAAGCAGTCAGGAAACGATTCCGCCATCTGAAATGTTATTTAAAGTGCATAAATACAGATGTTTGCAAGCTGGAGTAGCCTTAATTTATGTTTTGCAAGGTCATGTCGCAGATGATGCTCAAATCAAGCGGCAGTTTTTGATTTATGTTTGTCCGTGTGTGTTTTTTATAGATGTTTTATGGTGTTTGACAGTGTAATGAATGGTGGTTTTGATGTAGGTTCATATTGTCCCGTTGCAGCTGTTGTAGGGAGCCCATCTCATCAACCCGCTTATGGCTGTAAGAGGCTTTCTGCTGACTCATGCCTGTGTATCATAGGGCCTGTGCATTTGTGCTGACTCACTCACAACTTTTATTAAGGTGACAGAGTAGAACATATGTTGCTTTATTATGGTGTAGATACACTGAGTCTGAACATCTGCACTTTCACACTCACTCAAAGCTTTAGGCTATGTACCAGTCAACTAATAGTGCAGCTTCACAAGGTATTTGGCCATCGTAACTAAGATTAGAAAATATCCATATGTTTATGATGACATAAAATAGAGTAAATGCATGTGTATATAGATAGATCTAGATCTAGATATAAAAATATTTTTTGGCTTTAGTATATGCCCGATTTTTGCCCCTGATAGAGTGTTTTCTGTCAGGCTAAGAGATGACGCAATAAAGCCTGATGAAGAATACAGAACATGCAGACACTAAGACTGCTGATTTCTCTGTGTTTGTGTGTGTGCGTGTGCGTGCGTGCATGCGCGCGCGTGTGTGTGTGTGTGTGTGTGTGTGCTTGAGAAGTTTGTGTTGCTGTGCTTAAAGTGAACATTGGTAAACAGCCACTTGTCCTGGCGGCCCGCGGGCAAGGTCTAGTGCTTTCCGTACCAAGAGCACCATCTCTTGCTTTTCACGGTTGGTACGTAACTGTGTTGAAGGCAGCTGTAGTTATTCGGGAAACAAGAGCACATCTGCCTGTCTCTTAGCAACAGGTGTCTGTGCTTCAGTATGGTATGGTGTGGCATTTCACTGTCAAAGTTTAACTCTCAGTAATATGAAAATATTTGTGTTCGCTCGAACTCTGCCAATTCGTGTGGTGTAGACACAGTGACCTAAATAAATACCCACAATGCACTGGCGATACATGTTCGACACGGTGTAATCGCTCTCAAATGTGCCAGATATATAAAATATTATTTCCCATGCAATGTATGCAGAAAAATTTGACCCAGTTCTGCATCCAAAAGCAGTCAGGAAACGACTCTGCTATCTGAAATGTGATTTAAAGTGTGCATAAATACAGATGTTTGTAAGTCGGAGTAGCCTTAATTTATGTTTTGCAAGGTCATGTCGCAGATGATGCTCAAATCAAGCGGCGGTTTTGGATTTATGTTTGTGCGTGTGTGTTTTTTGTAGATGTTTTATGGCGTAATGAATGGCGGTTTTGATGTATTGTCCTGTTGCAGCTGTAGCATACCATCTCATCAACCCGCTTATGGCCGTAAGAGGCTTTCTGCTGACTCATGCCTGTGTATCATAGGGCCTGTGCATTTGTGCTGACTCACTCACAACTTTTATTAAGGTGACAGAGTAGAACATATGTTGCTTTATTATGGTGTAGATACACTGAGTCTGAACATCTGCACTTTCACACTCACTCAAAGCTTTAGGCTATGTACCAGTCAACTAATAGTGCAGCTTCACAAGGTATTTGGCCATCGTAACTAAGATTAGAAAATATCCATATGTTTATGATGACATAAAATAGAGTAAATGCATGTGTATATAGATAGATCTAGATCTAGATATAAAAATATTTTTTGGCTTTAGTATATGCCCGATTTTTGCCCCTGATAGAGTGTTTTCTGTCAGGCTAAGAGATGACGCAATAAAGCCTGATGAAGAATACAGAACATGCAGACACTAAGACTGCTGATTTCTCTGTGTGTGTGCGTGTGTGTGCGTGCATGCGCGCGCGTGTGTGTGTGTGTGTGTGTGTGTGTGTGTGTGTGTGTGTGTGTGCTTGTCCTTCTGGCAATTTGAAAGACATCTTTAGCCTTCTGAGTCAATTAAATTGGAGCTGCATAACAAACACACACATATTTGTGTGTTCCTCCTGCAATACTAATAAAATGTGGGAATATCTGTTGTTAGCTGATTTGTTTATTCATTCACTTCTCAGTATGAACATATGCGTTACTTGCTCAGTATGACTATTGCAACTTTGTCAAAACAGCAAGCTCTAATCTGATTGGCTGGCTTTCTGTAGTTTCTGAATGCACATAGTTTTATCCATCTGACTTTTGTTTAGTAGCATGTAAACAGGGTATCTTTAAATGCAGCTGGATACTCTGCTTTGTACTTTAAACTGTGATTGGATTACATTATGGAAATGTCCGCCTCCCGTCTAAGTGGGTGATTCTTGGCCAGAATAAGCTGCACTGTGAACTGTATTTGTTGCTGATAATCAAAAGTTTGGCTATGAGAGATCTCTGAAAATCATTTCAAATGTCAGTTTTTATATCTGAGACACTCATCAGTGCTGGTGTTTGTACTTGTGTTATGTCTGCTTATAATGAGTCAACGTTTCGCTTACATCAGCTTGCGCTTGTTTGCATGTGATATCTTTGATCCCAAGGTTAATGCGCCACTCGGTGCATTTTGACTTTTCTGTCACAGCTGACCACCTGTATTCTTTCTCTGTCACCTTTACCTTACCCCAAACTTTTGCCCCCCACCATCCACACCACCTGTCATATTAATAATAATAATAATAATAATAAATATTTAAATGTAGTATATGAGTGATAATACAAATGTAAATATTGTAACATTTAAAATATGTATATTTGAAAATTGTTTTTTTTAATTATTATTAACATTATTACATTGTAGTATAGCCAAGTTAATGCAAGAACAGTCATGAATATATGTATATATATATATACTGTATATATATATATATACACACACACACATACAGTACACACACACATCATAAATTATAAATAATTTTTATTTATATATATAACTGTGTATTATAATAGATAGCGTTTCTAATCTTTTAAACACAATTTTATTTGCGAGTGTGTGTGTTTGATATAAAAAGATAACAGCTAACAGGTCTGAAGAAACATGGAGGGGAATATATAATGATTTTCCATTTTTGGGGTAAATTATTCTTTTAAACTGGGATAGGATAGGGTCCAATTTAATTTGGATCCAAACCCAAAAACTCGCACACCTACAGCCAATACTTGTTAATTTAACAACAGTCATGAAAAATCATCAGTCTCTCACATAATTCTCCCAGCGAATTATGTTTTTCACCTCACATCGCTCATCAAAGGTGAACTTTGCAATCTTTCTCTCTGATTAAATTCATTAAGCAGTCACACAGCGTTAACAAAATCACTAATGCAGGAGAATACAGGGGGAGGGATGATGGACAGAGCATTTCCGTGGGACTATTGTACCTGTCGGCCTGCTGTCATAGAGAAATGCTTTAACTGTACGTTTAATCTTCTCTAACTTCTTTTATCTGGTGCTTTCAGAGAGACTGAGAGAGTAAGTGGCTGCGTTAATGGCTGCTAATAATGTTCTGGGTATAACTGTTTTAAATATCGGTGCTTTAATTAAGATTGGTGTTCTCTGTAGTATGTTGTTGGGGGAAGGGAAGTGTGCTGTTGTCTGCTGCAATCAGTGGTGCTTATTGAGCCAGACAGACTGATTGTTCTCTAATAATCATGGTGAATGATGTAGTTATATATAAATTAGAATTATGATTTTTTTTTCTGTTGTATTTAGTGTAAAAAATTAATGATGTCATTCTGGTTGCCATTCACTGTTCATTCATTCAGAAACCTTTATGATTAACTCTTTCCCTGCCATTGAAGAAATTTTCCAGCTTTTCCGTGTTTTCACCGATGTACGATAGGAGGCACTATTACGCATCTTCTGAAAGAGTATTTAACGTCTGAGTCAAAACACGGCGAAGAAGAAGCAGAAACAAGCGATCGCGTAGGCCTATAGCAAATGCATGTGTAAAACAATGCAATCATCAAATATTAATCATTAAATAAATAAAAACTGCCTAACATTACAAGATGAAATGACGATCCAGGAAGTGGTATAGAACCGTGCAAGCTTTGGATGTGTTGATGGAGATCTATTCCACCTATGTTTTGATCGTCGATCTGAATCTGATCCAGATGTCATTTTTTACAAAAACATTTTGTTTAAAATGTTGCTTTTTTTCACGAAACTTACCCACATTCCAGTGTTGATAAAAATATATATTTATATTGCATGAAGCTAGAATAAAATGTTTTGTTGTTGTTGTTGTTTAAAAATATAGGCTCTGTTCTTTGTTTAGACATTTGTTTAGCTTCAATTTAGTTTAGCTACTTTTTGTTAGTAACTTTTGTACGTTTGTTGGTGGGGGGTTTTCCCCCACAACAGTAGCTTAATAACTTCTGCACCATTTCTAGCATCACTGAATGTAAATGCAAAAATAATCAGTCATTGCAGTCACTGCAGTTATTGATCATTTCAGTTTTAACTATTTTGCAAATACTTTACAGTTAAGATTAAATTGGTTAACATCAATAAATTGTGGTTAATACATTTTGCATCATTAGTAAAATGCTGAATTAGTGCATTTACTTTATAAATATGTTATTGTTTGTTTTTGCTCATAATACATGAAATAATGTTAACTTGAAATGAAAATGACTAGAGCCCGACCGATATGGGTTTTTTGGGGGCTGATACGATACCGATATTAGGGAGTAAAAAAAGTCAGATATCGATATATTGGCCGATATTCTTTATGTATATTATAGTACAGTACCAGTCAAAAGTTTGGACACTTTCCCATTCGTGTGTCAAAAGTTTTGACTGGTACTATATATAGAATACAGTATATACATAAACAGAATATATACTGTATACATAAACACATTTTTTTGCAATGATCACTCAAATGTGGTGATCAAACACTTATAATGACGTGACAAAGATATATAATGAAGGCAGGGCATTTAACAATTTAACAATAAACTTTATTATCCAAAATGAGTCTGACATCATTGCACTGGACAGTAAAGTTGAAGTTTATTCAACTTTATTTCAATTCCATTAAACTTTATTCCGTTGAAGTTTATTTCACTTCGGAACATTCATTCACGGATTTGCGCTACTGTCTTCACACACAGACGAAATGAGAAGTGTGAAGTGGGACATAATATACCTCTGTAAATAAATACAATTTAAATTCACGTCTCGCGCACTTTAATGCCCTTTGAATGTAACGTGTACATTTTCCCTTGGAATTGGAATCATGGCGAAATATAATGTGAAGTCCACTTCGCAGGGCACTTACGGTCGAATAAGACAATGCTTGAATGCTGCTGCCTGAACAAGAGACCTCCTTACTGAAGTGAAAGTGTTGGCTGGTGTCACTATCTCGCGAACACGGAGGCGGATCTCTACCAAATTCAGCTCGAGGAGCCTTTTTGAACGCCACCCTCCGCGAGTCGGTAGCCCCCCGGGATCGCCAGATCGCCAGCGCCCGACCACGAATTTAACCGTCCGTAACTCCCAGACCCCGGGGTCTATTGATGTGGGGGTGGTCTCATTCGAAAGGGGGCCTCGAGACGTACACTCGATTCGGCGTTCAAGAGGGTTCCTTGAGCTGAAGGGATCCCCTGAATTTGGTGCGGATCCGCCGCGCCCTTACGGAGATATGGCCGTTCAAAGTTTCAGTGATATTCCATACACCTAAGCTTTAAAGCGTTTCATTCAGGTTGCCAGTAGCAAAACTATGTAATTACACCATTTACAAGCATTTTATCTGCATTTTATGTTCTGTAAAAATATTTCATATCGGCGGCATATTCGCCGATACGATATATCTGCTACAGGCTCATATCGGCCAATAAAATCGGCAAAACGATATATCGGTCGGGCTCTAAAAATGACCCAATATAAAGGTTTTAAACGTGTTATTCATTGTGATTTTATTTTAGCTATTGCTTTAACTAATGTTAACACACAGAACCTCATTGTAAAGTGTTACCACTACTTTAAATTATGAGTAGCTTGTAGCTTGGCAACCTATAGTTTCAAAATAACAGTAAACTCCTGTCATGCATGGCCTTGTATGGCTTATTGCTTTTTTAAACATGTGATTTGACAATCTAATGATGACCAGTGGGATTTGCAGTGCATGTTTACTCATTAGTTTTACAGAGCGACAGTGACCAGACATGAATGTTGTGCTACATCGAGCAGTTAGAGGTGAGACACAGGAGCTTTTTCTTCATTAGGACATCACTATGATGATTGCAAACATGACTAGACTGTCCAAAAAATGTCCATCAGGATCTTATACTGCAGCTCTCTTTTTCCAGCCAACCCAGAGCCGTTCAGAAAACTGTCCTGCTTCCGACACACTGTGATTTGCTCTAAAGGCTGGAAACAAAAAGCAAATCGCCTAAATCCCCTCCACGGGATTTCTGTCATTAACTCGTAGAAGAAAGCCTGTCGCTCCGTCTGCCGGTGCACATGCTGTCCGCTCCCCTTCCAAATCTTTCCGCGATGGCAATTAGGTTTAAGAGAAACACGCTGTTACACGTCGGTATATTTACATTTACGTGTCCAACTGTGCAGCCATCATGACAGTTTAGGCGCTTAAGTATGAGATGCCGTGATTCATAGTTCAGGCAACCAACAAGGTCGGATTCTTACGGAGTCGTAGATTGTAAACATAGCCGGTGCGTGTGTGGGTGAGTCAGAGGCTGAGAATAGTAAGCTCCGAATTCCCGGGGTGTGTCCATATGGCTTATATTGGAAAAGAGTGGACTCACGCGCAGGTGACGGGTCCGACTGTGATTAAATTGAAGCCAGTGTAGAAATGCTTTGATAAGCCTCACCATGAAACAGAGCAGTGCCTGACTCATCAATGAAGAAAGCTGCCCAGAATTAGTGAGAGGACCAATTACACACAACAAGATCGACCCAATATAGATAAACAGGTAAAGATGGGAGGGAGGAAGAGGGAAAAACAAAAGGCGGGTTTGTTTGTTTCTGGCTGTGTTAGTTCATTAGCACGCTAGTAGGGGAGAGGGCAGCTCTTTGGGCATGTAGTGTGCCTGCAGACCTGATGAAGGGCATCTTTTATATGAGCCAAAGAAACACAGCTTCTCCTTTGTGTGTTATAGGACACCTATGTATCCAAATAATACACAAACATACTGAATAAACAGAACAAGAACCTGTCTTACAAATGAACATGGATGTTGTTTGACATTATGAAGTCTATTTAATGTATTTCTGAATCAGTCCTCATTATCTCCAAACATGTTGATATTGATAAATTAACCATATATCATGGTTTCCACAAAATTATTAAGCAGGACAAGTGTTTTCAACATTGATAATAATAAGAAATGTTTCTTGAGCAGCAAATCAGCATATTATAATGATTTCTGGAGGATTATGTGGCACTGAAGACTGGAGTAATGATTCCTGAATATTCAGCTTTGATCACATGAGTAAATTACATTTTTTAATATTTGTAAAAAGAAAACAGTTATTTTAAAGAATTGGTTCACTTCCAGAATAAAAATGTCCTGATAATTTACTCACCCCCATGTCATCCAAGATGTTCATGTCTTTCTTTCTTCAGTTGTAAAGAATTTAAGGTTTTTGAGGAAAACATTCCAGGATTTTTTTTCATATTTCAATGGTGGCCAATGGGCTGAAGGTCCAAATTGCAGTTTCAGTTCAGCTTCTACAAGACGTGAATTTGTGGCTAAAAAGTATATATATATATATATTTTTTTTTTTTTCAAAATCAAACAGATTGCTGGTAAAACATTCTTGTAAATTATATTGATTGTCACAAAGCTCAGCCTGATGGCTTTAAGTTGCTAATTAAAGCAGTGGGACTAGTGATCATGCATGGAACAAAATGGTCATAAATCTAGCAATCAAAAAAATTTTAATATTTGTGTATTCAGATTATGTATTTGTTATGAAATCATAGCATATAGAAGTAATCATTTGCATTTTATTTCTTTCAATAAATATAAACCATAACCAAGGCTTTAAATGAGACTAGTTAACTAGAGGCAGTAATTGCTATACTAAATATCCTTCATCTACAATTGTCTTACCATAAATTGAGCTTTTGTTAAACATATTAAACATAATTACAGTGTAAACATAATTACAGACATATTAAATAATTACAGTACCGTGTTCATCATTTACAGTAGGTTTGCCAGCCTGAATGTTTCTGATGAGATCAGCTATAGTCACTTGCAGACTACTATTTTAACAAGTTTTAAAGCAATTCGTTCAAGTGTTTGTGTCAACATGGTGAAGATTAGCTCCCAAGTAGTCATCATGATGAACTGATTTAATCAGCACACTGACGCATCTTTTCCATTGTCTTCCATTCAAACATGTAAAATAAAACAAATTAAATATTTTATCTTTTAGTATGCATTTACATATTATTACATGAATTTCAAATTATTATCAAATATAATTATTTTTAGTATGTAACTGTTTTATAGTAAATATATATAGATACATTTCTAGTTATGCTTAATATTTTTGGGGATTTTATTGAGTACAATCTCTATAACTGTATTTCTTAATAAAAACCTTATCCAGTAATCTTAAACAACTGGGAATGTCATGGAAATTCATTGGTCAAAAGGGATGGGAACTCCTTCTAAAATCTCATAACACACTCCGGCCCTACGTTCTGACTTCCCAATTTTCTGTAGGATGTAATCATTGGTAACATTAATAATCAGGACCACCCAGCAGCAATGTGCCTGTAGCTCTGAACCTTTTACATTCTTCAAAATGAGAACAACGTTAAAGAGGTTTTAAGGGTGACTTTGGGATATGCTGTTGTCCTGGGTTGCTTTTTTGAGGCTTCGTGCTTCATTTTAAAGAGTAGAGCTTCCCTCAAAACAGTTTTCTCGCTGCATGTCCATTAGAGACCGCTTCACAGAAGAACCTTCCCAGCTGCTCGTCGCTCTTTCTTACAGGCTTTCTCCTCTCGTGTTCCATGTGTTATGCGGCCTCCCTCCGGTTCCAGCAAATCCATTGCTTTGATATGCAACTCATGTGTTCGCTTTTTAAGGGCTGTGTCTCTCGTTTTTCCTCACAATCTTCTCTCTCACATTCTCTCTCCCTCTCTTTCTGTTTTCTCACACTCTACGTCTATCCAGCATCTAAACGTAATTGCTCTGGAGTGAATGTGGTGGAGACGCAAGCTGAGGAGTAATGCCGAGTGCTTAGAGACACTGCAAGGAGACTCGTAATTATTACCAAAGCCTCTTCCCTGATGTGGACAGATAGCCTGTCTCTCTCTTTCTCGTCCTCCCTGTCGCTGTCTATTTCTTCAAACCATCTATACAAACTTAATTTGTGATTTCTGCATGCAGTAAGTCTGACATGCATTGTGTGTTTGTTTGTTTGTTTTCAATCATTAGCTCTAATCAGAGAATTCAATTCTAAGCAAACACACACATTCCCCTGCATGTAAAGAGCATGGCAAGCTTTAATGCCGTTTATCATCTGAACCAGTGTTGATAATCCGTGATAAGAGTACAGACATGCACAAAGCATTTCACAGAGACCCGGAACCCCCTGTGTGACATTGTATGTCATCTTTTTGTAGCAAAATAAATATTTAGTTAAGTACTACAGTTTAACATTGTTTGGTTCAGTAATATGAAATAGTGTGGTATTTAGTGTTCATTAGAATGATTTCTGAAGAATCGTGTGACACTGAAGACTGGAGTAATGATGCTGAAAATCCAGCATTGCATCACAAGAATAAATTACATTTTAAAATATATTCAAATACAAAACAGTTATTTTAAATTGTAGTAATATTTCACAATATTTCAGTTTTTACTGTATTTTTGATCAAATTAATGCAGACTTGGTGAGCATAAGAGACTTCTTGCAAAAACATTACAAAATCGTATCGACCCCAAACTTTTGAATGATTGTGTATCTATGGTTATATGTACTGTATATGGTATATGGTTGTATTGTTGTTAGCTACATTTTGACTGTAGTTGGACTACCAAGTCAATATTAAATTTAATTGTAATTCTTACGGAAACAACCTTTACTTTTCTGTTGACATCACCCCGGTTCCATGAGCTGATTTGATCCAATCAAATTCCAGAAGTTCAGAAAATGTATTTAAAATTGAGTAGTTTGCAGATACCCTTTGTAAGTAGCTTCCCAACACTGATCTGAATATTTCACATCCAGTGCATTAGTTGTGCTTATCGATGGCTCCCAATAGCCCAGCAGCTGCTGTTCACATCTCACATAATTCCCTTTGTTGAGGTGGGCGTGCGTGCGTGCGTGCGTGCGTGCGTGTGTGTGTGTGAAGGAGAGATTAAGGTGGTGACATGAAGTTTGGGCATGCAGCGAGACTCTGAGGTTGGAGTCATAAAACTTCCAAGCCAGGCTATTTCGGGCTGCACCCCTGGGGCTCCGAGAGAGATGGAGGGAAAAGGTAAATGCTGTAAAAATAGAATGAAAGAAAGACAGAAGGAAAGAGATGAAAAGAAGAGGGATTCCTGGGCATCCAAATTTCAGTCCTAGTGTCTTTAGACTGTTGATGATATCATTGAGAAATGCTATCATTCACACTCTTTCTTTCTCTCTAAGACGCATGTGTTACAAACCCGCACATGCAGGATAAAACGCCTTGGAGAAAAATCTGCCATGCGAGTTGAGTTTCTAGAAGTGTTTTCTCCAATTATATGCCATTCGCACTCACATTATTTGGGGAAATAAAGAAAATAAATTTGCTGTTTTAGTTATTTTTTAAGAATTGCTAGTTCATTTATTTTTTTATTTGTTTACATTTCAATATATGTTACTGATCTGTTAAGCAATGTGTGTTACCCTAAAATGTTTTCAATTTAAATTTGTATACAGTTGCACTTAGTATCTCTCTCTCTCTCTATCTCTATCTCTCTCTCTCTCTCTCTCTCTCTCTCTCTCTCTCTCCATTGAGGGTTCAGCATACCAATGAACACAGAACTGCACCACTGCACTTCTCCTCTGTGGAGTCGTGACTCTCTCTCATCTCTGCTGTTCACTCTTTACCTCAGTGACACTCGCTTCTTTGCCTTTTGCTTAAACTCCATCCTTTCTTCTTTTTAAACAGTCATAGAGGATTATTGTTTAGAAAATTAAGAGAACTATTGTTCTTTATTGTTTCTTCTCTTTTTACCACTTATCTCTTTTGTCTCTTCTTTTCTCACCTCTTCTCATTTCTTCTTGTCTCATCTCTTCGCATCTCCCTTTAACGTTCTTTCTTTCTTTCTTTCTTTCTTTCTTTCTTTCTTTAATTTCTTATCTCATAATGGATCATGTCTTTTAGTCTTATTCCTCGTATTTATTTATTTATTTATTGTCCTTTTTTTCTTCTGTCTTTTCTCATCTCATGGTGAATCATCATCTTGTTCCTCATCTCCTTTCTTTCTTTCTTTTCAAATCTCATAATTGATCAGCACTTTTCATCTCATGCCTCATCTCCTTGCCTCCTTTCTCTGCTCTTCTCACCTTCCTTGTTTGCATCTCGTCTTGTATCATTTCATTTTGTGTCCTGTCTTATTTTCTTATCTCATTTTGGTTAATTTCTCGTCTTGTCTCTTCTCATATCTGTTGTATCTCTATTCTGTTGTCATCTTGTCTTATCTCTTCTCTTCTCTTCTCTTCTCTTCTCTTCTCTTCTCTTCTCTTCTCTTCTCTTCTCTTCTCTTCTCTTCTCTTCTCTTCTCTTCTCTCACAGTCTCACCCCAGTGAGTTTAATTTCTTCTTTCTATTCTGCTCTTTTCTATTTTCGCTGAACTTCAGTTCCCATAATTCCCTCTGCGACAGGCTCTGATATCACAGAGAGTTATCATCAGGCAGTGTATGACATGTGGGCTTGTGGATCAGCAGATTAATTTCAGAAGATCCCCGCAATGGTGTATGTGAGAAGGGCTGTTGTGGTTATTGAATAAAGCACTGAGTTTGTTGTAATGCACCGCACACATACCACCAGAGTCAGCACTCTGCTGCCCACCACTGTAACTACACAACACACACACTCTCCATCCGGCCCACTTCCTGCTAGCTTTTAATTATGATTGTATGCAGATGAGATTATTACATACACCAGTACTCTCCTTGCCAGACACTGCAGATCTACTAGATTACAGTTCATACATGCTGTACAGACATGGCCCCATGGACTGCAGTCAGATGTACCTCCAGCTACTTTTGAAAAAGGAAAAAAAAAAATGTTAACGAGTATCAGTACTATTATTGACACAACAAATCCAATTATCTCTGGCAAACCATTAAATCAGCAGGAAACTTTCCCTAAACAAAGTGTCCTCGGGCGATGCTGGAAAATGCCCACCACTGCATTCACAGCCAAATGAGGCCAATAGTCTTTAATTATCACAATTTAGAAAACAGATATTCTAGTGTTAATAATCAAGCAACTGGCTGAATATGTGAGGAAGTGTGTTTGGACCGTCTGTACTCAGGGTTGGTGATGTAACGCATGCAAATATTATGAACAATCAATCACCCACAAATTCTCAATAGTGTGCAGCGCTAGATATAATAATCACTGAAAGGATAATCACCTATGGCAAAGATATAGCCAAGAACACTAAATTTAGATGCATGCTCAACAAAGCCGTAAACAGTTTGGCACTTGCAAGAGACTCAGTGCAGCTTCGCATTTCTAAAAAGATGCAGTCTGAGATAATATTCAGAGCTGAAAGGCCCTGCTGCGCTTTCAGACAATACGGCCCAAATATACCGAAATTATCACTTTCAAAGATAGAGTGGTGTCTTTCAAGAGTTTTTGGTTGTGAAAATGAATGAAGAGTGTCTATTTATTCATTTGAAGGATGAATATCTATCTATCATTTGTTCATTCGTTCTATCATTTTATTGTTTTAGCTATTGTTCTATCATATCATTTGTCTGTCTGTTTATCTATCTATCTGTCTATCTATCTATCTATCTATCTATCCATCGATCGTTTGTTGTTTGTTTGTTCCTTCTATCATTTTATTGTTCTAGCTATCATTCTATCATATCATATATCTATCGTTTGTTTGTGTGTTCGTTCTATCATTTTATTGTTCTATCTATCTATTGTTCATTCGTTTGTTTGTTCTATTATTTTATTGTTCTAACTATGGTTCTATCATATTGTCTGTCTATCTATCTATCTATCTATCTATCTATCTATCTATCTATCTTATCTATATCTCTATATTAATTTGTATATTTGTTTGTTTGTTTTGTTCGTTCTATCATTACGTGTTTTATACAAGGTCCAGAATTAACTCCAAATTTACAAGTGCATTAAACTTGCCTATTTTTTCATAATACATGGTGTAACATATATATATATATATGTATGTATGTATGTATGTATGTGTATATATATATATGTATATATGTGAAGAGTTCATTTGCAAAAACCGGTAAACAGCACTTAAAAAAAAAAACGAGCTGATTGCCATACATTATTCTCCACATACTGTATAGAGCGATCTGAATCCTAAACACGTTTTGTCAAAAAAAATGGTTTTGTCCACTTTCAAGGCATCGCAAGTTTTATTTTTACTGCAGAAGCCAAGCGCCCTTGTTGTTTTTGAACAGAAGCCGATAAGTCAATCAACACGCTGTATTCAGGTCAGGTGACAAGGCTACTTTCACTTTGAAAAGACGTGCTAGCTGAGAGGAGTTTCTTCAAAGCTGACTAAAAAAGTGGGATGGATAATTTTGACGAACATATAACTTCTTCAGGGCAAAACGGGTAAATAAAAGCTGAAACGTTTTCACGAAACCTTGCAAAAGCAGCGCGTTACAATGGTGAGAGAAAAGCTCTGTGTATTGCGTGTAATCACATCCATACACTTTATGATCACAACAACAACAACAACGTTTGTCAGGCATCTACATTGTCATCTGAGGAGATTACAAAGATTAAACAAGTGTTTTTTTTAACTTTAAAACATGAAATGTGGAGTTATCTGCTTTTGCCAAAAAAACGACTGTTGGAGTTATCTGCTTTTGCCATTAAACAAACTTTTGAGGTATACCTATGATGAAAATTACAGGCCTCTCTCATCTTTTTAAGTGGGAGAACTTGCACAATTGGTGGCTGACTAAATACTTTTTTTCCCCACTGTGTATATATATATATATATATATATGTATATATATAATTATTTTACAATAAATTTAGAGTTTAAACACATTAAACCGCAAGAAAACTTTCATTGTTATTGTGAACTAAAGGAATATTTAGTTGTTGTTGTTATTTGCTCACTCATGTCGTTCCAAACCTGTATGAATTTCTTTGTCCAGTGTAACATACAGTAAAAGAAGATATTTTAAAAGTCAGTGAGATTCAAAAAAACATTGAACCCCATTTGTTTTCATTGTGGGCAAACAAAAAAACATTTTTCAAGATAATTTTTTCAGAGTAAATAACTTTTTTTAGTGAATTATCCCTTAAATATAGAATTCAGTTGATTCAACATCTTTGGAAGCTGCTCATCCAATCAGATTTCAGAGTCAAAATTTCCAATAATTTTATCAAAAGTTCAAAAAGGTTCTGTTGAGCTGTACTGTTTTACTTTAGTAATATAACTACAAAGCACTCTTGAATTAAATTGGAAGAGAGACCATCAGCGAGCACTTTGTAATATCTGTCAGAGGCAAGTGTGTGTGTTGCAGTAGAACACTTCAAGCTTTTTTTTTTCATTAACCTGACGGACAATCAGCCAAAAAGCCTTCCACTGAATATCAAATATCTCTGATCATTCGGCGGCTCTCCCAGCAGGTGTGTGAGTTCTGACTGCCTGACTGCTGATCAGATGTTATCACACTAACTGTGCAATATAGCAGTCTGTGTACGAGAGAGAACGTTTTACCTCTATTTAAAGGTGCATCTTTCAGATAACTTCACACAGATGAAGATGATGACATTTATGAGGACGACGGTGGAGATGACGATCGTAATGACAGAAGCATCTTTATAAAAGACTCCTTTGATGATTCTGACGTGACTGAAGTGAGCACAAGTCATCTGATATTTCAGCAGCTCAGAGCATCACTGAGGCTTTTATAGAGTCGTGTTTTCAGCTTATTGCGTTCTTTAAGTGTTTCCATTTGGAAATGGCTTTTTGATAAATGCAGAAGCGCAGGTTAGAGCACTCTCAAACACACACACACACACCGGTAATGGGACTTGAGGGACTGGAGTACTGGGCTTTTTCTAGGATTTTTACATGCATGTTTACTCCATTTTGCATTCATGCAGATCTCATTCATTCATACTGATCTGGTCTCCATTTATATTTATCCAGTGTTCATTCTTTCCACTGAGGTTTTTTTTTCCTTGTTGTCTTTTTGTTTACTCAACCTCAGGCCATCCAAGATGAGTTTGTTTCTTCATCTGAGTAGATTTGAAGAAATTTAGCATTGCATCACTTGCTCATCAATGGATCCACTGCAGTGAATGGGTGTTTGATTTTTGCTTCATGAGATGTTAATTGATGAACTGGAGTGGTGTGGATTACTGTGATGTTTTTATCAGCGGTTTGGACTCTCATTCTGACGGCACCCATTCACTGCAGAGGATCCATTGGTGAGCAATCTGTTCTGATGAAGAAAAACTCATCTACATCTTGGATGGCCTTAGGGTGACTGCATTTTCAGCAAATTGTTCAAATTGCAAATTTTTGGGTGAACTATTCCTTTTGTAACGTGGAGGCGTGATGACGGGGTTGGATCCAAATGCAGTTTTATTAAGAGCGTAGTCAGACAGGCAGGGTCAAACACCAGCAAAACAGTAAAATCCAAGGCACAGGCAAAAGAGTAATCCAATACACAGGCAATGGTCAGGGCAGGCAGCGAACAATCAAAAACAAGGAAACAGTCCGGGGTCAAAAACACAAAGGCAAAGAAACAGGAAAACTAGGGAAACACAGAAACTAGGAACACGCTACAGGCTATCAATCATCAGTGCTGTGTTTGTGTCTGAGTGCATCTTTTATAGTCCTCCTAATGTGAGGTAGCTGTGAACTGGTAATGAGTGATGATGAGTCCGGGCAAAGGATTATGGGAAATGGAGTCCTGGGTGAAAAGTCAGGAATGGAGTGCCCTCTGGTGGAGCTCATAGGCACTCCAGTTGGTGATTGTGACACTGAGGTGATTTAGGGGCCCTTGAGATGTTTTGACATGCCCTGACATTTGTGCTTATTTCAGCTACGCAGAGACCGAAGAAGACAGAAACCGCACCCTGTTTGTTTTCTTTATTTTACAAAAACACAAAAGTGTTGTCGTTATTGTGAGTGTACACAAATAAAAGTAGACGGTTAACAGTTTCGAATGATGTATAACACTTATCTGTGTGACCAAGACAGAGTATTTTTAGTGTCTTTCACACTGATCAGAAAAAAAGCAAGCTGGTCTAAAGCTAAAAAGCTCTGAAGTTAAAATTGCATCTAGTATTAGTAAAATAATTTCAGTTAACAAAAAAACAAAGTTAAACCAAATATTCAAACATTTCTGCACAAATACAGTAGGTCAATGTCATTAATTATGATTGGATCATTTGAAACAATCATATTTTATCAATTTTTCTTGTTCAAAAGAATTGTACTATACTATGGCAGTATTTTATTTATTATTATTTGATGATTATTTTTGACCAAAGCAAAATACTTTGTTTTCAAATTACATCACTTAATCACGTTTACGACACTGAGTGACTGAATTCATTTAACTCTCCATTTGCACTTTGCACGTTTCAGACAGGCAGCCTCTTGTTAGTAATCCCATGAATGAAAAGCGCAGAAACATTCCAGCCCACCTCTTTTCCTCCAGGCCTGTAATTACATTAATTCATAAGAACATTTCTTGTTTTTACGGTCCTAGTTTACACTCTGTCAGCTTATTTGGGTTTGGCGGTTTTTCTTCTTCTTTTAGTGTTAATTTCAGCCAATTAGGTGGAGCCATGTCAGACTGGGGCAAAAATGCTGGAGCCTTAAATTCAGGCACACGATTTGATTGGTTCAGCGAAGAACATTACATCACCTTGCACATATTGCACGTTAATATAGTTAGAATAGCAATAAGTAAATGTAATCGCAGCCTGTTAATCAACACAATTACTAAAGTGAATTTGTTTATTACATGTACATAGTACATAGTTATGAAATCATACCATTACATGGACATTGTAATGTAATTAGTGTGACCAAATGCTTAATGTGACCTTGCTTTTACCCGTCAAGCTATTTAATGCATCAAACAAACATGATATTAGACCAGACGTATTCGTGGAAACCGTCCTTCCTGGAGCTGGTAGTTTTTGCAATTTAGCATTTGCCATTTAGGTTTTGGTTGCTTTAATGAAAGTTATTGAGCAGTGGGATTCATTAGAGACAAATGATTAGATTTGATACACCCTGTCTCTCTCTCTCAGAAGGAGAGGCTTATCGCAGTTAAGTGGCCTGGAAATTTAGAGCTGCGGCTATCATTCTATTTATAGAGCGAAAGCAGAATTGAACCCAGTTGATTAGCATGTGACTGACGCGCATCTGGTTTGTTCACACAGATTGAACTTTATTTGGTAACACTTTATTTTAAGGTGTCCTTGTTACACATGTTACATGTACTTACTATTATAAGAACAATTAATTATGCATAATTACATGCAAGTAACCCTAAGCCAAACCCAAATCCTAACCCTAACCATATAGTAAGTACATGTAGTTCATTAATATTACTCAGTACTTATATGTGTAACCCTTTATTACATATCAAGTTAATAAGATGGTTAACAGATCAGAACACACACACACTTGCTTTCATATACTGACACGCACATGTACTTCATACTAATACTCATGAATGCAGAAACGCATTAAAGTAATGCAAAAAAAATCTAAATCTCAGTACAAGTATATATACAGTGGGTACGGAAAGTATTCAGACCCCCTTAAAATTTTCACTCTTAACAATATTGCAGCCATTTGCTAAAATCATTTGTTAATTTTTTTTCCTCATTAATGTACACACAGCACCCCATATTGACAGAAAAACACAGAATTGTTGACATTTTTGCAGATTTATTAAAAAAGAAAAACTGAAATATCACATGGTCCTAAGTATTCAGACCCTTTGCTGTGACACTCATATATTTAACTCAGGTGCTGTCCATTTCTTCTGATCATCCTTGAGATGGTTCTACACCTTCATTTGAATCCAGCTGTGTTTGATTATACTGATTGGACTTGATTAGGAAAGCCACACACCTGTCTATATAAGACCTTACAGCTCACAGTGCATGTCAGAGCAAATGAGAATCATGAGGTCAAAGGAACTGCCTGAAGAGCTCAGAGACAGAATTGTGGCAAGGCACAGATCTCGCCAAGGTTACAAAAAAAAATTTCTGCTGCACTTAAGGTTCCCAAGAGCACAGTGGCCTCCATTCCTTAAATGGAAGACGTTTGGGACGACCAGAACCCTTCCTAGAGCTGGCCGTCCGGCCAAACTGAGCTATCGGGGGAGAAGAGCCTTGGTGAGAGAGGTAAAGAAGAACCCAAAGATCAATGTGGCTGAGCTCCAGAGATGCAGTCGGGAGATGGGAGAAAGTTGTAGAAAGTCAACCATCACGGCAGCCCCCC
>NW_015505193.1:662699-669399 GCF_001515645.1 Sinocyclocheilus grahami
TATACACAATATATACATTATTTTTAGAAAATACTAAAAACCGAAAAGAAAAATAATTAAAAAAAATAAAACCTACCAAATGTAACATTATTAACAGTACTGTTGAACACAGAATGAATATTCATTGATATGTAAATATGCACAGTCATATTTAAATGTTCTTATAGTTCTGACATCATAATGGTGACATTTTGAATTCAGCTGTTTATTTCATGTTCATATTTTCATATTTTAAAGATCTGGCTTCTTACTAAAATGTACTGTTCTGTGTTACTCGGGTCAGTTGTTTCCACACACATCCAGCAAATCTGTCTATGAAACCCTTATATTTCCAAATGTGCCTCTTTTCATGCAGCATGCGCAATTTTTCTGCCTAATATCCATAACTGGTCTGTGTGGACTGGGTTATGGGTGGATTGTATTATGAACATTAGATTACGGTGACACAGCACATCAAACTTCTTTTGTATCAGAAGAGCGAGGAAAATCCTGTTTTCCATGAAATGTCCCCTCAACGCAATACGTGTTGTCCACAAATACTCACTACACTGATTTGTGTGGACACAAATATTGAAAGCATTTAAATGAGAAGCATCACTGATGAGATGTGCATTTCTTTTCTTCCTGAATTTATTTCAAGACAAGCCCCATCTACACAAGTGTTTAATTGTGACAGGCAGCAGAGGCATCCATTTGTATGTGTCTGCAGGCATGTGTGTGTGTGTGTAACCTCAGTCAGTAACATTGAGGTGATAATTTTCTAATGGCTGTGCTGCCAGCTAGATCATCACTAAAATCCACTCACAGAATTTTAAATATCCTGATTAAAAAGGCAGTATAATTGGTTGTATTTAGATGATTAGGTGTTGAGTCTTTCTCAAGAGAAAATTGTGTGTGTGTGTGTGTGTTGAGGAGTGATGGAAGGTTTGTATTTCAATTGAACTTTGGCTAAGCCCCATCTAAAAGAAGTCGTATTATGCTTTTTCACTGATTAAAAAGGCAGTATAATTGGTTGTATTTAGATGATTAGGTGTTGAGTCTTTCTCAAGAGAAAATTGTGTGTGTGTGTGTGTTGAGGAGTGATGGAAGGTTTGTATTTCAATTGAACTTTGGCTAAGCCCCATCTAAAAGAAGTCGTATTATGCTTTTTCACTTTTTTTTTTACTTTAGTTAGTGTGTAATGTTGCTGTTTGAGCATAAAAAGTCCACTCTAAAGGGACATATTCTCATTAACAGAAAACACATTTCAAGAACTACAACAAACAGCTCATTCGGACTACAGCACTCCTCTTCTGGATGTTGTGAAGTCACAATGTCACTCATTTAAATAATTCCCGCTGCGCTAGAGACCATAGACTGTAAAAAAAAAATAGACAAATAAACAAAACATTGTAATGGCAAAATTGACACCATCGTTAATATTTACAGCTGAGCAGATTAAAATAGGAGCCCTTTAAAAACATTACTGACACAATCATGCCTTGGCAACTGTTGCCATCTGTCATGTTTTTTCATATTGAAAAAGGCTTTTTCTCTGCAAATTATCAATTAAAATAATTAAAATTCTGTTGATAGAAAGCTCCAGTTCATTCCTATGGGATGTTCAGTAAGTGAGCATTGGCCTTCAAGACCGTCAAGCAGCACTTTCATCATGGATTACACTACAAGAGCAGGGGGAACGAGTACTTCACTAAGAGGCTGAAAGACACACTGAGAAAAAGTGTGAGGTTAGCTTTGTTATGTGCTCTGTGTAAGCGGGGTTTCACTTATATGCCATCTCCAGTTAAAGATTTACTTCAGCATGAATGAAACCTTGTGTGTGTGTGTACAATACACAGCACACGCCTACATTGTTGCTTATTGATTTATGGAATTCATGGAGTATCACACAATTACCCACCTGGCTTTTTGCACACCTTGCACATTCGATAAACACACATACACAGACTCATACACACACTGCTTTTAAACTGCAGTATCCTAGCAACTACAATGCTGAAGGACTTACATGTGACTCTATATGTTTTTAGGGTGTCTAGTGTGGTCACCACATGTAATGCATTGTGTTTCTTCAGTTAGTGTAGAATATCACTGGATGAATCAGTTTCCGGTCGAACACAATGTTCTGCACCGTCTCAGATGGTCACTGGTCATTCAACTCACGCCACAGAATATTTCATCTATCAGTTTTCCCTCTGCAAGCTTATTTCCGAAAGGAAAAAGATGCTTGAATGCTTGCTGAGATCACATTCATGCACACACCACCACACATCTCAATTGGAATGGACCATAGACTTCTATTGTTTTTATATAGTGTAAAGTTAATTATAACTATTTCCATAAATGTAAAATTTTTGCATTTTCAGAATTAAAGAAATAAACAGTGTTTGCTTGATATAAATGATTTTCCAATTTATGCAAATTCCATCAATTACTAACTTGATTTATTTATTTATTCATTCATTGTTATTTTTTAATCCAGGTATTATCATCTAGGATGTTAGCTAACTTTTATGGGGATCTATGTCTGATCAACAGAAATGTGTGTTCATGAGATGATAATTAATGTCTCGCTCTGTCTCTCTTTCTCTCTCAGTGTTAAGTATAGGAGAAGGGGGTTTCTGGGAAGGGACGGTGAAAGGAAGAACCGGGTGGTTTCCTGCAGACTGTGTGGAGGAGGTACAGATGAGACAGTTTGATCCACGACTTGGTAAGAAGTGGCACACAAATACACATTTGCATACAAATAGTGCTGGGCAATATATTAAATATGTATACTGTATTAAATATTATTCTGTTGGCAATATAAAATCAACCAACATTATGAGAATTGTGATTAATTTAACATGTTTTTTGCCTTTAGAACTGTGCCGGTATACTAGTTTTGCACCCGCAACTTGTTTGATTCATTTCTGTGAATCGGTTCTTTAAAGTATCAATTTCATTAAATCAGTTCAAAATGATTCATACTCAAGAATTTAGCTTTAAATTGCCTTAAAATGTGGTCATTTATATTATATTGTTATATAATACTTTTATTGTGGTAAATGTTATATTTATAGATTATACTATATTTTATGGCATTTTACTGCATTTATTGTAGTTGCTCCAATAATTTTGAATCTAAATGATGAAATGATGGTTCAAAATCAAATGTTTTACTTTGATATTTGTGCATTTGGCAGGTTCATTTATTCAAAGTGACTTACTTTGCATTCAAGCTATAATTTTTTTTCTATTCATGGATTTTCTAGAAACATACACTCTAAAAAAAAAGCTGGGTTACACAACTTTTGGGTTAAGATTTTAATGTAAAAATTTAACCCAGTGGTTGGGTTAGTCCATATTTGACCAAAAGTTGGGTTGAAACAATCCAACATTTTTTAGTGTACAACTCTCGACTGTCTACACGCTGGGTTACACAACTTTTGGGTTAAGATTTTAATGTAAAAATTTAACCCAGTGGTTGGGTTAGTCCATATTTGACCAAAAGTTGGGTTGAAACAATCCAACATTTTTTAGAGTGTACAACTCTCGACTGTCTACACGACTAAATTTGTTTGCTCACATTCATGGTTTTCAACAGTACAGTATGTCTGTAGATAAAAACTCATAATCATATGATCCACACAAATAGTCCTCTCTCCATGTGTTTTACTCTCTGCTGTCTGTTCGATATTTCTCTCTCTCTCCCTCTCTCTCTTTCTCTGTTTGCTGTTTTTGGAGGTGTTTGTCATTTTTAGGGCCATGTATTGAGATCAGGCAGGCAGGCCAGTGTCTATACTAAACATCCCATTTAAATGCATTGTGAGAGTGTGAGAAAGAGAGATGAAAAATTCCCACACACCTTTTCTGACTTGGCACGTGACCAATAATTCAAACACGCACACATAGAGAAACAGGTTAAAGGAGAGCTCAGAGTGATGTATTGCCTCCATCCTTTGAGAGCTTTCTAGAAATGAAAGATCTAATGATGCCAGGAAACCACTGGCAAGCCCCTGTAGATATGTCTCCTGTAGAGCACCAGGGTGTTTTCCCATTAGAAGAGACTGGTTATATAGCAGAATCCTTCCGTTTTCACCATTTTATATATGTATAAATTGGCAGATCGGCGAGTTTGTTTCTGATACTCTGAAGGAGCATGTGTTTAGGATTACTATTTAAAAACCACAGATTTATAAATACAGGCCTGATGTTTTGTTTAATATTAGCTTGCCAGCCTGAAAAGTGGACATTCAGATGAGGGATTTTAATAATGTCTTGAGACATCAGCCATCTTTGAAAAAGATTTGTAGAATATAGTTGGCTGTAGTATGTTAGACTGAAAGCTATATGCTACGTTTATAAGATTGTTGTTGTAGAATGAGATAATCCAAAAAAAAAACAAAAAAAAAACATTGATAATAATAAGAAATGTTTGTTGAGTAAATCAGCATATTAGGATCATGTGACACTGAGGACTGGAGTAATGATGCTGACATTTCGGCATTGCATCATAGGAATAAATTACATTTTAAAATTCATCCCAATAAAAAACTGTTATTTTAAATTGTAGTAAAATTTCAATTTTTTTTCTGTTTTTACTGTATTTTCGATCAAATACATGCATCCAATACATGAGCATACAATAATTATTTTTTAAAAATCATACCGACCCCAAGCATTCTGTTTGAGCAATAGTGAATGTATAAGAGGCTTTCATAATTGTATTTCTTCATGTGTGTGTGAGAGCCTTAACGCTGATAGTTTCTCCCCTCTCATTTCCTTTAGTTTCATTAGAAAAGAGCATCGATTCTCCTGAAAACAAACATTGTAACAACCAGTAAGATCCCTTGAGACCACACTTAATTTGTATTTGGTCTAATTTTTCCCATTAGAATAAAATGAACAGTTTCTCTCCTTTTTTGCTTCAGATCACATGTATTGTATACACGGACACACACACACACATTTGCAAACACAGCGCTATTGCATTTTCCAATTTATGACTTCTTTCTAATGGAGGAAGCACTGTTTGTTTTGCCGTCTACATCCTCTTTTATGGGCATCTGTGTGCAAATAACTTTGAAGTATGTGCCGATATAGTGATTTTCATTGTACACGGGGCAAATCTACACACACCCTATGGAGTCCTTTTAGATCAATTTAAAAATATATTTTTTCTAATTTAAGAGGGGTTTGTATGTTTAAAACCAACATACAAAATCTCTGCTAGAAAAACAAGAATTTGTGTAATTGGACCTTTAACTTAGTTATTACCTGTTTCCTTATTACCCTGCTGGTAGAAGTTGTAACTACACCATTCGGACCCAAAAGATGCAATTTGGTGCAGATGCTGTTATTTATATTGACAAAAATTGACATGAGAACTCCATCTCTGCAACTGCTGTGAGTTTGACTCATTTATAATGTGCATGTAAAAATGCAACAGGCATCAAATATCTTCCCAAGTTTGTAATGAGTAATGACAAAAGAGAAGCATTTCGAAAGAGAAGTTTCCATGCGAAAAAATGAAAGCCCTATGAAAAAATAAATATTAGTATTCTAATTGTACTTTATTGATTTGTTTAATTTTTATAATTTTATTAAATAAATACAAATTAAGTAAATAATAATTATATAAGTAACTAAAAATAAAATAAAATTAAATGAAAATTGCAATTAGATGTGTTTCCCCAATTTGTTTTGCCTGTTTTTTTTATGAAATAAATGCAGTTTAATGGCTGGTCAATTTTCTCAAGTCATCAGCCATTGGCAGGTGTGGCAAACTGTAAGTTTTAGACCCTGGTTACAAGCTATCCTGCTATCCTTGGCATGCTAACAAGCAGCTTTCTCCTGGTATTCCAGTGCTGTTTGAGTGTGTTTCAGCACCAACTGTGGTGGACAGCTCCCTGACGTCAGGAAACTGGAGACTAGTCCAGAACTGTAGCGCTTCACTGTATGGCAGATGCACTGTGAAGTGTGTGTGTGTGTGTGTGTGTGTGTCTACATCTGCACTCTCCAATCTCTAGTATCTCTGCTCTAAAGCTGGTAACACTAGGCTGTCTGTAATAGAATTGCATAATGCTGCTTATGAGAGTGTGTTGCTGTGTCATTGTCCAGACACTCGTCACAAGCTATCGGTCAATTAAACAATGTGTGAAGACAGACCTGTCATCTGTCCATCTCTATCAAGACCCGCAAGAGTGAAAATGAGCGTGTGTGTGTGTCTTGTGTTAGTGTTTATCCAGCAATAACAGATGAAAGCTCTTTGACAGTGGAGGCAATATGTTTCGCCTCAGTGAAGCGATGAAGACAGCGCTGTGTACAATTAACTTACCCAAACAAATCCCTTTATGTGCTCTGACTGTGTGTGTGTGTGTGTGTGTGTGTGTGTGTGTGTACGTGTGTGTGTGTGTGAGTGAGTGAGTGAGTGAGTGAGTGTGTATGCACACATATGCATGTGTGTTTAGTTGTGCATGTCCACAAATGAGTGTGTTTGCATGTGTGTGTGTGTTTGTGATTTAACATCGATTACTGAAATGATTTCAGTCATGCATGTCATATTCTGAAGCCTGAATTAATGTTCATTCAGATTTCTCTCTGAACTCACTGCTGTGTCGTGACTCGAGTGACATCAGTCTCATTCTCTTGAGCTCTCTACTCCTCTCTCTCTTTCTTCTTTGCTTCTTTTCATCCCTCATTCTCTGTAGTTGACCTC
>NW_015505193.1:669562-684386 GCF_001515645.1 Sinocyclocheilus grahami
TCGGGACGAGTGCAGAGATGTATCGCGCCTCTGTGTGTGAGAGACGCTGTGTGGTGTGTGTGTGTGTGTGTGTGTGTGTGTGTGTGTGTCTACATCTGCACTCTCCAATCTCTAGTATCTCTGCTCTAAAGCTGGTAACACTAGGCTGTCTGTAATAGAATTGCATAATGCTGCTTATGAGAGTGTGTTGCTGTGTCATTGTCCAGACACTCGTCACAAGCTATCGGTCAATTAAACAATGTGTGAAGACAGACCTGTCATCTGTCCATCTCTATCAAGACCCGCAAGAGTGAAAATGAGCGTGTGTGTGTGTCTCTTGTGTTAGTGTTTATCCAGCAATAACAGATGAAAGCTCTTTGACAGTGGAGGCAATATGTTTCGCCTCAGTGAAGCGATGAAGACAGCGCTGTGTACAATTAACTTACCCAAACAAATCCCTTTATGTGCTCTGACTGTGTGTGTGTGTGTGTGTGTGTGTGTGTGTGTGTGTGTGTGTGTGTGTGAGAGAGTGTGTTACACACAAATATGCATGTGTATTTACTTGTGCATGTCCACAAATGTGTGTGATTTTAAGCTTGGGATTGTTTTGTGTGTGTGTGTGTGTGTGTGTGTGTGTGTGTGTGTGTGTGTGTGTGTGTGAGATTTAGCATCGATTACTGAAGTGATTTCGGTCATGCATATCATATTCTGAAGCCTGAACTAATGTTCATTCAGATTTGTCGTGACTCGAGTGACATCAATCTCATTCTCTTGAGCTCTCTCATCCTCTGTCTCTTTTCTTCTTTGCTTCTTTTCATCCCTCATTCTCTGTAGTTGACCTCAGTACTTAGATTAGAGTTCTGTAGGTTAGAAGATTAGCATATTTATTTGAATTAAGTGTATGTTTTTTGTAATTAGGCATATATTTAACAGTATATTTATTTAACATTTTTACCTAAATCTTCCAGTATAGTAGAATAATGTGTGGTTTTTAGTGCATGTGTTGAGATCATCTATATGCTTCTGTACTTTTAAACTTTACATTTTAAACTGTACTTTTAAATAGTAATCCTCATTTTCATCCAGTGAAATTCTTTCTTGAAGGACATTATCCCTCCCTTTTCTTAGGACTAGCAATTGACCAATTATTATTCATGGCTGTTACGGAAACTAAACACTATTGATTATTTAAAAAGGGGAGGGGCTGTTCAGTATGCACCACCCCCAGTGTTATCTATCTATATCTATATTTTTATTACTAGCTTTTATTAATATTTTGAATGAGCTTTTATCATTATATTTTCAGTTTTCATTTAAATTTGTTAAAATATTTTGTAATTTCTAATGTACTCTTGTCATTTTAAAAATAGTTTTTTACTGTTTAGATTTAATTTGGTTTTATTTCAGTTTTTGTTTTAGTGTCTGTTTAATTTTAGTGTTTCTTTATTTCCAGTTTTAGTGCATGAGCTTATTTCAGTTAGTTGCCCAGGCAACATTTCTAACTTTTTATTGAGTTTTATTTTTTCATCTATTTATATTGTATTTTATTTCAGCTTCATTTCAATTAACAAAAATGTTTTAATAGTTTTAGTTTTACATCATGCCTACACCGGAAAGACTCCACCACATGAAATTACAATAAATACATGCACTCATCATGGCATTTCATCTTTTACTTAATTAAATTAATTATTTCATTAACTTGAAGTCTTTAGGCATTCATTTTAATAAACTAATTAACCTAAATATATGTAAACTGAAATAAAGAGTAAAAGAGTAGAATACTTATTTTGAGTGTAGACTTGATTTAACTTTTAGCTCAGCAGGTCACCTCAGAAAATAGTCTTATTTAAAGGACTTCCAACCACACTCTTCTTAGCAGACCATCTGTGTGCTGCTCTTCAAGGAATTATTCCTGTCCTATGGTTCTTATATGGTTCAGAATACCCGCACACTATTTAGAATGCTGTTCAGCTAGTGTATACTGCATTTATACACACTTACCAACACATTGGAATTTCCATCAGCACTGCTGCAGTGTGCAGCGGGATCTGGAGGACATGTCTGGAATCCGTAAACACCTACAGACTCACACAGACTCTCTCTCTCTCTCTCCGCCCCTGCCTCAGTCGATGACTCATCCTTCTGAATCACCCAAATAGTTCTGTTTCTATTTTTAGTCTCATTTATGGGTTTGGGTGCAGAAACTCCCTCTGTTTTTTTTTTTCTTCTTTCTCTGGTTTGATGTTTTAGCAGACTCTCACGGCCCCTCTCACTGTCTGTCTCTCTTACGTATATGACAGTCACTTTTTTATGTTTTCACATATTGACTGAGTTTAAACTTTTTATGGTGCCGCCTTGTGTCATTCGCAGAATTATTTGTTTTGTTCGCTAAGGTAAGCATCACTGTTACTATTGATAATAGTTTAAGTTAGTGATTTTAAATCTATGAATTTAAGTATGTACAAGTAGCGTTTAACATCCTGCACCGTTTGGGCTACAGACTTGAATGATAACGGAAATCATGCCACTTGAAGGTGTGCTATTACATTTCCAAGCCATCAGACCTACAATTTTCACCTGTGGGCAATAAAATGCGAAAAAAAAATCCCATAGACTTGCACTGAAGGAGAGACCTGAGACATTTCGAGAGACCAGAATATCATTGAGACACACTATGTTACACACTAGTTACATTGGTGCCGTGACCCGGATGGGAGTGAGAGTTAGGGGAGTGAGTGTAACGGAGGCCAGCTGGTAAGAGCTGCGCAGGCAAATCACACTCCCCTGATCTCAGGTGCACTAGCAACTGACACTAGAGTCTGTAGTCCCTGTAAGCGTTCCCACCTCCCATGCTGGCAGCCCGATTTCGCGTCACGTTCGGAGCAGGACGGTTAGGACAAGAAGGGTTACACATAGAGTGGTGGTCTCTTTTGACTCAGGCCAGTAAGTAACAACCCAGAAGACCACAGAAACAACCTAGCAAGCACCCAGAACACCCTGGCATAGTGTTTTCTTTTTGTGTTTTTAAATCTAGTTCATCTTGTAATTGTATAATTTTATAATGTATGTAAGTGTTTAAATACAGTACCTTGTAAATACATTCAGTTCTCCCAGCAGGGTCTCTCGCTCTCACACACACACACACACACACACTGATGCACATCCATTGAGTTCAAATTAGTCATTTTTTAGGTATTTTTTTTACTGTTTTACTGAGCAAATTAATTACTTTCATAGTACAGCTAACAAGTGTTTTAACACCCTTTTTCAACCTGGTACCACAAAGGCTGCACTTATTTGATCAAAAATGCAGTAAAACCGTAATATTGTGAAACATTTTTACAATTTAAAATAACTGTTTTGTTATTGAATATATTTGAAAATGCAATTTATTCCTGTGATGCAAAGCTGAATTTACAGCATCATTACTCCAGTCCTCAGTGGCACATGATCCTTCGGAAATTAGTCTAATATGCTGATTTGCTGCTCAAGAACTTAATGCATCCTTGCTGAATACAACCATTACTTTCTTAGAAAATAAATCTTACTTGACCCCAAACTGTTAAATGGTAATGGGTTCGATTCACAGGGATCACTCTGATCAAATGTATATCCTGAATGCACTGTAAGTCACTTTAGATTTAAAAAAAACCCCTCTGGCAAATGAATAAAGGTGCATTTAGAAAATCAGGAAGAGTGAAAGAGAGAGAGATATCAGTAAGTGAGAGGAAAGTTAGTGAGATAACAGCAGGAATGTATTCCATTAAATTAGCTTTCATTAATTTCTTTTCTGCAGGTTAAATGTGATTTTTACATGTGTGTTTTGCATACTACTCAGAGATAGTTACCGGTATAGTCTGAATATGGATGTATATGTTTAACCTTGCTTTATCCTGGAAGGAATGTTTTATAACAGAGTCAACTGTATTTGTACTGCAATGTGGTTGCTAGGGTGTTTCGAGTGCTTGCTAAGTCATTTTAAGGTTGTTAGGGTGTTCTGCATGGCTGCAAAATCAAGAGGAAAAAAATAAGGTGTACAAATAATTTTCACTCAGAAACTGCTAGTAAATTTTGCAATTAATTACAAGAAACAGCAAGTAACATTGAATTAAATATTGTTCTTAAATATTGTTCTTATAAAACATACTACAATAATATTTGTTTCATTATAGCTTTGAAAAACACATTTTACATTGTGGGTTCTTCGATATGCTGGTATGGCTAGATATGGCTTCAGCAGTGGTAATAGTGATGCTGGCCTTATCAAACACCACTAATGATTATGTGCCTGCACAGCCTGAAGTGAAGTGAATGAAGTGTGTCACATGATCAGATGTGTTGAAGGGTAGACAGGTTTGGCCTGGTGTGACTGTCGAGTGGGTGAAGGTGAGAGCGTGCAATCTAACGAAGGCCTGTCTGCTCTGATGCATTTCTGGGAGGTTAGAACTCATTCCCAGGGCTCACAGTGCCGCTGTTGGTGATTGTGTGTTATTGTGTTGCCATGCTTCCAGAGTTACCATGACAATACATTTGATGAGATCACAGTCCTGGTTTTTGGCAGGGTTACACTTCTACACACACACACACACACACACACGCAAAAACACAGTGTTTGTATATACAGTGAAGTAGACTGATTGATTGATTGTATCTTTGAGTTTTTGAAGGGCACATTATAAACAAAATTATTAGTAGTAGTGGTAGTTGAATAATAATACACTTTTTTTCTGAAATAATCTGTGTAAAGTTTGTAAAGTATCCTTGTGTTTTGTAAAGGCTCTATATAAAAACAATATATATTATTATTAATATTAGATTTTTTTTTTTAAGTATTCTTGAGTTTTGGAAAAGCACTATATAAACAATAATTAATATTATTATATTAATGTTACTGCTGCTGCTGTTATTAATAGTAGCATAATAATAGAGTTTTTATGAATTAATCTGAGTGTAAAGTTTTTAAAGTATCCCTGAGTTTTGGAAATGTGCCTTATAAATAAAGATTTATTATTATTACTTTTTATGAATTAATCTGACTGATTGTAAACTAGCTTAGTTTTAGATAGGCGTTATATAAATAAAAATTATTAATAGTAGTAGTATTGTTTTGTTTATAAAATGCAAAATAGAGTGTTTTTTTATATATAGACCTATTTTCTGCATTAGCATACATTTTGGATTAACGTATTTAAATTTCCTACTTGTTATATATTATGATGTTTGTGCAGAACTGTGGTCAAATATTGTTTATTTACACTCTGTACATTGATTGATTGATTGATATTTTTCTCTGTTCACACAATCATTGTCACATCAGCAGAAAAGTCATTTCAGAGACAGAGAAGGGTTGATTAAAAATGATCAGCATTTGAAAACAAAAAAATGTAGGAATGTCTGTACGAATGTACAGCAAGTCTGGTAACACTTTATTTTAAGGTCCAATTGTCTATATTTACTAGTTGCTTATTAGCATGCATATTACTAGCATATTGCATGTTTATTAGTACTCAAAAAGCACATATTAATGCCTTATTCTGCATGACCATATTCTAGATTCCTTAATCCTACGCCATACCTCAATTTAACAACTACCTTATAAACAATTTATAAGCAGCAATTTTGGAGTTTGTTCAGGGAAAACTCTTAGTTAATAGTGAATGTGTTCCCTATTCTGAAGTGTTACTGTGAGTCTCTTTACATAGGAAAGCTTTTGCTGAAGTGCTGCTTACTGCTCACGTACACTGCTGTATATTTTTAGTGAAAGAAAAGATTACTTCCCTCTGAGTCTCCCAGATTCATCTCTCTCGGGTCTCAACATTCATAATCCTCATCTTATGACTTGGGAGAAATGGGCTGCTTGCTGTAAGAGAGACACTCAAACGCAGCGACTCCTTTCTCTCATCTCGGCGCAAAAAAGTGGGTCGGCTCCATGCAGGGCAGTCAGAGGCCATGGAGAGATAGAGATATGTCTGGGAGAAAGCAGGAGAGATTTTAAAAAGTGTTGAGGATGGAGGGAGAGAGTGTAAGCGTGAGGTAATGGCGAAATCACGTCAGCAGCTATTCTACTTCTGAACAATCTGATCAAGCGTGGAAAGAGACCTGCCGCCCCATTGATCTGACCTATTTACTGCACCATATGTGTGTGTGTGTGTGTGTGTGTGTGTTAGAGTTAGTGTGCTTTGTTTGGGTCTACGTGGACCGTCATCTTGGCTTTCTAAACCTCGTGAGTCTCTCTGATGTGTGTTAGGATGGAGGCCCCCGTTGGCCATAGCTTTTGAAAGCAAACTCGGCTTTCAGATGAGAACAGGACAGACCCCACTCACACGTCTGTTCAGAGTGGCAGAGAGAGATCACAGTGAAAGGTAAAGAGTCAAGGGCTAAATGTATCTATCAGTGTGGTGAACTGGGACACTGTTGTCTGGCCAAAGGCACAAGCTCTTCTTAGAGCACTGGCCCTTCAGTACTAGATATCCACAGCAGAACATCAGAGATATGACTACAGCACCAATATGGCAAAAGCACAACTACTGGTCAATTAATCAGCTGATATTTGGCCAAGGTTCGCAATATCAGCTGATAACCATGTTCACTTGGTCTATTAACAATCATGCACTTAACAAGTGTTTGTCTCCCTACTTTGTCAATTCCAAATTCTACTGACAGCTCTTTTTTTATATTTATTTATCTTAAATCATTTGTAATTAATGTATTCATCATTTATGCATATTTATTTAGATATATGTATATGTATCTGTATTAAATTTATTTATATTTATTTTGATATATACAGTATGTATTAGTCTATACAATTGTATTGTAACACCTAACTTTTTGATGCTACATAAAGATTGAGGGACCACAGAGACTGATTCATTTCAGTGAGCCATGTGTATTAAAGACATACTGTGAGACACACATTCATATCACACTTTTCTGCCTTTAAAGTGGAAAATATGAGACCAGCAGTCCTTAAATGAAGCAAGAAAGAATCGGAACCAGCAAACGATTCATCCGTTTGTTGATCATAGAATAAGATGAGTAGATGTTTGGATGAAGACAATTAGCCCCTTTTTGTCTAGGTCCTGTTTATATCTGTGCTGTTTCCTCTCTCATACAAGAACCCTCTGCATTTAAACAAACATACAATCAACACGTGTTTAGTATTAACCCCTAACAGAAAGCATATTTACAAACTCTACATACATACAAAACAACGCCTTACTTACATTTGAGAGCAAGAACAAATTGTTCCTCAAATCAGGGCACCAGCAAAAGTGAAGACATTCCATGTGCTTAGCACACTACTTCCTGCCTAATGCTACTTCTTTACCCCCTTTTAGGCAAATGAGCAACTCAGAATACAGAGCGCCCCCTAATGATTGGTATAGCTATAACATGCAAAGAACTACTGGGAACAAATGTGACAGTAAAACTGTTACAGTATTTTTCCATTTATGTTTACAATTTATTAAAATTCTTTTTTAATAACTTTTAATTAAACCGCACAAAAGACGAGTAGCGAAGCAACAGTGTGTACTAAAGCAACCAACACCAGACAATGAACGGAAAGAACTGAAGGGCTTAAATACAAAGGCAAACAAACTCAATACAAAACAAATGTGCTCTAATTAGTGACAATGTATAACCATGACAACTGATAAGCAGCAACATAGGAACAAGGAAACAAAGAGAAACGAACTAAAAGTCCAATCAGTGTCATTTCCTGTTTTGATGGGGATGAAAAAAAAAGTTATTTATATCCGCAGCGGATAAAATCTTCAAGATGGCATGGTGCCTCTTTCACACAGCTGATGTAAAACAGAGAAATCCTCACAGTGCCTCATATGCTGGAGATCTATTCTGCCATTTGTTTTGATTTGAAAAAAATCTGCATATTAGACTTCTTTAGGCTTTAAGTGTGCTCTCATTTCAAAATCTGTTTGAGTTCTGGCCGTCCACATCCCATCTGTGGCATACGGACGGTTCCCATAATCCCTCGCTGGCACCGAGGCCCTGCCATGCATGGTGCTGTTCATTTAAAATAGGAGCATATTTTTCAAAAGCATTTAGCACATTAAACTGTTGACCCTGAGGGTGAGTGTGATTGGTTAAGGGGCTTTGACAAGCTGCAATCATTGATCACGTCATCAGATTACCACGATGAAGCTTTGAGACTCTTTTGAGACCTTTGTAGACTGTCACTCAACTGATCAAGGCTTTACAGAGAGTCATTTTTGCTTCCGAAGTATGTGATTTGCCATTGAAGTCATTGTCTGCTGACTGATTATTCCTCCCAAGGTGACTTGATTCTCCTGTATGGATTTGTGTAGTTTCCTGCAGTTTTTTGCTCTATTCTCATGCAAGAGTGTTTGTCAGGTTACTCTTAATTTTTCTGACAGCCCTTTTATCTCACTATGAGTTCAGTGAGGCAGTCTTGTTGTATGTGTGTGTGGGATTGTGTTCATTTGGCCACTGTATTGGAATAAATGGTCTAGTTGTTCGTTTAGCCGTCTGGAATGGATGTGACTCAGCTGTGTTTTACAAACTTTTAATCTCATTTCCGGATCCGGTCCGGTCGAACATATCCCATTCCTGAACAGATAATAGATTGATTCATATACAGTGTGTGTTCATGTAGTTTGTCATTTGACAGATGATTGCTGCGTATAGCCCTCAGAGATCTCTCTGTTTTTCTTTTTTTCTCTGTAAGAATGATAAATGATTGCATTATTCTTCTTACTCTGGACACAGATGGCGAGGACCCCTGTAATCAACTACGCACACATGCACATGTCCATGCGCAGTTATTTATGAGTAAAGATTATGCATTATGCATTAAATCAGATCAGATTTTTGTGTGTGTATTCAAGTAACTTACTTGCTGTCGTTGAATTGTATTATAATCATATCGGTAATCAGCCATTTATTTATATATACAGTTTTTTTTATATATAAATATGTATTTTTATCATTTAAATAATTGTATAAAGTTGTATAAATTTATAATTGTGTTTATAGTGTATTTATATTAGAATGTATAATTTTCAATCCTTTAATTTTTTTTATATTTTATGTATTTATATTTATCCATAAAGTTTGTTATATAAAATGTATATAATTTTTTATAATGTATTATAGGTATAATCAAGAAGCGTACCTTTGCAATGGAACAGATGTCAAATATTATTCATGAACATTCAAAAATATAAATGTTTAGTGTGTTTTCATTTTCAGTAGAAACGATTTGGTGGTTGTTACTCGTGCAAAACCAAAGCAATGCTAGGATGTGCTGGTTGGTTGCAAGGACATTGATAAGTGGTTAGTACAGTAGAATGTTCTAGGTGGTTTCATACTGGTGCAAGAGAGTCAAAAGAGTGCAAAGCTTACTGACAAATTTTTAATGCTTTTGGTTCGGTCTGTGTTCAAATCCCTGTAGGCAATAATAATACCAGTGCTTATATATCACCCTCTTTCTCTCTCCTGTGGGTTTGATCTGTGCGTCCTTCCTTGCCTTCAAGTCATTAAAATGCTAATGCATGCTTTAACTTCTCAATTCTGTGGTGACAGAGTAGGACACAGAGTCAGTAGATGTAACTCTCGCTTTTCTCTCTCTCTCTCTCTCTCTCTCTCTCTCTCTCTCTCTTTTATATACATTTATATACATTTATTTCTTCAGATTTACTGTATGTTTAATTTCAGATATTGTAGGTCAAATTTTCTTCATCATTTTAGTTTATAATATAGTTTTTTCTGCACCAATTGCAGTTATAATTTAGTTTTTCATGACCATTTTTCATCATCTCTCTCTGATCCTTTTGTCTCTTGTCAGAAGTAGAGCAAGTCATATGCAACATAGGGGTAATAATGTTGGGTAGCAAACCACATTTTACTCGTATTATTAGTTTGAACTGTATCTATAAGTATTAGTATATATCCAGCTTTCACCTTTTTACCTAACTGTAAACATCACCAAAAATGTGGTCAGTATAAATGTATGCGGTTGTACGTAATATAATACAATATTCATCTGCCATTCCTTTTTTGGGCTGAAAGAAAGTTGAGTTGTACAGTATGTTGTCATAGTACACCGAACCTGTTTATTTCAAAACTTTCATTTATCATAATATGACTCCTTTAAACACACTCGTGGCACTTCGCAGACTGTCACATGAAGAGAGGACTGAAGAAGAGCAGACATGTACAGAAGGAATACTAGAGTGTGACACAGGAAGGAGACAGGGGACGGAAGAAAAAGACAGGAAATATGCATTAGTAATCAGACCAGAGCACGTGGGTCACTGAGTTTATTAAGAAAAGGGGGAGACAGAGAGGAAGACATGTTGAATTCAATAACACTGAGAGCAAAGTGTAATTCAATAAGCGCTCTAACACAATTTCTAATGTATCACGGAAAGAAATGCATGTGTTTGACTGTTTGTTCTTGCCAGAAAATGTTTGTAAGATTCATTATTTGTAAGATTCTTGGGGTGTGTTTGTGTATGAACGTGAATATGTGTATATGTGTGTCAGAAGATTGGTCTTCTGTAGGGGAGCAGTGCATTGATTTCCAGCCCAAAGTCCAATCACATAAATCTAGTCCTGCTTGAGACACCAGCCCTATTAGCCAGAACCTCTGACTGGATTAACGAGACCACATTCCCTCACACACATACACACACACACACACAAATATACAGTTGACCTTGCCTGTGCATTTAATTAAGATTTTCTGCATTTTTGCACATAAACAGACACCCACATTGTCACAGACGGCTGATTAGAGACATGTGATCAGCTCTGAAATGCAATGCAAATATGATTAACGGCATTGAAAATGATAAATATGGTAGTTACGATGATTAATGTCAATTTGTGTCATATTTGTCTTTCAGAGACGAGAGAGGACCGAAACAAGAGGCTGTTCAGACATTACACTGTGGGCTCCTATGACAACTTTACCTCATATAGGTAATGTATGTAGAGTATGTGTGCATGCATAAATAATAATATGGGCATTTTGGTTATCAGTAGTTCAAGCCTAACCTGTGAAGTCTGTTATTTGAAGTATTGAGTCTCTACTGCCATCTAGAGGATAGAGGTTGTGAACACACATTGCCTCATGTTTTTGTTTTTTGCCGCTCATATTTGTGACCCTGGCCCACAAAACCAGTCATAAGGGTAAATTTTTTGAAATTGATATTTATACATAATCTGAAAGCTGAATAAATAAGCTTTCCTTTGATGTATGATTACATCAATAATTCTTTATTATGTATGTTAGGGTAGGACAATATTTGGCCGAGATATAACTATTTGAAAATCTGTAATATGACGGTGCAAAAAAAATCAAAATACTGAGAAAATCGCCTTTAAAGTTGTCCAAAGGAAGTTCTTAGCAATGCATATTACTAATAAAAAATTAAGTTTTGATATATTTATGGTAGAAAATTTACAAAATATCTTCATGGAACATGATCTTTACTTAATATCCTAATGATTTTTGGCATAAAAGAAAAATCGATAATTTTGACCCATACAATGTATTTTTGGCTATTGCTAGAAATATACCCCAGCGACTTAAGACTGGTTTTGTGGTCAGGGGTCACATTTGCTTTTAATTTAAACACACATTTAGTCCTCATTTCACATTTGATTGCATGCAACATATTTCTTTTTGTTTCTGTTTGTTTTAGAGTAAAAAATAAATGCTTAAGTACTCGATTCCCTTGAGAACGGAGAACTACATTACATTTTACAGCTGAGTGTAATAAAAAACAGTCAGCGCATGCTATTAAAGAAGATGTCATGTTTTACATTATGCGCAATGTTACAGTGTAATTGGATATGCAAAGCTATTTGTGAATAATATCTGTTTCTCAAGGGACGGTCAAATTAGATTATATGAATGCAGTTAATTCTGTCTCACCAATAAATATGAGCAACAAGATATGATGTCATATGCTTTAATATAATAAATAACAAAATAAATGTATTTTCTATATTTTATACATCATTTTATAATATTATTTTATGCATTTACTTTATTCAAAATTAATACATTTTGGTATCTACTACAATTTCTCACAACATTGCACAAACAGCTTTTCGTTATAAGTTTCTATACTACAAAAGTAGTAAAGGTTTGTATATTGTAAACTTATATTGTTGCAAAACTGTCTAAATTATTTGATTTACACCCAAGAAGCCAAATGAAGACGTAAAACGTCTTTCCACTGTACAAAGTTGCAGGTCAGAGTTCATCATGTTGAAAAAAACAAAAAAAATCATCATGTTTGAACTCTCTGCAGCTATAGACCTTAATCAGACTAGTGCATATTTAATTTTGGAGATTCTACTAGTTCTGCCTAGTGTGACCGCAACACATAAGCTAGTTTTTGTTACTGCGATTGTAATTCTGTTGATTCTGCATGTGTAATATATTTTGGAAATTAAAGACTGATTGATGAGATGGGATGCATATTTGTGGAATCGAGTGAGAGAGAGAACCAGAGAGGATTCATTACTGGAGTCTCTCTGTCAAACTGATACTTCTCACTCCATTCAACAACAGCAAACAGGTCTAGAACATCAGCGCTAAAGAACTGCACCCAGTAAAATCAATTACCTTCTGAAGTGGACTCGAAACATACAAGACAAATGATGTTAAAATCATCAGATATGAATGAATGACCATCACTTTACTGAAATCCTCTGTAGGGGCTCCTAACTCAAGATGCGTTTAGACTAACAGTGATTAAACTGTTGGAAGTTGCCAAGATGGAACTCCAAATTCACTGTACTTTTAAGCTACACTGTACTTACTTTTTAAGTTTTAAGTTTAAAATCAAATTAATTGTAAATCTACTATTACATTTAAAATGCAAATATTAGCATGTGAGTACGCCAAACTGTTCAGCTAATATGAGAAGTCTGCTAATCAGTTAAATGTTAGCATGTGAACTACATTAAATCTATTAACAGATATGATATTAAGTATTTTTAATATTGTATATATTAGCACATCAGTGCCAAACTACATTCAGCTATAATAATAGATTTAAACTGTAAATGTTAGCATGTAAGTATGCCAAACTATGTTCCGCTAAGTCTGTTAATTCAGCACGAGTTAGCACACATTGGCCTAGCTGTGAAAAGCTAGCTCACAGACACAAAGCACACATTAACTGGCTGAAGTTCAAATGTGTGCTGTCAACTCCCTCTTCACTCTTCTCACAATTGTTCATTATATGTGAATGTCAGTCGCCGTACAGAGGTGTATCTTCATTGACATGGGAAAAAGTGGAGCTAACACACTCATGCACGTTCTCCTCGGCTCAGGAGATCATTTTAGGGAGTCGTGTGCACTACATTGACAAGAAGTCAGCGCTACAGGAAACCTTCTTCCTGAGGTCTAATGGCCATTATATTCATTTTCACACTTCATTATCTTATCATTAGGCGCTAGATTAGCTGAACTTGGCTGTGAGGGCTTTTGTAAGTTTACAACAAATATTTGAAATGTTTAATGCGTTTATATAATTGAAAAATTACATAAGGCATGAACCAACCCAGACAATGTACACACACATATGTATATATTGTGGTGGGAGGAGCAAACGACAGACACAGTGAGTGTGGCGTCAAGCCTCAGAGAGGCTTTTATTTAACAGAAAATTAAAATAAATTGTGGCCCGGGCGTGAGAGGCGGCGGTGGCTTCTGTCAGGAACCTGGTGAAGGGTGGCGATTAAAAAGACGGGGTGTCGATGATAATTAGGGGGAGGCAGCCATTATGTCACTATATATATATTATATATATATATATATACAGTTGCTATAGAAAGCCCCCCTTTAAAATAATCACATTTTGTTGCTTTGCAGCCTGAAATGAAGACGGACACAGTTTTTGTTTTATTCAGCTGTATTTACTCAGTGCAACTTATAACATTCAAGTGAAAGATATAATACCAACATGTCAGGGAAAGAAAAAAAACAATCACTGAGTTGGAAAAAGGATCACCCCCTTGTGTCAGTATTTTGTTGAACCAGCTTTTGCTTTGATTACAGCCTTTAGTCTGCGGTATTTGTCTCTACTAACTTTGCACATCTAGACTTTGCAATATTTGCCCACTCTTCTTTGCAGAACTGCTCAAGTTCAGTTAAATTTGATGGTGAGCATTTGTGGACTGCAGTCTTCAAGTCATTCCACAGATTCTCAGTGAGGTTTAAGTCCAGGCTCTGACTGGGCCATGCAAGGACATTCACCTTTTTCTCCTTCAACCACTCTGTGCTCAGTTTTGCTGTGTGCTTTGGGTCATTGTCATGTTGGAAGGTAAACCTTCTTCCCACTGACAACTTTCTCGCAGAGGGCAGCAGATTTTCCTCAAGAATTTGATGGTATTTTGCCCCATCCATTTTTCCTTCTATCCTGATAAGTGCTCCAGTCCCTGCTGCAGAGAAACTCCCCCATAACAGGATATTACCACCTCGATGCTTTATTGTAGGAATGCTGTTATTTGGATGGTGACCTGTATTGGATTTCCACCAGACATAATGCAGACCTGCCAACCTGTGCGCATTTTGCATAGCGTATACGCATTTTAACCTCAAAGTACGCTGGTACGATTAGTCACTCTAAACTACGCAAAAAACCTGGTGACGCCTCTGTCCACGTGAAGTATTCAAAACAAGCAACAGAAAAAGATGAAGAGTTCAACAAACCCAATTTTTTTTTGCGTTTTATTTCTCTCCAAGCTGGCTATAAACAAAGGTATTTACTGAACCGTGGGTTAACTGTATTGTTGCATACGTACTGTCCCCCCCCCCCCCCCGGGCCCCCCCTGG
>NW_015505193.1:684396-738048 GCF_001515645.1 Sinocyclocheilus grahami
CCCCCCCCCCCCCCCGGGCCACACTGATGTACTAAAAAAAATGTCCAGGGTTGGCAGGTCTGCATAATGTTTTGTAACGATGGAGTCATGGAAACACAAGGTGGGGGATCCACTTGCAGTAGGATTTATTAAGAACATAGCATTTGGTGTTAAGGCCAAATAATTCAATTTTATTCTCATCTGACCATAACACCATTTTCCATGTGGCCTCAGAATCTTCAAGGTGCGTTTTGGCGAAGCTTAGTTTTGACTGCATGTGGCCTTTTTTGAGGAGTGGCTTTTTTCTTGCAACCCTCCCATACAAGCCACATTTGTGGAAGATTTATTGTGATATTGTTGTCACATGCACACAATGTCCACTCTTTGTCATAAATTCCTGCAGCTGCTTCAGAGTTACTGTAGGCCTCCTGTGAGCCTCTCCGAGCAGTTTCCTCCTGGCTCTTTCATCCAGTTTGGAGTGACGTCCTGATCCAGGGAGGGTCTGTTTTGTACCAAATACCTTCCACTTCTTAATAATACACTTCACTGTGCTTCTAGGCATTGATAAAGCCTTTGAAATTTCTTTGTATCCATCTCCACAACTTTATCCCGGAGATCTTTTGACAGTGCCTCGCCATCCAAAGTTGATTGTTAGCTTCAGTTGCACTACCAAGGACTGAAATGCTCCAGGAAAGCTATTTTCATGCTGAGCTAATCAAAATGTGCACGGCTGATCACAGTTGAAAGTCAAATGGCTTTTTTGTGCCATTGAGAAGGTGATCCTTTTTCCAACTCAGTGATTCTGACTTTTTTTTTCTGACATGTTGGTGTTATATCTTTCACTTGGATGTTATAAGTTGCACTGAGTAAATACAGCTGGATAAAACAAAAACTGTATCTGTCTTCACTTCAGGCTGCAAAGCAACAAAATGTGGTTATTTTAAAGGGGGGTGATTCTTTTCTATACCCACTGTATATACACACATACATACATATATTTGAAATGTGATATCATCTTAAGTATTTGTTGATTGTTACTTTTTCTAAGTGTTTACTTGTACATTTATTAAATAGATAATGGGAAATGCAACCCAAACATTCCACTGTCCCAGTTTAATGTGGCTTGTCTGGGATTTTGTTCGTAAACAAAACCACAGCACATGAAAGTTTCAGACGCCCGACCATACACTGATGTTATCACAGCCGTGACTGCTGTTCTGTAGGACAGAGCATTTTGTTAACCCGAGGCGCTAACGACACCGAATCATCTGTAATTTATCTAATTGATTCTCCACTGCTTAATTAGATTCTTGTCACTCCTAATGCATCAGTGATGAAGACCCTTGGGGTACGAGAGAGAGAGCGAGAGAGATGAGCTTTCTTCTTATAGTTGATGACACAGGCACCAGTCGTTGCTCTAGTCTCATGTGATCACATAGACAGCTTTTAGTCATTTTGTGGTAATTATTCTGCAGTCAGCAAACAAGCAGCTGTTTACAAGGACTTTATTCTGCTCTGTTTGTAAAACAGATTTTTAGATGGTATGGGAGTTGTTATAAATGAGGTGCTGTGTTTAGAGCTATAGATTTTCAGTAATAAAATATAAGTAATAATATATTTTCCTGTAGCTTGACTTGTAGTGCATGGCACCAGCAATGCCAAAGTCATGGGTTTGATTCCCAGGGAACACACAAACTGATCTATATCATGAAATCACTGTAAATTGCTTTTCACACTATGATTAACTTTGGATTCATGTCTTTTTACACCCTTTACTGGCGGTGAAGGCATGCAGTGTGAATCAGTGCAGTGCTTGAATATTACAGCTAGTTGTACAGCTAGCAACAGATAGCCAATCATAGACTCATTTATAATGACTCCATTAAATATTCATGCACTTGGTATGGTTGTAGAAACATCCACAAGTTGTTTAGTTTAAACATCTGAAGGAGAGTTAAAACTGATGCATCAGATGAGATGCTATAATTTTTGTAAATGGGCAATTAAAAAATGAAAATACTGTCATCATTTACTTGCCCCCTTATGTCGTTTTAAACCTGTATGACTTTTTTCAATGGAACACACTTGGAATGGAAAAACTTTTTTTTTGGTCTATTCAGTGAAGTCAGTGGTCTCCATTGTTTTTGGTTTCCAACATCCGGCATAAGTCACCAGAGAGTCCGTCATTGGAAGATCCAGTATCCAGTAATGTCATTTGATTTTAAAAATTAAAACGCATCCATGGACGAATCATTCACAATAAGATAAATGACATGGATTTAGAAAATAGATTTAGACCAACTTTAACACAGAACATTTTAATGCAAGTCAACAGGCTTTTCAAGATACAAAATACTGCCAAACAGGCGCTTTTGCATTTCGTTTCGAAACTAAATCATCCGCCATCGTCTTGTCTGTCTCACCCCTCTCTTCTTATCAGTCAGCTCGACTCACTCGCCGAACTGGATAAATGAAATCTGATCTGTGTGATGCGATTGTCGTTCGGCATTCAGTTTTTAATTGTAGTATCTGTTCTTTTACTGAACTACATGATTTTTATTACTATAAAAAAATCAAAACGATGGTGGGGGTCAGTGCCGCGGTGGGCAAGTGACGTAACCGGTGTTGCGGCAAGCCTTGTCCTCTGGAGAAGCAGGGTTTCACTATTTAGCCGGAAGGCATCACTCAAACACACAAAAACACTCAATCACCTGACAGGTGGAGAATCTGACAGCAGTCAGCCGAATCCTGCCCACAACACTAGACTCTTAGCAGACAACTCTAAAACTGACATGCAAAATCTGTGCTCAGCGAAAACTTCCTGAACTTCACACACACATACATAGACGTCTTGCACTTTCATTCTATCTAAATGGAGAATCGAGTGCTTTGCGAATCAATTGTTTTTGTGTCTTGTAACAAGGCACCGCGGGATCACCGCAGCGAGCAATGCTGTGAGGAGACAATCAGTGCTCAATCTCAAAATCCACTAAAGCACGCATGAGGAAAATGGGAGATCAGAGGTATAGTTAGACTGAATTCCCTCTGGGTTTGTTCGGGAACACTTAGCCACTCAAACAATGTTACATCATCACGTTTTATTCCGAACAATGGTTTCTGACTGTTTCGATATCTGTAAACATTAAATCCTAGGAAAGGTAATCACTACTAGCATTACATCACTATCATCCATACAGTGGGCATAGAAAATAAGCACCCTCCTTTAACAATCATATTTTGTTGCTTTGCAGCCTGAAATGAAGATGGGCACAGTTTTTGTTTTATCCAGCTGTATTTACTCAGTGCAACTTATAACATCCAAGTGAAAGATATAACACCAACATGTCAGAAAAAAAATTAAAACCAGAATCACTGAGTAGGAAAAAGAATCACCCCTTTGTGTCAGTATTTTGTTGAACCAACTTTTGCTTTAATTATAGCCTTTAGTCTGTTGGGATATGTCTCTAGTAACTTTCCACATCTAGACTTTGCAATATTTGCCCTCTCTCTTTTGCAGAACTTCTCAAGTTCAGATACATTTGATGGTGACTGTTTGTGAACTGCAGTCTTCAAGTCATTCCACAGATTTTCAATGGGGTTTAAGTCCAGGCTCTGACTGGGCCATGCAAGGACATTCACCTTTTTCTCCTTCAACCACCATATATACCTTCCACTTCTTAATAATAGACTTCACTGTGCTTCTAGGCATTGTTAAAGCCTTTGAAATTTCTTTGTATCCATCTCCACAACTTTATCCCGGAGATCTTTTGACAGTGCCTCGCCATCCAAAGTTGATTGTTAGCTTCAGTTGCACTACCAAGGACTGAAATGCTCCAGGAAAGCTATTTTCATGCTGAGCTAATCAAAATGTGCACGGCTGATCACAGTTGAAAGTCAAATGGCTTTTTTGTGCCATTGAGAAGGTGATCCTTTTTCCAACTCAGTGATTCTGACTTTTTTTTTCTGACATGTTGGTGTTATATCTTTCACTTGGATGTTATAAGTTGCACTGAGTAAATACAGCTGGATAAAACAAAAACTGTATCTGTCTTCACTTCAGGCTGCAAAGCAACAAAATGTGGTTATTTTAAAGGGGGGTGATTCTTTTCTATACCCACTGTATATACACACATACATACATATATTTGAAATGTGATATCATCTTAAGTATTTGTTGATTGTTACTTTTTCTAAGTGTTTACTTGTACATTTATTAAATAGATAATGGGAAATGCAACCCAAACATTCCACTGTCCCAGTTTAATGTGGCTTGTCTGGGATTTTGTTCGTAAACAAAACCACAGCACATGAAAGTTTCAGACGCCCGACCATACACTGATGTTATCACAGCCGTGACTGCTGTTCTGTAGGACAGAGCATTTTGTTAACCCGAGGCGCTAACGACACCGAATCATCTGTAATTTATCTAATTGATTCTCCACTGCTTAATTAGATTCTTGTCACTCCTAATGCATCAGTGATGAAGACCCTTGGGGTACGAGAGAGAGAGCGAGAGAGATGAGCTTTCTTCTTATAGTTGATGACACAGGCACCAGTCGTTGCTCTAGTCTCATGTGATCACATAGACAGCTTTTAGTCATTTTGTGGTAATTATTCTGCAGTCAGCAAACAAGCAGCTGTTTACAAGGACTTTATTCTGCTCTGTTTGTAAAACAGATTTTTAGATGGTATGGGAGTTGTTATAAATGAGGTGCTGTGTTTAGAGCTATAGATTTTCAGTAATAAAATATAAGTAATAATATATTTTCCTGTAGCTTGACTTGTAGTGCATGGCACCAGCAATGCCAAAGTCATGGGTTTGATTCCCAGGGAACACACAAACTGATCTATATCATGAAATCACTGTAAATTGCTTTTCACACTATGATTAACTTTGGATTCATGTCTTTTTACACCCTTTACTGGCGGTGAAGGCATGCAGTGTGAATCAGTGCAGTGCTTGAATATTACAGCTAGTTGTACAGCTAGCAACAGATAGCCAATCATAGACTCATTTATAATGACTCCATTAAATATTCATGCACTTGGTATGGTTGTAGAAACATCCACAAGTTGTTTAGTTTAAACATCTGAAGGAGAGTTAAAACTGATGCATCAGATGAGATGCTATAATTTTTGTAAATGGGCAATTAAAAAATGAAAATACTGTCATCATTTACTTGCCCCCTTATGTCGTTTTAAACCTGTATGACTTTTTTCAATGGAACACACTTGGAATGGAAAAACTTTTTTTTTGGTCTATTCAGTGAAGTCAGTGGTCTCCATTGTTTTTGGTTTCCAACATCCGGCATAAGTCACCAGAGAGTCCGTCATTGGAAGATCCAGTATCCAGTAATGTCATTTGATTTTAAAAATTAAAACGCATCCATGGACGAATCATTCACAATAAGATAAATGACATGGATTTAGAAAATAGATTTAGACCAACTTTAACACAGAACATTTTAATGCAAGACACTACTTTTCAGACACTGGTCAATTTTGAAATGGAAGGCTATTTTGCTTCCATAACTTATCCTCTTTCAGACTAGTGGAAAGAAAACTTTCAAAGTACACATTACACTTTATCTGTTTGCATCTGTAGATTTCATTTACAATACATAAAATGAGTTTTTCTTTCTCATGCACTCAGCCAGAAATCCCCACTTCAGTAGCACTTACATACACCATTGACTTTACAATTTCATTCCTATCTATATTCTAAAGGTTTTTACGGAGGGGTTTGTTCATATATCATTCTCCTGATTTAAAATTATAATCCTTAAAATGTGTTAAATTTGTTTTCGCCTGAAAATATTTTCAGATTTCTGGAGTGATAAAAAGAGATATCCAAAATCCCCTGTGTAAAAACCATTAACTCTAACATGTCGACAAAATGAATGAAATATTCAGTATTCAGATTTCTGTTCTGGAAATGTATGCAAATTAGTGCATATTAAATTGCATAATGCCTCTTTTGCAAATTCAAACATAACATTTCAGACAACTTGTAATACAAAACAGTTATCTTAATGTACTGTGATTAATCAACTGGGGAAAGTACACTGAAATCTTTTAATTGCAATTTTTTCACCTGTAGTGTGTTGCCTTAAGCATGAGAAGCCCATTAGTTGTTTTAGATAGAAGCATCTGCCACATGTCATGCAAATGTAGAACAGCACAGTCAATCATAGCAGTGAGGTTAGTGATGTGATATTTGTATGTCTAGTGCGCTGTTGGGGGCTGTGTGTGTGTTGGCGGGGGGCTGATGGTGTCTACAGGCGGGTAAATGTGGCTCACATGAGTAAGGAAGAACAGATTTGTCCCTGCTGTTCGCGCTGATGATAACCATCTCAATGCATCCAGACAGATGGACCGTGTGTGTTGGGGAGAAGAGACCACCATAGAAAAAGATCCTTTGTGTGTCTCTGTCTCACTTTCTTTTTTGTGAGTGCTCATCCCATCTTTTTATCATTGATGGGCTGCACTTTAAGGCATAAATGCAGGGTTAAGATTGTCTTCTTACATTTCTGGCTTTTAAAGGATGTTTTTGTCTCTCTGCTGCATTCGGAGTTGGACACGGAAAGACTTGAAGGCCCTTATGTTTCTATCCTTTCATTTAAAAGCATAAGAGGCTGGATATTAGCATTTGGTCCAATCTCCTAATGCAGTTAAAGAGGCTGCGCTGGAGTCAAACAGAAGGACAGGAGCTTCCACCTGAGCTTTTTCATAGCGTCCACACTCTCACATGCAGCCACTGCTTTTAACCTGATTGGCTCATCAGCGGAGCAGGACAGGGATCAGGGAGAGTAGCTGTGTGGGGGTACGTCCAGGTGGTCCGGCCGTGGTGGTCCTGATACAGGCATGGTGCTGGAGTCTGACCTCACTGTCCTGCTCTCTCTTATGCTCAGTGATTACATCATCGAGGAGAAGAACGCTGTGCTCCAGAAGAAAGAGAATGAGGGATTCGGCTTCGTCTTGCGAGGAGCAAAAGGTAAGACATGACTGAGTTCATGGCCTCATTTTGCTCTTACAGTCAGAGTTGCAGCTTCTTTCACAAAACTGGGTAACATTACACACTTAAAGAAAAAAATGTATTTGGGAATTGATTGCTTGTGAAAACCAGCCAGACTTGAATGCAATTTTACTACTATCAAGTTTAAATAGTTTTGTTTATGGGTTAATATTATCCAATAGCCTACTGTATGTGGCCTTAAAGAGATCAGCTGAAAAAGAAAGTCATTTCATTTTGATGGAAGTGCATATTAAGACCAGAAGCATTGTTTATTATTTAATTAATTTATTCAATATAAAAATGTATATTATTGTTGTTGTTGTTGTCTAATTACCAACAGTTAATAATAGTTATTTTTTATTAATAATCAAATTATAAGTTATTATTATTATTATTGTTGTTGTTGTTAAGATTTTATTTTTAAAATGTATCACTGTATGAAATTAGTTGTTATTATTATTATTATTATTATAAGTAACAATAGTTACAACTAGTTGTTATTATTTTTATTAATAATAATAATCTAAATCATTTAATATTAATCAACATATTAATTAATCATAATTGCCATCAAAATTATAATAAAAATATTAGTATTAAATTCATTATTTAATAATAATAACAACAACAACAATAATAATAGCTGGCACAAAAGGATTAGAGAAACAGAAAAGATTTTTAGATTTAAGATCTTCTAGTTGTGATTTAAAGAACGTATAGTATAATAAACTATCAAGAACTTTTTCATCTTCATTGAATAACCAATTTAAGAAACCCTGTAAAAACCTAAACCTTGTAAGAACCATTGAACCAAAATGTAGTTTTTCTCTACAGTTAAAATTAATAATACTATGAAATAACATCCATCACACATCTACATTCATTTACATGAAATAATCACAGAATAGTTCAAACTCATTGCATATCAGTAGTGCAACAGTGTGCGTGCTTTACAGATGCAGTTCGGTGACAGCATCAAATAGAGTTACATGAATGGGTGAACTTCATTACTTACATAATCAAATATTCGCGGTCACTGGTTCATATTGTGACATTTCTGTAGCATATATGTTGACTCAACAGCATTATTAGACAGTTGTGTTTGACAACACATATGGATCAGCAGGGTTTGTAAGTAGTGTGTGTGTGTGTGTGTGTGTGTGTGTGTGTGTGTGTGTGTGTGTGTGTGTTAGTGCCCAGTCTCTGGGGTGGCACCATCCTGTGTAGGAGTTATGAGTTCCTAAAGCCATCTGTTACCCACATGGTGCATTAATATCTCTTATTAATATGTGTGTCAGCAGTCTCTTTATTGCTTTCATAATTCCTATACTATGACTTCCTCAATGATTAAGAGCAAAACACTTACAGATCTATTTAGACATATGTTTATATTAACAGAAAGGCTTATCAAAGGACAGTCTAATTTTTTACTTTTACTTATCCCGGCAGAATTATGTATAAGTAAGCCATTCACTGACTTCTCAAAGAATCTAAGCACCAGTAATGTGATATTGCATGTGATTCTCTGTGTTTGTGTAGCGGAGACACCCATTGAAGAGTTTACACCTACACCTGCCTTTCCTGCACTGCAGTACCTGGAGTCTGTGGATGTTGAGGGCGTGGCCTGGAGGGCGGGGCTAAGGACTGGTGACTTCCTCATTGAGGTAAAGGATTGGTTTGTCCGCTGATATCCCAGATCTTTTTGTATCCACTATTCATCATGTTTCACATTTTCAACATATAAAAATGCACTAATATTTGTTGCAGCTGTGTAATGACCTTGAGTCTAGTCTGAGATGCTGGGAATGTACCAGAGGGATGAAAAACACTTATGATTTCTCTGTGATTGTATCCACTATTCATCATGTTTCACATTTTCAACATATAAAAATACACTAATATTTGTTGCAGCTGTGTAATGACCTTGAGTCTAGTCTGAGATGCTGGGAATGTACCAGAGGGATGAAAAACACTTATGATTTCTCTGTGATTTTTTTCTCTCAGGTGAATGGTGTAAACGTGGTAAAAGTGGGACACAAGCAGGTGGTGTCACTCATCCGGCAGGGCGGGAATAACCTCTTGATGAAGGTGGTGTCAGTCACACGCAAGCCAGAGTCTGAGGAGTCAGTCAGGAAGAAGGGTAAGGTGCTTGTTCACGTCAAACAGAACTGTTCTATCCTAGATAATAAAGGTGCTGTATTTTATTTTGTTTTGTTTTATTTACATTAAATCATTATTATTATATTTTCTTTATTTGATATTTTCCTTGTTTATTTAAATTTAATTTTTCATTTTATTTTATGTAATTATAAAAATAAATTATTTTATTTTATTTTATTTTAAATTGTTGAATTTTCCAGCAGTGAAAATGCAAGTATTCATATTATTATTATTTATTTTATTTTTTTTACATTTTCCTGATTTATTTTGATTTTGATTTTTTTTATTTCATTTTAAAGTTAAATTGCTGGATTTTTTAATTAATTTTAATTTTAATTTTCCAGCAATCAAAATGCAAGTGTTACAGGGTATGTGACTTAGAAACAAGGTCTGCAGTTTAATGTATTGCTTGATTGTAGTTCATATGTGGTGTTGTAGTTGAGTTACATGGAATGTGCTGACTGCTGGTTTTGTTTGTTTATTGTGGGCGGGGCTACTGCAGTCAGACAGAAGAGCTCTTAAAGGCATGGGTTGCTAGGAAACCAGTCTTTGATGCTCTGTACTGTATGTGATGATCAGACAGTGAGAGATTTCTCTCAGCAGGACGAATCTAGTCTCAAACATGAGGAAAAGAAATGCTGCAAGGATGAATAAAGGAGTCAGTGTAATGATCATAGCCGATTGTGATGGCGATGACTGTGTTTGTCAGAGGAGAAAACTTCAGGAGCATTAACTAAATGACCGGGTTGTTTGTCACAAGGAATTGTGATAACTAAGCAGATTGAAGTGTTTTCTGTGCAGCCTTTCCACATACACACATTTGTGCGTTCCTACACCCACTCAATCGATTAGCAGCTGGGTATGAGTCTGCCGGTAGAGTTATTAGAACTATAGCAAAACCTCGAATACCAAAGAAGAAGTCTATTCAATATCCATGTAAACTATCCTCACTTTTATCTGCAACTCCCACACACTATCTGAACCCTTCATTGACCTGTGTTTGCCTTTAGTGGATGATGGAGCTGCATAGTAAGACGGTCGTTTAGTAGACACTTTTATCCAATATGTCTTACAGTATGGATTGAATCAGGATGGTCGACTAACTGTAAAGCACTTAAATAAAACCGATCAAATGTAAGTTCTTGTATTCAATTTTTTGCAAGTCTGAATAGATCCATCAGACATTCTCGCTGTCTTTTCAGTATCTCACTCAATGGATGTGTGTAGTTCAATTACTTTATGTTCTGTTGCATTTTTATTTATTCATTTTATTTTTATGTTATTGTATTTATTTATTTTTTATTTTATTTATTGAGTTGCTGGATTTCTCACCAAGGAATATTTATTTATTTAGTGGATTTTTCACCAAGGAGTATTATTAATAATAATCCACAGCAATATGCTTTAATGTAGTTCATATATGTTCAAAAATAAGTCTTGCAAGTGCAAAATGCATTAACTACACTTACATTTAATCAATGCATTTGGCAGATGCTTTCATCCAAAGCAAATTTTTTTAAATCTTTTTTATTTTATTTTATTTTATTTATTTATTTATTTTGCTGGATTTTTCACTAAGGAAAACATTTAACATGCTCCTGAATCAGATTTCTTTTTCAGACCCCCTTCAATTTTTCACTCTTTATTTATTTTTATTTATTTATTTTTTTTATCAAGTTTGTTGCTTATAAATAAGATCCGCAGCTTAATATATTGCTTAAATGTTGTTCATATATGTTCAACAGCGAGTCTCTTAAGTGCAAAATGCATTAACTACACTTCTATTTAATGCATTTGTAATTACATTGCATTGAAGTTATACACTTGATTGGTTCCTGCATTCACTGGGAGTCGAACCCATGACCTCGGTGTTGGAGCAGGATGCTCTAGAGCAGGGTTGTCAAACTCAATTCCTGGAGGGCCGGAGCCCTGCAGAGTTTAGATTCAACCCTAATTAAACACACCTGATCCAACTAATCAAGTCCTTCAGGCTTATTTGAAAACTATATGGTATGTGTGCTGGAGCAAAACTCTAGGAATTGAGTTTGACACCCCTGCTCTACAGCATGCAACAGAAATGAACTATCCCTACAATCAGAGGGAAGTGATGTGTTGCTTATGCCCCTTAGACAGATCCTTACCCTAAAATCTGTTTGTCGATAAGAATATTGTTCTTACTTGACAAAATCATGGTCACCTGCAAAGTTATTGCAGGGTTATTGCATAACTCTGGGGTATGCAAACTACCACACACTTACACACTACTGATGAAGTAATAATAGAGTGTCTGTTGTTAGTTTTGTGGCTATATCCTCCCACACACACATACAAACTCACACACACAGATTCTCACAGTTGAAATGCACAAACCCAGGCCTTGCTCCTGCCAGAGTTGCCATGGTTACTACAATGCATGTTTGAAGTAAGTATTGCATTAGTGCCTTGGTATTTCTCTCCTCGTCTCTCTCTCTCCAGCTCCACTCCAGTCTGCAAGGTTGTTTGCTGAAGGAGTGAGGAGTTTTACGCCGATGTTACTGAGACAACAGAAGTGTCTGATTTCCTGGAACTCTGATTGTTTTCTTGTTGCTTCTTGTATCACTGCTTGGGAGTTCATAGCATGCTTTGGACATAGCAGCAGGTTTCGTTTCTGAGAGACAAAGGGAAACTCGGCCACCATTTGGGTTGAAAGAGGCTGAATGTGATATGAAGGGTTTTGGGAGACGAGTATTTCTTTCTACCATCGGAGGACCACCAAGGACGGAAGTTGGTTTCTGGTCGTGCAATTACACAGGAGATGTCTGATAGTTGCATGATTCTATGTTGCATGTCAGAGAGAGAAAGACGGAAGGAGAGAGTTTAATCGTGGTGTGGCTGTGTGGTACCGTGATCTTCAGATGAAGATGGTGAAAAAGCGCTGGCAACTGCCGATGGGCAGCAGCCGTGAAGGCCCCTCGCCACGCCATCCTATTTTCTCATCTACTCCTTGCCTTTCCTCCACAGCGCCCCCACCTCCAAAAAGAGCGCCCAACACCACCCTCACCCTGAGGTCCAAAAGCATGACCGCTGAGCTTGAAGAACTAGGTAAGACGCCCACAAACAAACACATGCACTATGTTGTGAGGTTGAATAGTTTTTCTAAATTGTTTTCCATTTATAGTTCATCCAAAAATGAAAATTTGCTGAAATGTACTCACCCTCAGGCCGTTCGTGGTGTAGATGAGTTTGTTTCTTCAACAGAACAGATTTGGAGAAATGTTGTTCAACAGTGGATCCTCTGCAGTGAATGGGTGCCGTCAGAATGAGAGTCCAAACAACTGATAAAAACATCACAATAATCCAAAAAGTAATCCACGTCCATCAATTAATGCCTTGTGAAGGGAAAAGCTGTGTGTTTGTAAAAAAAACAGATCCATCATTAAGACTGTTGTTTCCGGTTAAAATACGAGTCCTATATCCATAATACTACTTTCTCCAGGGGAAAAAGACATCTCTTCTGACTCAACAAAGAAATATCCACAGACCAAGCCTCGTTTACAAGCGAAAACAGTTCTAAACAGTTCTGAACAAATGTTGGTGGTTTTGATGTAAAAGGACAACAGGGAATTTTTTCACTAGAGGAAGTGTTATTATGGATTATGGACATGTATTCTGACTGCAAGCAACAGTTTAAAGTTAAAATGACTTAATGAATTTGATTCTTACAAACTTGCAACTTTTCACTTCACAAGATGTTAATTGATGGACTGGAGTGGTGTGGATTATTGTGGTGTTTTTATCAGCTGTTTGGACTCTCATTCTGACGGCACCCATTCACTGCAGAGTATCCATTGATGAGCAAGTGATGTAATGCTAAATTTCCAATGAAGAAACAAATACTGTAATTTACCCTATTGAAGGGCTGCATGTTCTTGGATTCAGTGTGCACTTTTTTAAGCTTATGTGCACATGTAGATGGACATTTTTGGGCAACAGGGTTTCCTTCAAATAGTCAGATAATCATTCAGATTATGAAATAGTCAATTAGGAAAATAGATAGTTTTACACATCCTATTCCCCTGACACATGCACACACACTTGGATGCAACATTTTCTCTCTGTGTTGCTCTTTCTTGTTTATTTATTAACTATGACATCTCCGTCCTGCAGCCATTTGGGCTGTTCAAAACATCAGCTGTCTTTTCCTCTCTCACTCAATCTGTGCTCTGCGTTTACTGAATTCATTACACATATTCACACTCACGTTCACACACTGAAACACATATCGACAGATATTTGCTGCTGTGAGACTTTAATGGAGAAGTGTTCTGTACATTTATTTCATGCTCAGCCTCTGCAAGGAGGAGAAGAGGAGGTGAGTTACACATTGAGGTTTTTAGAATCCAACAAAATCACTGAAGTGCGCAACATGTGTATGCAACCATCTTCACCTTACTCATGTTGGAATATGATTTATTTAGCTCGGTTCCAAAGCCTAGTGAGCTGCCTACCTAACCAGTATTTCTAGGCATTCCCAACACAAAGGCAGTAAAATTATGTTCTCCCTTAAAATATCTTGTTTTGGATGTCCCATAATGTTTTGAAAAAACTCAAATATTAAAATTGCTATTCTAAATTTAACATATATTGATTAAATTATTCAAATAAAACAAATATGTGCAAAAATGTAATTGATTAATGACTATTTCATCCAGTATTTCTGTGCAATGTATTTTTTATGCATATTTGAATTTAACAGTCTTAACGTAGCAACATGTGCTAACGCCAAATTGGAAATCTAAGTTCCATTTCTCATGTGCTTCACACAAGGAATTCTATTTGTTCCAAATGAGTCACTTACGGGGTTCTATTTCCGTTAGGATGCTGCCTTAGGGACTGTTTACACAGGATGCATTCTTGCCTCCATCTGTGATGTTTTTTTATTGTTTTTCTTTGCGAACATGCACTAATGTACTAATGTATCCTGTCTATGGCACTGCTCAAGTAGACAGTATACAGCCAGGAAGGTCTATGGGTTGGAACCGAGCTTGTCACATACAACTTTTGCCATAAAATAAGGAGCAATGATGCATTGTGGCATTGTGTTAATGTCATTAATATTTCCATTTCATGTGTACTTTGTCTTTTTTTATTTCAAAGCATGTGAACAAATGAGATCCATATGGCAAACTGATGAGCACTATTTGTGTGGGTGTGTATAATGAACATGGTTTTATATGTGTTTCTTAACAGAAAGGCTAGATGAGATTTTGGCCTCTCAGGAGACAGTACTGAGGCCAAAGGTAGAAGCAGACTACAGAGCAGCCACGGTGAAGCAACGTCCTACCAGTCGCCGAATTACACCAGCAGAAATCAGTGTAAGATACAGTATGTCTGCACACTCAGATGATCAGAACGTGTCCTATTTTAGCAGCATTGACCCAGATACCTTGTATGTACACAGTGAGAGTTCAAAAGTCAAAACGTTTCTTTGTTTTACATTTATCAAACTGAAAAACTGGCTCTATGCAGGTTTAATGGTGGTCTAATGTACCAGCAGAGTTCTGCTGTATACCAGCATCCAATACACAGCATACTCTATGCTGGTCCTTTCAGCAGGGATAAAGCTTCTCACAAAAACAGTAGCCAGTAGAAACATTTTGTTGAAAATGTGCCAAAATATTTGTGCTTGACCCTTATAAACATAAATGTTTTCTTTGTGCAGTCTCTTTTTGAGCGGCAAGGACTTGCTCTTCATGGTGCTCTACACCCAGCGTTGGAAAAAGCCCACATGCAGCTGCCGAAAAGCATGGCTAGAACAAAGTCTTTTGGTAATTCTTCAGCAATCTTTTACATACACTCCTCAATTAAGCTCCTCAATTTTAAATAGCAGTAAAGTGCTTGGCTTTGTTCTAGTTTCTTTTATCTATCTGTCCTTTGATCCTCAAATCTGAATGTAATGAAATGCAGAACTTTGACACACAGTAACATTTGTAATGCCAAGAATAAGAGGAGTTGTTAAAGGAAAGAGCAAAGATCAAATCTGTAAAATATTGCATACTTGTTCATCATCAAAGCTCAGCCAAACCCAAAATACATTTTTATAGATCTGTCTTTCTCTCCGTGCAGGAGCAACTGAAGAGGATCGACTGTCTGCCCTGGCAGCGGAACACAGGTTTCCGCGGAGCTCCTCCATGACGGACAGCCTGAGAGACAGCCATAGTATCCCTCCACCTCCTCAAACAGCTCCCCCACCTCCCCCATCGCTTTACTATCTAGATACTGGACCCCCTCCTTCGTTCTGCCCACCCCCTCCCCCTGGCCGCATTCACGACCCCAGCCGTTCCAGTTTCAAACCAGGCTCTGAACCAAGACTGCACGTTTTGCCACAGACAATGTCTGCTGAGCTGTTTGAGCCACCTCGCCATGCCTCCCACATGGATCGGCAGAAAAAAGCCCGCTCCATGATCATCCTACAGGACTCCTCCCACCTTCCCGTGGAGCCTACTGACATCCCCAGGCCAGGTGCTGTTTCAACTCCACCTGAAAGGATCAAGCGGAAAGGTCGAGTCATTGATAACCCCTATGCCAATGTCGGCCAGTTCAGCGTGGGCCTGTTCACACCGAGCAAGCCACAGCGGAGGAAGAGCCCACTTATAAAGCAACTGCAGGTGGAAGATGCTCAGGAGAGAGCCTCGCTAGCACTGGCATCCATCCATGCGAGAGAGCACTCTCCCTCTGGGCGCCTAGCTGCCCACCATACAAGCAGGGCTGATTTCTATCAGCAGCAGCAGCAGCTGTTGCAGGCACGCAGTCAAGCTCAGGCTGAGGGACTGTTGCAAGGAAAGGGACCTTTCGCTGCTGCCATTGCTGATGCTGTGAAAGACCGGGAACGTCGTCTGGAGGAGAGGCGGAAATCCACAGTCTTCCTATCAGTGGGCACTATGGAGGGCAGTTCGGCATCACCCCCAGAGGCCCCCTCGCTCACACCATCCCATTCGGTTGATGAACGAATGCTCACACGTGAACTTGGTCAGTTGCCTCCTCCTGCCTTGGCGTTGCGTCCCTCTCCTGGGGGCACCACCTTCATTCACCCACTGACGGGCAAGCCCTTGGACCCCAACTCTCCATTGGCACTTGCGCTGGCCGCAAGGGAACGGGCATTAACCTCCCAGAGTCAGTCCCCTTCAAGCAGCCCTGAGCCCAGAACTAAACATGAAGCTGCTGGAGGGGTGCTATACATGGAGACCCAGACCAAAGAGGCTGATCGGTCAGAGGGTGAGTTTGCCTCACCTCCCTTTTCCCCTGCAACGAAAAGAATTTACGAGACCTCTGCCCCCACCAGCAGGATTCAGTGGGGAAGTCCCATATCCACTAGGAAAGAGTTAGAAACAAGGACAGAAATGAAGGAGGAAAGGAAAATTGAGGACAAGAAGAGTATGATCATCAGCATCATGGACACATCCCAGCAGAAAACTGCTGGACTTATCATGGTTCATGCAACGAGTAATGGGGAGGCAGTGAGGCCCAGCCCAGAGCACAGTGTTCCCTCTCCTAAAAGGGCATTGTCAGAGAGCCCGAAACCCATGTTGGCCGAAATAAAACGTGCCAAGTCCCCTGGTCCCGATGCTCCTTTGAGATCCACCCCACCTCCAGCCACAGCTCCAACTTCCCAGCCACCTCCCAGTCCATCCTCAGATAAAACCCTGGCACAGGGTAGTTCTGAGGAGGACGTGGAACCCTATACGGTCACATTGCCACCTGCCATGCTGTCTTCCAGTGATGAGGAGACACGTGAGGAGCTCCGTAAAATCGGTGTGGTTCCTCCACCGAATGAATTTGCCAATGGCCTCCTTGGAAAGACACCTGAAACTGCAGTACCTCGTGCTCCTACGTTGGCGCAGACAACCACTTCTGCCCTGCCCTCAGCTCCACCCCCTCCCCCCACCACTCCAGCAGCAGTTGCCTCAGCAGCACAGGTCCCCGCTAGCAGTGGCCCGCAAGCAGCCTCAGGGAAGCCATCTGAGTCCCACCTGGGCCCAGAGTCTGCTGCTGACTCCGGGGTGGAAGAGGTAGACACTCGTAGCTCCAGTGATCACCACCTAGAGACCACGAGCACCATCTCCACTGTCTCCAGTATGTCCACACTGTCCTCGGAAAGCGGCGAGCCCACGGACACCTACACCACTCACGCAGATGGCCAGACGTTCATTCTTGATAAGCCGCCAGTGCCTCCAAAGCCAAAGCTCAAGTCCCAGCTCAGCAAGGGCCCGGTGACATTCAGGGACCCCCTGCTTAAGCAGTCATCTGATAGCGAACTGCTCTCACAGCAGCACGCGGCTGCGCTGGCTGCTGCTGCGGGAGCCTCAGGCCCGGCCAGACCCCGCTACCTCTTCCAGAGACGCTCCAAGTTATGGGGGGACCCCGTGGAACCCTGTCCACTTTCGGGGGCAGAGAAAGGCAAGCCCACTGTGATCAGTGAGCTCAGCTCACGGCTGCAGCAGCTGAACAAGGACACACGCTCACTTGGGGAAGAGCCGCTTGGAGCTTCACTTGACCCCGGAAGGAAATCACCCGTGGTCGGTGCAAGGTAAGGCGTGAATCCTGGAGAAGACCAAATGCAAATAAACTTTGCAACCAAATCAAAACTTTGACCGTTTCTAAAGCAACATTGTAAAGAGAATTCAGAGGTTGGTAGTTTGTACTGCAAAAGTTTCCTATTAGTTAAATGGCAGTGAGAACACTGCAATTCTTTTCCCGTATCTGAATAACATTGTTTAATCGAAACCGATGGTTTGTGTTTAGTAATATCAAATAACATTTACATAAACAATATATTAAACATCCTCATGAAAATGGCATCTCAAAGAATACCAAAAAGCATCACCTGTGTCTGTCCAGAGTTTCAAAAGATTTAAAGAGCAGTATTCTTTAACTTTTATTTAAAAGAAAGCTAATCCAGAACCTTAAAATTTCTTACTCATTTAGAAGCATTAAGTGTTAATGTTTAACATGCTTTCTTCATTGAGACGTTTGGAGCCCCAGAACTATCTCAGCATTGGACTACCACTGGTAAGTAACGTAGAACGGCCTCAGGCTGATCTTACAGCTCTACCATATAAGCCGTAGACAATAGTTAGAATGATATAGACTTTTCTGTAGATGCACCAATAACCAGAACTACAGGGACAGTTTGAGTTAAAATAATTAATTGGAATAAATAATGTTTTATATAAAAGCTCAAGAGGCAATGTTTTTCTGTCTTGATTTTTTAAAGCACCAGCTACAGTATATACTATTTTGCTTATATCCTCAAATACAACTGAAGTCCTTTATATCCCAACAGATGTGACAAGGACATGGAAGACAGTAAACCTTAGCTTTAGCAACTAGGGTAAATCAAATGTCATTCATTTTATTTTCTATTCTTTAACATCCACTAATCCCATATTCAGTCACTTTTGCTGACATTGATCTGGGTTTTATTAATCACTTCTGCAGGTTCTGTGTTCCCTTGTCCACCCTGGCAAATCAACCAAAATGTCTGTCCCTCGACAGTATTGTCAAGTATTCTCTGTGCATCAGTTTTGGTCATCGGTTATGACACCTTTTTCAGTTTACATGAAGTGACTTGAAAAAACATTCTTGATGACATGCAGTAGGGTGACTACATTATGACATAAATTTAATTTTATCCATGAAGCACTTCTTTAAGTCCCTCTGTTTTGCCATTGGGGTGTTCACAAGGTAACAGATGGCCTGAGGGCATGCACCATCTCAAGCTTTGACCTTTCACCTTCCAAACTCTGTTACATCTAACTCCGTGAGCTTTTCCCCTGTGGCCTGCTTCTCTACGGCACTACGCTAACAGTATGTATGTGGGTCCATGTGTGACTGATGTTTTTTTTTTCTTGCAACATCATATGATATGAATGTGTTTGACCCATGTTAAGCTACATTACTTCTTAAAATCGTTTGTTTAACCCTCAATAAAGTTCTTTTAAAACTGAATTCTATTTAAATTAATTATACCAGCTGAAAGTTGTCATTTCTCATTGGATAATCCAACATAAAACCAACATAATCATCACAGTGTCATCATAATAATAATATTTCATTCCTCTCAGTCTGTGTTGTCGTTCTTTTTATTTCTCTCCATTCAAACATGCTGTCCAAGCTTACTGTGCTCACTAAGTGTTTCATTTCTGTAGTTCTGTGACACTTTCATCCTTTAATCATGCTAACACAGTGATCACTCCGGCTTCATCTTAGAAAAATGGTTGCACATATAGTATTATGCATTGTTTATTTTTCATGCATATTTGTTCATTTTGCTAAATTTTTGTTTCATTTGACCAGAATGGCACCTTACCCCAGACAGAGGATGTAATGAAAGAAATGCTGTATTTAATTTCACATCATCATTAATAAATGATGTCTATATGTGCACGTTCCACTATTGAAAGCTGACGTCTGGGGCTAGCTGCGCTCTGGTCTGTGTCGCTACGTTTGGTTTGCATTCAATTGACATTGTTGAGGATGTGAAGTGTGTGGTGTTTGTTTTTGTTCTGTCATGGACTGATGCTAACCAACCGCTCTCTCTCTCCCATTGCCCCTCACTCTCTCTCTCTCTCTTTTTCTCCATCTCCCTCTCTCCCTCTTTCTCTCACTCTCTCTCTCTTTGCATGCTACGCTGCTCTGTCTAGAGCTGAATCTGAGGCTAAGCCCAGAAGAGCCAGGCACCTGTGTAAGTGCGCATGAATCATCTCATGTCTCTTTTTTTTCAAGCCCTGATCATCATCCACCCTTCCTCATCTACTGACACGCCTAATGCTAATTTGGTCAGGCCTCTCTCAACCCCAGCTTTTCCTTGTTTTTCATTGGCTGCTTAATTCTCCTCACACTCTAAAAAATGCTGGGTTAAATGGGACAAACCCAGCCACTGGATATTTTAGTAACACTTTACAATAAGGTCCCATTAGTTAACATTGGTTAATGCATTAACTAACAATGAGCAATACATTTGTTGCAACTGTTCATTGTTAGTTCAATTTAGGCTTAGGTCCATTAAATAATATTTAATTTAATATTAATTTTAAATTTTAATCATGTATTAGTAAACGCTGAAATTAACATAAAAACCTCAAATTAAAAAATTATTTAGAAGTTTAGATGTTTGTGTTAACAAATGTAGTTAACTAATGTTCACAAATGAAATGTTATTGTAAATTGTTACCAGTATTTTTTACTCAATTTTACCTTGTTAATACTAAAAAATAAATCTGGCAGTGCAGTAAGAGAAAATACATTTATATTCAAGACACAATGAATGAAAACAAGTTTTAATATTATATGTGGTTTGCTTCACAATAAGTTTAGGAATTTTTTTATATTTTCACTAGAAAATTTTAACATTTTTATATTGTAAATAGGGTAAATTATGATGTCATGTTGACCAAGGAAAACACTTTAAATTTTAGTTGTATGACTGAACTATATCAATTAAAAACTCTGGGGGGAAATTTTATGATGTATTCTCTATCTTTGCTCCACAGGTCTGTAACACTTTTGCACTTCTACTATTACGGCTAAGCGCATTAATTAAGCATCTCACTAACACTAGATTAATGAGTTTGCCTCAAAGAGTGCAGAGTCCTAACATAGCTGATGCTTTCACTAAAACTGGGCGAGAAGGAGCCACTGAATCTGCTGTTTCTCACAAAAAAAAGAAAGTTGACTTTCATCCTCTGTCTCCTTTCTTTTCTTCTGTTCCCTACTTTCAGACTCTTCAGCAGTTTGGGGGAGCTCCATACTATCTCTCAGAGAGGCTACGGCACCACCTACACCATCAGACCAGGCAGCCGCTACCCAGTGACCCGACGGACACCCAGTCCCGGTTCCCCGGACCGCTCGGATCCTCTGGGACCCATCCGGGGCTTCGGCCTGGCCACTTCTCCCATCACACCCCCCACCATCCTTAAGTCATCTAGCCTCAGTCTCCCTCACGAACCTAAAGAAGTGCGTTTTGTCATGAGGAGCTCCAGTGCGCGGAGTCGTTCTCCCTCGCCCGCCCCCTCCCCGGGCATGCCCTCCCCCCTGCTCACCCTACGGCCGTTCCACCAGAAACCCCTCCACCTCTGGAACAAGTACGACGTTGGCGACTGGCTGGCCAGCATTAATCTGTCTGAACACCGGGAGCGATTCCAAGAGCATGAGATTGAGGGCTCCCATCTGCCTGCTCTGACCAAGGAGGACTTCGCTGAGCTTGGTGTGACGCGCGTCGGTCACCGCATGAACATTGAGCGTGCCCTTAAACAGCTGCTGGAGAGTTGACCACGCGCCTCCCTCTACCTGTAGCTAGTCTCAACACAATTTTCTTTTCTTTTCTTCTTTAATTTGCTTGCCTTGTCATTTTCCAAAGTGTGTAATTTCTATGTTAAAATACTTATCCTATCCCACACTTTCATAAAAAAAACGAATCACTGGGGTGGTATTAAAAGATATTATTAATATGTACCATTTAGGTACTAATATGTACACTTTTGGTACTAATTTGTAAGGCAGGGGTATCTAATTTTGCTCCTGAAGGGCCACTTTCCTGGAGTTTAGCTTCCACCAGTTTCAACAGACTTGCCTGGAAGTTTCTAGTGATTCTGTAGACCGTGATTAGCTGTTTCAGATGTGTTTAACTAGAACTAGAGCTAAACTCTGTTGACAAGTGGCTCTCCAGGAGCAAGATTGGGCACCCTGCTTTAAGATACTATTATGCACCCTTTAGGGGTAAATCAGTGGGTTTGCAAAAAAGCAGTACATTTTGGAATCATTACAGAAATTTTGGAAACTTTCTAGGAATTTTGGAAATTTTCTAGGAATTTTTGGAAATTTTACGGAACTTGTATGCCCCTTTGCAACCTTATAAATATGGTACAAAGGTTTACCTTTTGAAAGGCTACTGCCCCAGTGGCAGCTTTTGTACCTTTTTTATAGGAGTGCAGTTTAATATTCCCCTGAAAACATTGCTCTGTTCATTTGACCATCCCAACCAATCTGACACACCAACATTGGCAATGTTTGTCCAACCAATGGCAGATTGGAAACAATTTAAACAAACATTTTCACAATTGCAGCAGAAATTACACACTTCAGTTTTAAATAATCTCACTATTTCCTAAATCCATCATTAGTGAAGTGGGTGTTGACTCCATACTGTTTTTGGAGCACTATCCTAAGCCCCTCCCACAATACTGCCAGCACCCAATCACAGGGGTGCTGTGTGTTTATGAGGGGCTGTGAATTTAGTGATCGAATTGGCTTTGTTCACACTGCACATAAAAAATCTGATTTTTTTTTTTTATCCACAATTGTGTCATGGTGCTGAACTCATGATGCATTAAAGTATGCATTTAATGCATTTATGCAAATACTGAAACCGCTCATTGATTCATCTCATTTACTATTAATTGAATAGTTTGCTATATGGGGAAAAAGTGAGAGAAAATTTGTGTATTTGCAAAGTAAATCTCATCCGTAATTAGTAAAAACTACTTGAAATCCAATTTGATGGTTCACACTGCATTTTAATCTGATTTCAAACCACCTATAGTACAAATGTGGTTTTAAACTGTGTTTTTTTTTTTTGGTGTCCAAACTACAAAAATACAACAAAAACTGTTTTTTTTGCTGTCTGTCTGAACAAACCCTATTCAAAATATCCCGTAATTGATTCTTCAGTTTCATTAGCATGATAAACACCCACTAATCCCTTAGTCCCAAATCCAGTTTTTCTACTTTACTATCCGCTGTCATTCATTTCAGAAAAAGGAGGGATGCTGTTGAGAAAAGGAAGTTCAGTTGCCTTTCAGAGTATTTTTTTAGGAGTGGATGAGCAGAGTGGGCGTGGCCAGATCCTCTCTGTTTACCGCCTGCCCCCTTCTGGCTGAGGGACGTACTACACTCGGAGAATGTTTAACCAACACTAGTGGCTTTTTCATAATCAGACTCTTACCTTTGGGTTACCAAAGGAACTATGACATTAGATAGAATATCTCAATGTATTTAAATAGCTTTGAAAATGGAGAGAGACAGCAAACAACAGGACGGACCGTGCAAAACTGCACCTGTCTCTCTCCCTAGATGATTTATTCCACCAATAATTTACCCATTTTTACCAATTATATACATATATATTTGACAGAAAAAAAGTATATAGATATATGAATATAAAATTTTTGTCATAAATATAAAACGTATATATGATATTATATATATATATATATATAAAGACAAAAAAACACTCTTGAATAAGATTTTTGGTTATCCTTTTATGATGGACTGTAGCATGAAACGTTACATCACCATACGAAATGACGGTTGACTGGTTTGTTTGATTTGCATTGTAACACCCCCTTTTTTGCTTTTGTTTGTTAAAGTTTTACAGAACCTGGTCTTCCATCTTTAATTGAACATCCCACAGTGGACTGTAACGGTGTGTTCATGTTTGAGCCCTTCACACACACCGCTTTTGTCTGTTTTTTTTACATATAAAACAAAAAAAGTGTTCCCAATACAGTTACACGCTTTCATGCAGAAAAAAAGTATATAGATATATGAATATAAAATTTTTGTCATAAATATAAAACGTATATATGATATTATATATATATATATATATAAAGACAAAAAAACACTCTTGAATAAGATTTTTGGTTATCCTTTTATGATGGACTGTAGCATGAAACGTTACATCACCATACGAAATGACGGTTGACTGGTTTGTTTGATTTGCATTGTAACACCCCCTTTTTTGCTTTTGTTTGTTAAAGTTTTACAGAACCTGGTCTTCCATCTTTAATTGAACATCCCACAGTGGGCTGTAACGGTGTGTTCATGTTTGAGCCCTTCACACACCGCTTTTGTCTGTTTTTTTTTACATATAAAACAAAAAAAGTGTTCCCAATACAGTTACACGCTTTCATGCACACAGCCACACCAGTTTCTTATCCAAATTTGATCTAAACAAGTCTTCTTGATCTGGTAATAAGAAATTCTGAATAAGAAACTCTGCAATAAGTGTGCATGTAAACAAGTGTGTGAACAAATGTGTGTGAGTTGTGCATGACAGAACCACTGTGGGACGAGAAACATCTGGAATATTGCAGCTCATCTGGATGGTAACGACTGGTGTTCAACATCTCATTAAGAAACCAGAAGACAGAATCTATAATTGTAAAAGTTTCCACCGTATGGCTTATATGTTAACCTGCTGTAAGCACTGAAGCATTTGGCTTATTTGTTTTGGCCTTTTTTATTTCTTTATTTGATTTTTTTTGTCTCCTCATAGGTGGATTTTGTAGCTTGTGAAATATGATGCTTAGAAGAATTTTTATGACTTCCTTTAGAATTAATTTTAGAATGACAAGTAGTTCAAAGAAAAAGCTGAGGACAAAAGATTAAATGAAAAAACAATCAATGAAAAAGAAGCCCAGAGATCCTGCAGCTGTGTACATATGGACAAATGACTAAAATATTTGCTTTTTATATCAATCACAAGCAATGTATATATGATAGTTTTCATATAAATTTTTAAAAATCTAAAAATATATAGATCTATATATGAATGTTTGGCATATATGCATAGTTAACCACCTGTCAAAAAAGGTGAAGATTTTACTCTTTGTATGGAGTTCGGGGGTGATTTGCACAAAACAAGGTGCTAGCATTTCAAGCCATTCATTCCCACCTGTCCCATTCAACCCTCTATTAGGGCTCAACTGAAGCATATATGACCTGTTTGCATATTTAAACGAAACCTGGGACATGCAAACACAGACACACATACGCTCATTTCTCTTCTGTGCACCGTCAATCCTATTCAGTCCTGTTTTTAATACACAACATGTGTGTGTGTGTGTGTGTGTCAGACTGTGACAGCAGAAAGAGTTAATGCTTCACCATTGGTCATCTCTTCTCTTGCATCTGAAATCAGGCCGCACGCAAACAGCCAAGGATGACGAGAGCTTCTCAATGCATCATCAGATGAGCATGCCAGCAACACTGTGTAGGAAAAAAACCCTTCTGTTGGAGCAGCGTTGAGTCGGAGTAGATGCCATATTTATCTTGACATGAACGAAAAGAAGCTGTGAGGGATTGAAGTACAGCCTGTTCACACTACAGGTAAAACAGATGTCACTCCTCTTCTTAATGCTGTTCTTTACACACTGTTAAATATGGGAGTGGCATTTTAAACCGGAATTTACTAGGGATACAAAACCAATTGCGATTTTAGGCATTACAACACTATGTACAGAATAATAAATGGATATTAATTTTGGCATTTTCTAAAGATTTTTTAATTTTGTGATAATTATATATATATATATATATATATACAGACACACACTAGCATTCAAAATTTTGAAAGTAATTTTTTATTTTTATGTATTCATTTTTTTGGAAAGAAAATATTGTATTTAGCATAAATGCATTTGATCAAAAGTGACATTGAATACATTTATAATTTTACAAAAACAATTACATTTTTAAATATATTCAAATAGGAAAATGTTATTTTAAATTATAATAAAATGTATTAAGTTTTTACTGTGTTTTGATACTAAAAATGCGGCTTTAGTGACCATAAAAGACTTCAAAAGAATTAAATTTTTTTAAGTTTTTGACTATTAATATTGATTGATACTAATCTATTCAAAAATCTGATAACTGATATGGTGTTGATAGAGTCACTATCTTTATATTTCTTTTCCTCTGATCGACATTTAAAATATACAAATTTGCAGCATAAAATAAAGCTTTTGAAAATCAGATGTGACCTATGACCTTAAGACAGTACAAGATTGAGCAGCCTGTACTTTTAGAACCTCATTTCTGTTCTGTAAATATGGTGGTTACTCCGATTAAAGTTTATTCTCCCATCCTAGATGAAGACTAGTTACTATTTAGCTCATTAACAGAGATCCTGATCCTTGCGTTAAACCGTCAGTCTGTCTGACTTTACAAGGGCTTGAATGAAGGTGTTGAGGGGCCGTTTGGAGTCGGGCCCCAAGATAACTGTGAATTACTTACTATATCCTCGGATGCAGATGAGCCCTGAGCCTACCACACACAGATTCCTTCCTTCATTCCATGTTCGACTTGTTTAATCCACTTTGTTTTTTACTGAAATCTTACAGAAACGCTCAATTTTTGATTTAGACTTTTTAATTTCTCATCCCACTGAAAATCATGTTTCTACCTTCAGCTCATCCAGAAGAACAAAAGCAAGGGTGCATATGTTTTTGTGAATGTCGTCCCACTCTGGAGACTTGGAACTGCATTTCTGAGCCATATGTACCACAGTTTTCCTCCTCTCATCTTCTGATAACTCGCGAGCTGTGATTTTCATTCTGTACACATCACTTTCATCTTTCATAATATTGATGTTATGTCATGTACATTACATTATAGTTGTTCTAGCAGGAGATGAAAGGGCATGAAGAAAAATGAACAAATGTGCCAAAAAGTGATTCTGGGTTTTAGCTTTTCTTTGAGGTTTTTTGGAACTAAACGCTGTTTGAACCAGCACTATGGTGCCACCTCTTGGAAATGTTTAGACTACATGCATCTCCTGTTAAATATATGAGTTTATATAAATTTTTATGTTTTTCAATGATTTCCATACGTGGCCCAATTTATTGAGTTTCATGGGCACATTCATGTCTGGATTTAAGAATCTGTTCTGTTTGGCTTGAATTCCAGTAAGTCTATTAGTGACTGACTTGCACATTCGGTGGACACTCTCCCTGACTTTTGCCCTTTACTCTCTCCCAGTGTAGCGCAGACATCAGGGGTTCTGCATATTTAACCAGAATGAAAATTGCAGTTGATTTCTTTGTAATTTTACTCAACCAATGGCAGGACGAAACATGAAATAAAACACATCATTTACATGACTGCAGTATGTTCTATAGGGTTGTCCATCTTGTTTTCTGACCAACAAAAGCACAATAAACATGGCAAGAAATGCAGTATATACTGCTTTAATGAGCATTGTTTTGTGGTGGGTTGATTGCTCAGTTGAGGTTGTGACGGAGATTTATTTCACTCAGGTACTACTTAACAAAGAGAGAGAGAGAAGCACGTTCCACAAAGAGGTGCAAAACAAGGGTTGAAACTCTGAAAAGGTCTTCATGTTGTAACTGAGTGAATAAAGAATGCTTAACCTTCAGAAAATGTTTGTCCACCTCAAATAAATGTCAAATAAAACTGTTCATATCGCATTTAGTTTTATAGGTTTGATGAATTTTAAATATTAAAAAATCATAAAATGTATAGTATTAAAAAATAAAATCGCCAGTATGGGATTGCAGATTTCTAGTCTCTCTAGTTTCGGCTTGAATGCTTATTTTTAAGTGACTTTTCACATAAAGAAAAGTATCTTACAATTTTTGTATTGTATGTAAATATTGTTTTTCCTGCAACAAGATACTTTTACAATACACTCATTTTACAGTACGTTTGAGAAGAGTGTTGGAATGGTTGATGTTTGATATTAAACATAGCAACTTTTCATGCATTGATCATTTTCTGTTAAAAGCTAGATTCATTTGTCAATTCGTGGAAAGTGCTGATTATTGCTGAAAGATGTCATATGGAAGATCTTGCTTCTTTATAATTCTTTAATATGAACCACATTCTGCTCACAGAACAAGAAAATGACAGTACATAAAAACACCAGAGGCTTCAGAAATAAGAACTAATGACATTGTATCCAGTTCACTTACACACACACATTCGTGTGCAGTACAAAGCTGGTTCTATTTCAAATCACTAACAGGGATGTGTGTTTGATATATAAAGCACTTGTGCAAAACACAAACCAAATGCAATAATCTAAAAACTAAAACTTCACAGTTTGTGATATAAATGCTCTTTACAGTAATGCTTATTTCTGGTCTCTAAAGGAGAAACTCAGGAAGAAATAACACGGTCATATTTTACTTCAAATATATTTTTGCAAAAGGAAATTGATTAAACGTCTATTTTTAGCATTTTAGCATGATACATTTTTATGACAAACATCTGTCCAAACACAACTGATGACTTAAAATCAGCGTAAATTACATTCGTTAGAGAACAAATTCTTTCAAATTAAAATAATTTACAATCAGTAATTAAACCAAAAAATTAAAGGGATGATGTGTTCTGATTTTGCTGTAACATGATAGACATGCTCTTTACATTTCATGAGATTCACTCCTGAACTTCCCCCGGTTTCACTGGACAGCTCATCAAACAGCTGCACTTGGCCTGAATGTCTATTTGACTCTGAGTCTGAGATGTCCAGTGAGTGGGTCAAAGATCGAAAGCTGCACATTATCAGGTAACGTACACATTAGCTGTTTCACAGCTGGAACTGGAACTGTAACCTGACCGTTTGTAATGGTCAGTGATCCTCCAGAGCAGTCGCTGCTCTTTCTTTGCTCTGGTTTTCACATCCACACAAACACACATTCATCTGCTACACTGAGTTTGCATCACGGCTGTCTTCTCATCCATTCCTGAGGAGAGTTTGATCCTGTTCTCAGATATGCTTGCAATAAATCGCTTTAATATAAAAACCTGTTTAGTTGGCAAATGAGATGGACATAAAATTTTATAGTATTATAAATGTATAAGAGAACATGCGTATCTTAAAACTATGTATAATTTCAGCTTGTACAGTATAATCAACTACCCTTGTACAAAGATCAAGTACTTTATTTATACCAGTGAGCATCACAAAATGTTACTTGAAATGTGCAAATGTTGTAAAATAGTACACCAAAAAAAATGAGTGGCTCATAAATATTTCACTAAAACGTCCATCTGAAAACAAAAGATATATAAAATTACAATTAAAAATATTTCATGTTACATTCGGCACAAAGCTTACCAGATATACCAGAGTGCTAAAAGTTGTTTTTTTTACTAAATATGCATGCTGCACAATTTGAATCAAATCAAAGTTCAGAGTGCATTGTATTCCATTACCACGTCAATCCTCTGATAATGCCAGCTGTACATTCACAGAAGCATAATTTATTCCAAGAACAGACACACACTTTGAGTGGTGTGAGGTAGAGTTCTGCTGCTCAGGACGGTGAGAGGACAGCCGTGATCTGAAGAGCTCATCAGTACAACTGCAGAAGCAGCGGAGACAGAGAATGAGGAAAGAAGAGGATGAAGAATTTGACATGGTCACGCCGAGTCCGGTTTTCCCTCTTGTGTCTCCTCTTCTTTATCAGATGATTCTTCTTTACTCTCTAAATCAAAGTTCTGCAAAATAACATGAATAAAATCAATCAGTAATCAGCATCATGAAGAGTAAGCATTTACATTCAAACAAACACACACACACACACACCTCTAGCTCCCTCATGACTTCATCCATAAAGTCACTGGAGTTCTTCTTGTAGGACAGAGCCATCTGAATGGCATCTTTAAACACCTGTGGAACATTTAGAGAAAATCTGAACTTCACAGTTCTTTGAACCCGAAAACACAAATTTTTTGATCCATTCCTCGGAATTCAAAAAAATTATAAAATTTGACCAAATAAAAAATTATAATAATTTTGTGTGCTATTTACATTCATACAAAAAAAAAACTGAACAGGAATGCATTTAAAATTGCTAATATGCAATAACATAAATGAAAATGTAAAGGGGGAAAAAAATGACTTGCGTATGAAAATTAAGGGAATTAATACAAACTTATTTTTAATATAAAAAATATAGCAAAACCTGACCACAAGTAGTTTACATAATCAAAGAAACCTTAACTCGGGAATTTACGGAATGTCAGATGAAAACACATTTTATATGAAAATTTTGAGTTCATCCTAAAATTCATCACAGCAAACAATGGAGACTGTATTTAATCCACACGTCACCCTACAACAATCGGTTTTTAAAATGCAATAGCTATAGCAGCTTTTTACTGAATGCTCTCCTGATATCTGTCTATCTGTCTCTGCTTTGCATCCTCACCTTGACCACATTGGTCCCATCAGCAGCAGATACAAAGTAGAAGGGCAGACCTTGTTTCTTAGCGAAGTTGAAACTCTTCTGAGTGACCTTAATGTCAGCTTTTGAAGAGCAGAACACATGAAAGGACAAAAGATAAGAGACATACAAAGCGTAGCACTGGCAAATAAAGCTCTTATCAGTAATCGCACAAGCCAAATTTACCATCGATCTTGTTAGCGACCACCAGACAGGGAATCTCTGGACGGTACTCCCGCAGTTCTTTGTACCAATTTGGGAGATTCTTATATGTGATTTTCCTCTGGACATCAAACACCTGGCAAAAGCAATCTTATTAATTCTGGAAACTTTTTGAGATCTACTGTTTATAAAAATCATTCATCAAAAAATAAATAACTAATAACCTGCACCAATTTTTTCCAACAATTTTATTTTTCACAACATTACTAGAGGAGGTGTGTGTGTTGTTGTTGCTGTTAAATGGCTGTTAATCTACAATTACGGCTGCATACAAATAAAGATTTATTCATGCAAGTAGTTTCAGTGTAGTTATTATTAACTAAAAATAAAAACTATAAATAAATTGTTAATTTAAATAAAGATGGAATCAAATAAAATCTAACTTAAACTTATTTGATTTGATTTCAATATTTGTTTAAAATAAATTAAATTATCGTACTAAAATTACTAAAACTAAAATAAAATTAAAGCTATATAGAAATATTTTTAAAGCTAAATAAATTAGAAGAGCACATAAAATTGAAATTATCTATATAAAATATATATATAAAATAAAAATATATTAATAAAAGCTCATTCAAAATATTAATATTGATACTGATAACAGTAAATAAATAATACTAAAATAAGACTGAGTGGTTTGCGACTGTCTCTTACCATGACGCAGGCATGAGCTTTATGGTAGTAAGAAGGGTGCATGCTTCGAAAACGTTCCTGCCCTGCAGTATCCCAGAAATCTGTCGTGCAGATCAACAAGTGCTTCAGAGCTCAGGATAGACACAAGCCTTAATGGCATTAAAGGCATGACTGCTTCTCTAACATGAAAACCAAAACACCTTGCATTCTTAACCCTTGTGCGTCAATTAAAAAAAGTTACATACAGGTCCATAACGGACAAAAAAATGTCCATGTCAAAAAACTGTCATAAAAATTTGAAGAGTTAAGTTTGGTCTCATTTTAAAGAAGACCCATGGCAGATTGTTGTTGAAGTAAAAAAAGTTTAAAAAGTGAAACCAAAAAAAATGAGTTCTAGATGCTTAGGTTTAGGAAAATGATTTATGAACGATGTTTTATATAAAATATATATTTTATGAAACATGTTGAACTCTATACCTGCTAGAAAATCAAAGCCATAAATCTAAACAAGTTGTATTCCAAATTTGAGGTTGATATCTCAAAAAATGAGCTTTCAGTAAGATTTAGTTTGGGCGCAGTACCAAATTTTCCCCATTAGATGCCAGCAAAACTCCGCTGGTGCACACAGTGGTTGGATTTGTGATTTGCAGTAGAGTTTTTCTCTCTCAAATATTACAAGAACACACACACAAGCTTGTAACACTCCAAAGAGAAAGGAAAACTTGAAATCGCATCATATGACCGCTTTAAAGGAAATGGAAGTGAAATAGTAAAATTCCAATAAAAATACACACCTGTGCCAAAATGTATGCGGTTGGCAATAACACAGGCAAAATTATCAAAAAAACAAAACTGAAAAGGACAAAAATGTCCAAAAGGGTTAAATAAATAAATAAATAAAAAGCTAAATATGCAATACGGTCAACTGTTACATTATTTTTCACTCAAATAAGACAGTTTTTCTTGCCAAACTTACCAACCAGGACAGTTTGTCCATTGATGGTGGTGGTGTACTTGTACAGAGTCAGAGCGTATGTGGAGAGCTGCTGAGGCCGACTGACACATTTCATTAAGAACCTGACAGCTCTCAGAATGAATCACACACTCGCACACAGAGACAGCATGCAGATCTGACTGACATGAAATAACAGTCAAAGGATACTATCCGTCCATAAGGAATCTCTCCATAAGCCTGAAAAGAAACGATCAAAGCCTTTACTTTTACTTTTAGTCATTTAGCAGACGCTTTTATCCAAAGCGACTTACAGATAAGAAAAAGTCATTAAAACTAAAAGCTAAAACTCTATAAATATTACATATATACACATTAAAAAAAATAAAGGCTGCGGTTCTCTTGGTTGGTTGTGCATCTTTTTCTTCCACACTTTTTCCTTCCACTCAACTTTCTGTTAACATGCTTGGATACAGCACTCTGTGAACAGCCAGCTTCTTTTGGCAATAAATTTTTGTAGCTTACCCTCCTTGTGAAGGGTGTCAATGATCTTCCCCATGATTGTGTAGCCTAGTGAACCAAACTGAGAGAACATTTTGAAGGCTCAGGAAACCTTTGCAGGTGTTTTGAGTTGATTAGCTGATTGGCATGTCACCATATTCTAATTGGTTGAGATAGTGAATTGGTGGGTTTTTGTTAAATGTGAGCCAAAATCATCACAATTAAAAGAACCAAAGACTTAAACTACTTCAGTCTGTGTGCATTGAATTTATTTAATACACGAGTTTCATAATTTGAGTTGAATTACTGAAATAAATGAACTTTTCCACGACATTCTAATTTATTGAGATGCACCTGTATATATATATATATATATACACACATATATTATTTCATTTCCATTTTGTATGTTGAAGTACTGAAATAACTCAAATTAAATCAAACTTAACAAAAAACCTATATAAACATAATAAAATGACAACATTACTACAACCGTAACAAACTAAACTAGATAACGAATACAAATCAAGTTACATTAGTTTATCAGTATTCCTAAAAATATAACACTGAGCCAAACACACATGCTAAAATAACAACAACTTTCTGACACATAATAAGAAATGGTTATAAAAAACTGAAACAGAAGTGAAACAAGTAATACGCCTTTAGAAATCACAACGCAAACGCCTCGACAGCGAAGGAGAGCAGGAAGACATGAAGCATACTTGGATTTGCCCACAGCGCTGTCTCCGAGGCAGATGATCTTGACTTGCTCATCAGAGTCATATTTCTCCAGGTCCAGATCAGAAATGCCTCCTGCGTCCATCGCGAGACCAGCAGGTGATGAGGACAGCCGAAACACTGCTGCTTTACTCCATCAACTCTATAGATCATCAACTCTATAGATGGCATTTAGTTCATCTTTACAAGCCGTAAAGCGAATAATAAACTTTCTTTTTCCGAAGATACGCCGACCGTGTCCGAATCTCGCTTTGGCTAGCTGGCTAATTAGTTAGCAGTTTAGCGTGTTTGTAACCCAAGCTATCTAAATGAATATTTACGGCAGAATATTGTCTAACAATCCCGTGCAGATGTATTTAAGACTCGTTGTAAATTTGCTCGCATTCACGGCTGGATTACAGACGAGACAAACATCGCTATTTGTGATGAAAATTCTCGGTTTGGTTCCAGAAAATTCACTGTGAAGATGCACGACAACAACGCGTCTCTAAGCAACGCCAGGACCCATAAAGAGCCTGCTGGAAAGCGTCGGGCTGTCTTTGAAGGGTGCCTGTTTATTCTTCTTCTTCTTGTTTTATGGCGAATAACTCCTTAAAGGGATAGTTCACCCAAAAATGAAAATTCTGTCATCATTTACTCACCCTCAAGTAGTTTCAAACCTGTATGAATGTGTTTGTTCTGCAGAACACAAAGGAAGATATTCTGAAGAATGTGGGAAACAGAGCCGTTCTGAGGCACCATTGACTTCCATAGTATTTTTTCTCCTACTATGGAAGTCAATGGAGCCCCAAAACAGCCTGGTTACAAACTTTCTTCAAAATATCTCCCTTTCTGTTCGGTAGAGCAAAGAAATTTATACGGGTTTGGAACTACTTGAGGGTGAGTAAATGATGACAGAATTTTCATTTTTGGGTGAACTATCCCTTTAAGAGCATTATCGCCACCTACTGAACTGGAGGTCAAGTAAACTTTCATAGGTGATGAGTCTGAAATTTGAGTACCAAAAAATAAAAACAAAAACATTCAAACCACCCAAAAACCATGGTGGATGTTTCCTATTCTCTCCAATCAATGGCGCACTCAGATCACATGCTCATGCTAGCGCTGCGTGTTCAGCTCCTCTAACACTCACAGTTAGCTCTTCATGCCCCAGATTAGGTAGAATACTCCCATCCACACATATTATAATCTAGATCCTAAACCTGAGTCATAGATAAAAGGTGCCTGTTTATTTTGTCTTTTTAATTTTAAAGTACTTTATTCTAATGATTGCTCTAAACGTAATACAACTAGAGTGGCAGAAAGGAAATACTGGTATTACTGATGATAATAATAATACTAAAAATACAATATAAAATGGGTTATAAAAAATACATTACATTAAGCAATAACTTATTGATTATTATATTAGTGCTGTCAAATCGATTAACCGTGATTAATCGCATCCAAAATAAAAGTTTGCGTTTACAAAATATATTTGTGTGTTTATATGTATATATTTAAGGAATATTTACATGTATACATATATGCATATTTATATATGATTTATATTATACATAAATATATATACAGTGGTGTGAAAAAGTGTTGGCCCCCTTCCTGATTTCTTTTTTTTTTTTTTTGCATGTTTGTCACACTTTAATGTTTCAGATCATCAAACAAATTTTAATATTACACAAAGATAATGCAAGTAAATACAAAATGCAGTTTTTAAATGATGATTTCATTTATTAAGGGAAAAAAGCTGTCCAAACCTACGTGGCCCTACGTGAAAAATTAATTGCCCCCTCCTGTTAAATCATGAAAGAACTGCAATTAACCATATTATTTTAGAAAGCTGAGTTAAATTTCACTAGCCACACCCAGGCCTGATTACTGCCGGTTCTGCAGCAGGACAATGATCCCAAACACACCAGCAAGTCCACCTCTGAATGGCTCAAGAAAAACTAAATTAAGGTTTTGGAGTGGCCAAATCAAAGTCCGGACTTAAATCTGATTGAGATGCTTAAACAGTCCATTCATGCTCGAAAACCCTCCAATGTGGCTGAATTAAAACAATTCTGCAAAGAAGAGTGGGCCAAAATTCCTCCACAGCGATGTGAAAGACTCATTGCCAGTTATCACAAACACTTGATTGCAGTTGTTGCTGCAAAGCATGGCACAACCAGTTATTAGATTTAGGGGGCAATTACTTTTTCACGTAGGACCAGGCAGGTTTGGACAGCTTTTTTCCCTTAATAAAATAATCATTTAAAAACGGCATTTTGTATTTACTTGCATTTATCTTTGTGTAATATTAAAATTAGTTTGATCTGAATCTTTTAAATGTGACAAATATGCAAAAAAATTATTAAAAATTAAATACATATATTTCTTAAATATATACATATATGTTTGTGTTATTAATATATATGCATATAAATGTACACAGTACATATATTATGTAAACAAACTTTTAATTTGGATGTGATTAATGGCGATCAATCAATTTGACAGCACTAAATTTAATTTATAAACATTTATTTTTCAAAATTATCATTAATTTCTGTAGGTGTAAACTTTGACCTATATTTGTGCTTTCCAGGAAACAAATCCAAGCTACAATACCTAGAATGTTTTCTTTGACAAATTGCCTGTCAGTAATATCAAACACAATCATCTTACTTTTTTTGAGTGTGGGAAAGCAGCAGCACGTTCCAGAATGTTGTCTTGGTCACATTCTTGACATGGGAATACACAGAACAGAACAGAACCGAAAAACTGGTATATAGAGATCTGCTTGTTAGACAGTATCATAGAAAAGTTTTTTTTCTTCATTCCCACAGAGGTCAGTGAGTACATGACTAGATTCAAATAAAAAAGCTAAAGAACAGAATGAATCCAGATGGTTCCCACAAAGTCTATACAATAGGATGAACATGCATCCTTCGTATTAAAAGTAATAATAATAATAATAATAATAAATCCATTAACCACAATTTTAGTTAACAAGACTAAACTAAATTAACTAAACTATATTTAAATCTATTTTAAAAATCAGAAATAAAGCCAAACAAATAAATAAGCTGGAGTACTATAAAATTACTAAAACTGAAATTAAAGTAAATTTAAGTCATACAGAAATATTAAAATTAAAATAAAGTATATATTATTTATAATATTTATATAAATATAAAAGTTAATAAAAATGACAAAAGAAAAAACAAAAACTATTATAAAAACTGAAAATATGTGCTTCAAAATATTCATAAATACTATAATAGAATATAAATGATACTAAAATAACAGAGACACTGTTTAAAGTAAAAACAGAAATTGACCCCTACCACACATATATATATATTAAATATACAATTATTTATATATATATATATATATATATATGTTGACACCAGCACCAAGTTATAGCTTATAAGCTCCACCCTGATTTGCAGGTGTCTGGGATGTAAACACAGTTGAGAGACACTCTTGTGCTTTTTGACAGCTGGACCAGGCACACAAAGAGAGTCAGAGAGACACAACTAGTTAAAACATTTAATTGCATAGGTGGCAAAATGGCCTGTAGACTGTCCCTTACAGAGGAGGATTTCTATTGCCCCATCTGCTATGACATCTTCAGGGATCCCATTCTCCTACCCTGCTCTCACAGCATCTGTAACAGCTGCGTGAAAACCTTCTGGAATCGGCGAGGAACTCAAGAGTGTCCCATCTGCAGAACTGTGTCCTCCAACCCTAACCCACCTATAAACATTGTGCTGAGAAACATGTGTGATCTGATGAGAGAAACAACAACTCAGGAGCCTCCTGTAGAGACTGTGGACTTCTGTAGTCTTCATGGGGAACCTCTTACTTTCTTCTGCACTGAAGATCAAGAACTAGTTTGTGGGAAATGCAGAAATGCCAAATCGCATAAGAACCACCGCATCCGTTCAACAGCAGACGCGTCACAGGAACTCCGGGTAAGAGCTCAGAGTGTCAGATGGTATGGAAACACAGTTTTTAACAGTCAATTGCTTGGTTCAAATGACCGGCTTGTGGACTCTAGTCAGATTTCACTGATTGTTGGTGTCAGATTTAATGGACTAGAAATGGGTGAGATATGATAGCTGTCTTGTCAAACAGGTCTTAGCACACTAATGGCCCTTATATGACACACATTCTCAGACTCACAAAAACAAAAGTTTCGTGGGAACTACACTGATAAGTCAAATATAAGCTGGACACTGCTGATTCTTTTTGGATATGGTTTGTAACAAACAACTTGTTTAACATCATTAAACAAAGCTGGGAAATCATCATGCTAAAACATCTGAGCATCATAGGCTGAAGTGAGCACAAAAATAAAACAAATTACATATGTGTGTGTGTGTGTGTGTGTTATATAGAAATATTTTTTTTAAATACTAATAAAAATTGCAAAAACACAAAAAAATGTATTAAAATTGAACATAAAAGTTCATAAAAAATAATAATAATATATATGATAATAGTATATAAATAATAAAAAATATTCTATATGTCCAATATTAAAAATATCCATACCCTGAAACAACCTAGTTTAACCTAGATTTTAGTTTTATAAAATTAAAAGAATTAAAAAAAACTTTATTTTTCTCACATCTCTTTCTAACATTTGTTAGCAAGAACTCCAGCTGAAACTAAAGGCCTTTCTGGAGAAACTCAGAGTCAACGAACGAATTAAACAGTCCTGGGATGAAACAGCAGAGTATGTTAAAGTGAGTACCGGGAGGATATTTCAACATTAAAACAGTTTAACTATCGTATGGATATTGCAGCCTGAATTTGCTGATATTTTGTGCTTAGAAGCAGAGCCAACACACCGAGACCCAAATTAAGGAGGTGTTTGACAAGCTTCACCAGTTTCTAGAAACTGAAGAGGCAGCCAGGACGACTGCGCTGAAGAAAGAAGAGGAGCAGAAGAGTGAGATAATTAAGAAGAATATTGAGGAGATTAGATCAGGGATGTTATCTCTCTCACACATTATTGAGTCTATCGAAGAACAACTGAGAAGGAATGACTTCACATTTCTTGTGGTAAGAAGCACTTGGCTTTTTCAACATTGATGATAAGTATTGTTTCTTGAGCAGCAAATCAGCATATTAAAATGATTTCTAAAGCATCACGTGACATGCTTACCTTTGAAAATGTATTAAAATAGAAAACAGTTATTTTGAATTGTAATAGTATTTCATAATATTACTGTTTTATTGTATTTTTGGTCAAATAATTGCAGCTTTAGTAGATTTTCTGATCACATAATGTAGATTAATCTTTGTTTTTATCTACATTATTTCTAGAACGTCAAGGCTACAATTGAAAGGTACGATTTTTTTCCCCCTCAAACGTCTGGTGAAACCAAACCCATATCAGTATTGACTATTAAATGTTGTTTCAGAACAAAGTGTACACTGCGGGATCAGACCAGACCTTCAGGAATGCTCATCAATGTAGCAAAACATGTGGGTAACGTAACCTTTGAAGTATCCAAGAAACTACAAGCCAACCTCCGATACAGTGAGTACTGTGCAGATAAAATAATCATCTGTGCTATTAGCCATTCACACAGAGATGCAGAATGTGTTTTTGCTTTGAAAAACTGCAGACGTGGAATCAGAATGCGAGATATAAACTCTGAATTCTGAGAAAAAAATTCAGCATTGTAAGACATAAACTTGCCCCTTAGTTACTGTTGTTACGCCCGACAAGCCATGGCACTCTCACACTACACATGATGTTCTCACACAGTGAAAAATATATCGTGGAGCAAAGAACTGACAGACAAGACACAGCAGGTTACTTTTGGAGTGAAAAAGTTTGCTTTCAAATTGTAAATTGTTTTTAAGAAATTCAAACAATAGCATTTTGTGGCTCTTTAATCTGTTGTGACAGATCGCAGTAGCACCTCAATTGAAGCAGCACGTGAACCGATCATCTTCTTTACTAGTTATAGCACGAAATAAACATGAACGAACATCTGATGGGATTTTGTTTCAACCATGGCATCAATGCACACCATTTTTATGTGCAAGTCCACTGACGTTTAGCTACTGTCTGGCTTTGTTTGTAGGACAAAATGGCAGATTTGGCGTTATGATTGGTCAGATCACTTGTCAAACTCTGGCGAAGGCTCAATTGCAAGAAAAAAAAAGTCAAAAATGTGAAAAGGGCAAAATTACCTTTTTTAATTGTTTTATTAATGGCCAAAAAAGAACTGAGACGTACATTTAGAATTCGGAGGGAAAAAGTCAGAATTGTGAGATGTAGTCAGGATATAAACTTATATAGCCTAACCTAATCTTGCAAGTCTGAGAAGAAAAAGTCAGAATTTATGAGATTTGACTTTACTCAGAATTGGGAGTTTATTGCAAAGAGAGAAAGGAGGTCAGAATAGTCACAAGTAAAAAGTCGCAATTACCTTTTTTTTATTCCATGGTAGAAATGGGCTTCCATAGTTCTAAAAAAAAATTTAAATTCAAAAAAAAAAAAATTTGTCGAGACTTTGCATTTTTTCCCCCATTCCACTGCCAGCTTCTCGCATTTTACAAAGCAAAATGCATTGTGTGTGTGTGTGTGTGTCTTAAGTAATCTCTTTCTCTCCAGCCCCAGTAACCTTTGACCCCAACACTGCCCATCCTTATCTGAACGTGTCGGATGATCTGACCAGTATAACTTACACTGATGAGCACTTCCAACAACTTCCAGCAAACCCAGAGAGATTTGACGGCTACACAAGCATTCTAGGTTCTGAGGGCTTTAACTCGGGGACTCACTGCTGGGACATCGAGGTGGGCGACAGCATAGCCTGGGCCGTGGGAGTGATCACGGAGTCTGCGTACAAACACAGACAGACCCCCTCCAAAACGGGCTTGTGGTATGTGGGCTTCTGCAACGGTAAATATGGGAAGGGCTATTCTCCAGAGATCCTCACCCTTCTACGGGTCACCCAGAGAATTCATAGGATCAGGGTGCAGCTGGACTGGGACAAGGGCAAAGTTACATTCACCCTAACCTAATCTTGCAAGTCTGAGAAGAAAAAGTCAGAATTTATGAGATTTGACTTTACTCAGAATTGGGAGTTTATTGCAAAGAGAGAAAGGAGGTCAGAATAGTCACAAGTAAAAAGTCGCAATTACCTTTTTTTTATTCCATGGTAGAAATGGGCTTCCATAGTTCTAAAAAAAAATTTAAATTAAAAAAAAAAAAAATTTGTCGAGACTTTGCATTTTTTCCCCCATTCCACTGCCAGCTTCTCGCATTTTACAAAGCAAAATGCATTGTGTGTGTGTGTGTGTGTCTTAAGTAATCTCTTTCTCTCCAGCCCCAGTAACCTTTGACCCCAACACTGCCCATCCTTATCTGAACGTGTCGGATGATCTGACCAGTATAACTTACACTGATGAGCACTTCCAACAACTTCCAGCAAACCCAGAGAGATTTGACGGCTACACAAGCATTCTAGGTTCTGAGGGCTTTAACTCGGGGACTCACTGCTGGGACATCGAGGTGGGCGACAGCACAGCCTGGGCCGTGGGAGTGATCACGGAGTCTGCGTACAAACACAGACAGACCCCCTCAAAAACGGGCTTGTGGTATGTGGGCTTCTGCAATGGTAAATATGGGAAGGGCTATTCTCCAGAGATCCTCACCCTTCTACGGGTCACCCAGAGAATTCAGAGGATCAGGGTGCAGCTGGACTGGGACAAGGGCAAAGTTACATTCACTGACTCAGCTCGTAATATCGGCCTGCATGTGTTTAAACACACGTTCACTGAGAGAGTGTTCCCTTACTTTTATAGTCACTGTATGCAACATCCAATGAGGATCATACCGATAAAGACAACTGTGGAAACACACATTTAGAGCCAATACTACTTTTAAGCTGGTGAAGTTAAACTGATAGGTTAACTGTGATATCAATAATACAGCAATATAAAATCATAAAATCGAGACAGTACGGTACTGCAGTAAAAAGTTACTGCTTGACTACAAATGTTCAATCCACCTACTCTACAAAAGAAATAAACCAGAATCATTGTTATGTTTTGGAGTAAAGAATGCTTAAAAGATTTATCTGACAAACTATATTGTTTGAAGTAAGATTGCATAAGTTTTTCCAGAGAAAGTGTATTTTATTAAGACTGACTCACTAAATGTATTATGGCATGAACCAGAAAAACTGTTCTATAAAAAGACAAAAATAGAACGTAATAATTAACTACTGCACTATTAATGTAAATACTGTTCCTGAATTGTCTGCTTTGGTTGGAGCCAAGCTTAAATTTGCAGATGCTGTTGTATGACTGAAGTGCAAAGTAACAATAATAAAATGACAACAATAAAATATTTTGATTCAAAGATTTACTTTCTTTCTTGATTTACACAGTAATCATCAGTGCTGTTTGTCAACTCTATGCCATTCCAAAACGTAGTGACCAGACATGCAAAAATTCAGCTTTGCCGTCACAGAAATAAATCACATTTTAAAATATATTAAAACAGAAAACAGTTAGTAATAATATTTTCACAACATTACGTTTTTTACCGTATTTTTGATCAAATAGATGCAGCCTTGGTAAACATAAGAGAACTTATACAATGTATAACTAGTTTTTAATGACTTGTTTCGGCTGCCAATTCCATTTTCTTTTTTGGGAATAACCTCCGTGTATGGATTGTAGAGTTGGGGTATTTGGACTCCAACTGCAATTATGACCAAACATGGACTCTAACTTGGTTAAGGATTTTGAATAAACGCCGACTCGATAAGGTGGAGTCAGACCCAGCACTAGTAGATGGTGTCTGTTAAAATGCTAGTCTAGGTAGACTTGGTTAACTTGGTTTTGGAATGGAGTTTATTTCTCATATTGTGGCAACAGCACAAATATGCAACTTGGAGCCTTTTTTACTGAAACACTATTAAATTCAAGTTATGTTTTAGCAATATTAAAGACCTGATATGGGAGACTGTAGCTTGTTTAACAGAATTCACTAGGACAGCATTGACCCGTTTAATCAGCCCCATCCACAATTATGGAAGCGATGTAATCAGAGTGACGAATTCCAAAGGAATAGCTGGGAGCTTTGGTTCCTGTGAAAGTAACCTGTGGAGAGAAACAATCGGAAACATTTTAGTATACTAGTTCTCGTTATTTTAATAGTAGTTTCAGTAGACAGCATTGCGAAGCTAAAAACTACAATTCCAAAGTTTGGTGTTGGTAAGTTTTTTTTTGTGTTTTTGTAGTCTCCTATGTTCCCCAAAGCTGCATTTGACCAAAAATACAAAAAACAGTAATATTGATAAAAAAAAAAAAAAAATTAAATTTTATATTTTAAAATGTTACATTCCTGTGATGCAAAGCTAAAATTTTCAGCATCATTACTCTAGTCTTCAGTGTCACGTGATCCTTCAGAAATCATTCTAATATGCTGATTTGGTGCTCAAGAAACATTTCTTATTTTGATCGATGTTAAACTTTTATTGGAAATAGATGTCATTTGTAACATCATTAATGTCTCCACTTCTCACTTTTGATCAATTTAATGAAGTCTTGCCGAATAACCATTAACTTAGACTTGTTACAGCACTTACAGCCTATTGCTCCTTTGTTTGTTTGATTGCTTCTATTGTCCTCATTTGTAAGTCGTTTTGGATACTAAATGTAAATGTACAGACCCTTTCTGGATGGTGGGCTCCAGGTCCGGGTTTCTTTGTAATGTCTCCAGGCGTGAAGTTGCGTCCGGTGATGCTGTACTCAGGGGCCTTGTGTTTGTACACGCATGAATCCACCACTTGGTAGGTCCCTGGGCCTGGAGTCTGAGAAAACGAACATCTTTGCAAAGTACATACAAAGAGGTAAATACTGTAAAATGATGCGTTCACACCTTCCGTAGATCTTCATGGAAGCTGCCAATAGCACTACGACCACCGAAGGAGACGTTTGGGGCAGATGCTTTATTCACAACTCTTGGCCCTAATACTGGGGGAAGCATGTACGCAGCTGGACCTGGAGACAAGATAATGCATGAAAGTCACAGGAAATGGACTTGTTCCAGTAGTGTTGCTGTGTAGATTGGAAATCTACCTGGTGTTTGATCATTACGGAACAGTTTAGTCCTTGCAGACAGAGAGAACGCAGGGGCCAAGTAATAGGTGGTCTTTGCTGCATTTTCAGGGGAGTAACTTCCTGAAAGAATAACCAAAAGCCAGCTTAACTTTACTCTGTTCTGCCATGTACTACATTCAGCACAGCTACAAAGCTTGTGTTTTTGTTGTGTAAAAGACCTGGGCCAGGAGTCTGGAAAGGCTGAATATCCTTGGGTCGGCCATAGACGGAGTACGCAGGAGTTCCATCCCGACCCACCCTGGTGATGTTGGAGGGAACAAGGTAACCAGGACCTGGGGAAGAGTTGGCCTGTAAGCCATGATGACGTGTGCCGAAGCTAAACGCTGGGCCTTTCTGCATCCGCGGGTCATGGTTGTTCATTCCTGTGTAGTGCACAGAAATGCCTCAAAATCACAGCAGGGCAATGGTTTATCACTTAAAAATAACATTTAGAAATGGTTACAGGTCCTCCGAATTGGAACTTTGTCTTTCTTCTCACAGGTCTTTCCAGATTGCACAAGGGAATCCAGGAAGGAAGGCAAACATATCACACAGGTAAGTAATGACTAGCAGTCCTATAGTCATGAGACCAGACAAGGCCTGTGTGTGTGGTGCTGGCTTTTATATAGAGTTGATGAGGATGATGGCAGACAGATCTGGTGATTGTGAAGTGTGTGCAGGTGATAGCCAAGGAGGATTGTGGGAGATGTAGTGTGCAGAGGTGATAGGCAAGGTGACTGGTGATCCTGACACTGGATGTATTTATTGTAAATTTTGTATGCATGAACCTACTAAATATATTGGGGACATTTTGTGCCCAGAAGTGAGCTAAATCTTTTTGGGGACTTCATCATTTGTAACAGTATAAAAAAGTAAGTAAAAAAATGTTTTAGAAACTGTGAAACATGTAAAACGTTTTCTCTTAGGGTCAGGGTGTGGATTAGGTTATTGCATTTGTAAATATCTGTATATAAAAACAGTAGAATCTATGCAATGTCCCCATTTGTGTGTGTGTGTGTGTGTGTGTGTGTGTGTGTGTGTGTGTGTGTGTACCTGTTTAGCTATACTTGCGAGGGCCAAATATCCGCACTTATAGTGACATATATGACAAACAACAAGTGGGCACATTTTATATGGTTTCACTAGTTAACAAGACTCACAAAACAGTCAAATAATGTTTATATTTTTTAATCTGGTGATTCGCAAAGGTTTCTGTGAGGGTTAACTTTATGGGTAGGGATCTGGTCAGGTTAGGCTATATATAATTAACCTGATATTAAAAACCATTGGAGGTCTATAAGATGTCTTCAATAATATAGTGAATCAAATGTGACCCTGGACCACAAAACCAGTCATAAGTGTGAATTTTTTTGAAATTGAGATTTATACATCATCAGCTGAATAAATAAGCTGTCCATTGATGTATGTTATGATAGGATCATATCTGGCCGAGATACAACTATTTGAAAATCTGGAATCTGAGGGTGCAAAAAAATCAAAATATTGAGAAAATCATCTTTAAAGTTGTCCAAATGAAGTTCTTAGCAATGCATATTACTAATCAAAAATGAAGTTTTAATATATTTACAGTAGGAAATTTACAAAATATCTTCATGGAACATTATCTTTACTTAATATCCTAATGATTTTTGGCATAAAAGAAAAATCAATAATTTTGACCCATACAATATTTTTGGCTATTGCTACAAATATACCCCAGCGACTTAAGACTGGTTTTGTGGTCCAGGGTCACAAATGTGTGTGTGTGTGTGTACCAGTTGCCCCTGGCAGAGCATATGTTGGCCCTGGACTGTTATACAGTGCAGCGATGGGGCCCCTTGGCCTGTGGGGCCTCCATGGACCCACCCATACTTCCACAGGTGACATGATGTCTGTTGGAAAAACAGATTTTTTTTAACATAATTACTAAAACTACTTGTAAATTAATAATAAATATAGCTGCAAGCAGCGATGGCGGGCCCAAGCCGTTAGTGCAAACGCCACCCCGGTGGCATCAGGAGAACGGTGCACAGTGGGCACATGCATTTACAGTAACCCTCTGGCAGTCTGGTTTTAAGGGATAAGGCAATTAAAGAGTTAATACGAACCATAAAGACACACACATACAACCATTTTTAAAACTTTGGTAACACTTTCAATAAGGTTGCAGTTATTAACATAAATTAATGTTAATTAATGTTAAGTTAAAAATGTTTTAATACATTATTAAAATGTAAAGTTGTATCTTAACATTAGTTTATGTACTGTGAATTAACATGAACATGAATATTTCATGTTAGTTTTAACTAACATTAAAAAAGATGAATAAGTAATCTAAAAATATATTGTTCATTGTCAGTTCATGTTAGTTAATGCATTAAATAATGTTAACCAAAGAGACCTTATTGTAAATTGTTGCCAACACTTTTTATGATCTATAAACTTTTATAAAAATTATTTTAATGATATATAAGCAGTTGTCAAAATTATATAAAACAATGTTACCAGTAAAATACATATTAACTTATTTTATATATATTTATTATTCTAATTAATTGAACTGAGCTGTAAAGGGTCAGACTTAAAATATTTTTTTATCCTAGCAGTGAGAGAGGTAGGATAAATAAGTTGTAATGCTTTTAGAGCATTGAAATCATTTTTAAAAATCTTTAAAGAAAAAATTATTTCCACAATAATTAATTTGAAGTATACTGAGAGTACAGAACGGCCGTAACATTTCAACTGATTCTATGCATTTGTTTTCATTCTGATACACAGCTAATTAGCTGATCAGGATTAAGGTTAAAGGATTACAAATCTTTTGCGATTGCGAAATGATGCGATTCAAATTTTTCCTTTCTCTTTGGAGTGTTACAAACTCTTGGTGCATAAACACCAGATGGAGTTCATCCTTGGTATTACGGTCTTTACCTGACACCAATAATGAGTGATAGTTTTAATTTTTTGTGGCCTCTGAGCATGATGCATTTTTTTAACGAAGCAAGTTTCCTCAGAATGACTTGTTCTCTATAAGTAAAAAGTTTTGAAGAGTTTGGAAAAGGCACTTTAATAATATAAGACAATTACTGTTTTCTTTTTTACTGATATTTTAATAAATCACCACAGCAAAACTGTTCAAGCTATCCAAAATCCATCTGCAATTTAAGTTCCTCAATGTTTTGGCATCATGTAGGAAAAGTTTGGTGTGTATAGTATTTTTCTCCTCTGAGGAGTATGCATTAATTCACAGCAATATTTTTCCAAAAATTCACATTCAAATCAAAATAGCTGACTTCCTGTTGGTCGTAGCTAATTACTGTAAATTAGAAAGTTGTCCGGGTTGATGAGAACAATATATGTACCACGTTTGGTGACTGTAGCTAAAACTAACCCCCAAAGTTTTGTCAAAAGGTGGCGCTATAGAGTGCCTCATCCCCGCCCTTTTATGAGCTTTTGCCAGTGTCTATATATCATTAATACTTATATGTGTGTTGAGTTTCATGAAATTCTAAGAATGTTATCTGCCCCAAAATCACCAGAAAAGAATATTCAAGTTTGACATGTTGCCATGGCAACAAAATTTTAGATATCAATATCCCCTCAACAGTTTTACATCGGCCGTGTTTTGACATTAATCTGATGAAGTTTGAAGCGAATCGTGTAAAAATAAGATGCCAAATTAAAAGCATTTTGAAAATGACACAAGAAAAACAATAGGGCCTGCGCCTTACCGGCTTGGGCCCTAATAAATACTTGAAAAAGTGTTAAAATAATAACACATGAATATCAATCAGCATTTTATGATGCAATGTAGCCTTTAACTCCACTACCCTTACAGATAAGTAGTAGGCTATGGTAGTTTTCTGGAAGTGATGACAGGCAATAACACGTTACCATGACACTTTTTGCCTAGTGTAGGCAGCTGCAAAACACTTAATTTGCATTTAGTCTCATTTAATTTTATTATCATACAGCTCCGTAACTGGTAACTGTTGCGAGATAGCTATGTTTTCTGTAGCAAAATGCATAAATATAAACAGCAAACGAAGGAGACGAAATAGCAACTTACCGTAAGTGCAAGATATTAAAAAGTGCGTGAATTGAATAGACTTTTCAATCTCCAGGTGAGTTTGAAAGAAATGCTCTTTTAAAACTTGATGTAATATTATCTCTTAGATTGTGTTGATGATTTTTAGATGAAAAGTAACTTAAAACGGCAAAATTAATAACACGTTACCATGACACTTTTTGCCTAGTGTAGGCAGCTGCAAAACACTTAATTTGCATTTAGTCTCATTTAATTTTATTATCATACAGCTCCGTAACTGGTAACTGTTGCGAGATAGCTATGTTTTCTGTAGCAAAATGCATAAATATAAACAGCAAACGAAGGAGAGGAAATAGCAACTTACCGTAAGTGCAAGATATTAAAAAGTGCGTGAATTGAATAGACTTTTCGATCTCCAGGTGAGTTTGAAAGAAATGCTCTTTTAAAACTTGATGTAATATTATCTCTTAGATTGTGTTCAGTGCGTTGATGATTTTTAGATGAAAAGTAACTTAAAACGACAAAATGACGATGCTGATTTACAATATCTGCACAAAACTGTATTATTGACATATAAAGGTAAAATAATGTACTAAATGTAGTAGCTCGTGAAGAGCTCTAATCAAACTCTCAGCTGCTGCGGCTGTTTTGGATTGTTTAGAATTGTTTCTTTTGAATCTCTATGACGCCGTCTCCTTGGAGATTCTTTGATGTCGTTTTGAGTGACATTCCAGTGGCTCTACATGCAAATCCAGCTTAATCCGTGCAGTACTGTTAATTATTTGACCAATTAAGGCATAACTAAATTCAACAAGTGCAAATTTCAAATGCTAGTTTAATACACACATACTGTATTAGGTTCCTCTGTCTTTAGACCGGATTACACTACTTTAAAACACTTAGAAAAACACATTCAACAATGTTTCAAAGTAACAACCATTAGGCTATATACTAAAAACATATCTAAAGTAAATCAATCAACACTTAATTAGTAAATAAATCAAAAATATTAAAATGAGATTTTTAAGAAATCACAATATATTAGTTTAGAAAGAAGAGAGAACATTTTCTCGAATATACTTTATTATATTTATATTTTCCCATTTGATTTTTGTATTTTGTCTTAGTTTTGTAAAATGTTGTTTGGAAAAATGTATGGAAAACCAATGATGAATTTGAAAATATTTTATGTAAGCCTACTATATATTATGTGATGTGACACTTCCAAAGAAAAAAATGTAAATAAATACATTTTAAAGCTAAACATTTCACAAAAAAATATGTTTTAATTGATACCGCAATACTCTTTTAAAAAAAAAGACAAAAATGGCTAGAACAGTTCATTTTGCAGACACCCCTTGGTTTGATATTTTCTTAACTAATGCAAAAACATTCAGACACTTTTATACATGATATAATAAGTATTTAAATAGTTATGAGGAGTACTGTGCACATTGAAATAGAAATCAATAACTCGATCAGTCATTCGACTATACCGTCAAACAATGGTTCTTTCTATAGATATCTTTATTGGTTTCATTAGTTTAACCACTGCTCCTAGCACTTTGATGGTGTTGTAGTACTTGGGTAGTGGTTGTGTAGGTACTGCTCTCTCATTATAGCTCTGAGGACCCGTAACAAGATGTTGTTTCTCTCTATTTCCTCTGGATGACGCTGTTGTAATACAAAATCATGCAAAAGTGACTTTAAAATACTTCTATTATTTGATTACTATCTCTTTATTTGGGAACATTAGCACATGTACACACACACTTACTCTTGTTAAAGCTCGAATGAGCCTCTGTAGTATAGCATGTTCAAACTGAGGACATTGAACCGCCACATGACCCACACAGTCCAGCAAACAGCAGATGGTGTGCCGCTGACACTAAAACAACACAGAATTATAACCACATGAAGCTGTACATTGTTGTACAAGTTGTAAATACTGGAATATGGAAAATACTATTTTCTTTTAGTGTATAAGCTGTGAAATATGTCATATGTGTGATGCACAAAAAAAGCGTAACAGAAATGTAAGCAATTTTAAAACTTGTTAAACTGCCATTTCTAGGGGTTTTATGCTTACAAAATGTATTCACAAATTGTACATAATGCAGTTCAACATCAACCCATGTGTTGTAGTGTGTTCTGTCACAATGAGTTCAGACTTTCACCTTTTGCAGTGAAATAAGGGGGTTTTGCGCAGGCCAGGCTGAGGTCAGCCTCTCTATGTCATCTTTATTGAGAACAGGATCCTGTTATGATAAAGCGCAACAGCTAAAACACTGCATACGAAGCAATGAGAAAAATCTTTCTTAAAAGTATAGTTTTTAACAGTTCTTAAGCATCTTATGTGTATGTCTTGTTTTGCAGAATCTATTATTTGCATCATATTGTGTCATAACTACCATAGTGACCACTGACCTTTAGTTTTTCCAGCCAGATCCATAACAGTGTGCTCAGAACATCTGGATCTGTTTCCATGACAAGTGTAGCCCAGCCACATTCACTCAAGTTGAGCTCATCCTGGGGAGAATTAAAACAGGGTAAAATCTCTTACATTAACACAGCATTCACTGACTGAACTCTGTTACTTGGCTGAACCTGGGATAAAACAAAATGATATAGCAATTATGAATATCTTTTGGTTACTTAGAAAGTAAGAAATTTGGAAAATATGTAAAAACATAAAATGTAATTAATTAAAATTAGAATACAGCAAACAAACTTTTAACAAAACAATGATGGTAAATCATGCAGACAGAATAAGGAGACTGCTAGATAAATACGATCAAGTGTAAAAGCCAATATGGTTATCTGAGCGATTTTAAAGCAACAAAAAATAAATTAATAAATGTAAAAAAAATTATGAAAAAAATGCAGATTATGTAACATGATAAATACCATGATAAGCATTGCTCTGTATAGGCTATTATATCTGTACAGTACATGCAATCACATGACCAATGAAGTGAACCTTGAAAATATGATCATGCTTTGTATGGTGAAAATAATGTGTTACTGGACCAAAACATTTTGTCAGTCTTGAAACTAACAAGGGTGTGGATCCAGGAACGTATTCTACGTGTCAAAATCAAGTCAAACATGCTTTACCTGCAAAACCACTGCTTTTTTCAATACAGTGTCAAGTGGAAGGCACTGTTGCGCCATTGCTTCAGCGACAGCTCTTGATAATGATGATTGAACTGATGTATGATACTCCAGCCGTAGCTTAAATTAAAACATCCACAACATTTGCACAAATTAGAGGTAATACAAAATAAAAGTTCTCAAACCCCTTCAGGCAGTGATGTAAGATGCAGAAAAAAAAATGGTGGATATTTTATTTGATCTCACACTGACCTCGGTGTTTGAGCTGTACTTCAGGTAAGCTTGAGGTTTCTTGGTTGTGCATTTCGTCTTCTTGTTCACCGTCTCATTATGTGAGTGAGGAGCTGATGGTGGATAGGGGCTGCATCTCTCCGTCCCATTGCACTGGTCTGCCATCGGGGTGTGAGGACTCTTTTGGGATTCTGTTGGGATTCTCTGATCTTTTGATGGACCGATTTCTCCATTGCTTAATTTATGGTGTCCACCAGATTTAGGAGAGTAGCGTGACAACATAAAATCCTGGGAGAAACAACAGGATTTCATATGGCATTGTTATGCAGTTTCATAAACTGTGTATGTATCTATACTATATATATATAGTTTAGAATGTTATGTTTTTTAATATAAATAAAGGAGAGAAGAGGGAAGGGAAGTATATATTTTTATATATATTATGGTAATGAGAAGTAGGAGTGGCACAATGCAAATATCTTTATATTTTCATATATATACAGTATATATATGTATATATGTATACTCAAAAATTAAAATAATAGTCCAAAAACAAATGAAGCTTTGAGGCTGAAATCCAATATTGGAGATAATAAGGGTGGACTCAATCCTGAATTGATGCATCTGATTAATTCCACTTTATTTATGTTTCAGAATATATTTATTTAGTAAAACTTTATAATATGGTCCTACATTTGTTAATGCATTAACTAACATTAACTTACAATGAGCAAAACTTTTGTTACAGCATTAAACTTTTTTCGAATATTACTTTATAAAAATACAACTGTTAACTGTTAGTTCATATCGGGTCCATTATAATATTAATATTTAACATATTAGTAAATGTTGAAGTCAGTATTGACCTAGATTAATAAATGCATTAGAATTATTTCCATTGTTAGTTCATGTTAACTAATATAATTAACAAATTTTAACAAATGGCACCTTATTGTGAAGTGTTACCATTTATTTTTATTTTCTAAAATTTCAGAATACTGCAAATTTGCTGAAAACTGATTGGTTCTCACCTCGATGATAGTAATCTTGCTAAGATCTGACTCGCTGTAGCTTCGCTTGTTTAGAAGGACGTCTCTCTTCCTCTCCAAGAACCCAAATGGCTCATCCCAGGACTCGCAGGAGTACGCTCTGCATGAACCTCTCCTTTCCTTCAAAGCAGGCAGGTTTCTCTTCAAAAGTGTCACCTTCACTGCCTTCTTCAGAGCCAAAATGTTCAGCCTCTTCTCCAGTTCTCTCTGGACCTCTGGAGGACTGGGAGCCCCCTGGGTGAGAGTGATCAGCATGCTGCAGAGGACATGCAGGATCTTGGGAGTGTGTTTGAGGGTTCGGGCCTCGTCCCCGTGCAGCAGAAGGACCTGACGCAGGAGATACTGCCGGAGACTGAAGGAGGAACCGTGGCGCATGTTCAGACATGGGTATTGGGCCAGCTGAGAGCCCACCAGCCGTGCAAAATCAAATACCAGATTGATCTGGGATCGCGTCTGGATTGAGTGAGGCCTTTTGATCCGAACATAGTGGACCGCTTCACTAGCGCTTATTCGACAGGTGTAGACCAGAAAACATGCGATAAGAACACCTGTAACACAGGGCAGATATTAAGGACTTCACTTAAATAGTACATCACTAAATTTAGACTTAAAGTAATAATGCATGAGTTGCAACTTGCCTGTCCTTCCCAGTCCAGCATGGCAATGAACAGCCACCTTTCCTTCCTGCACAGAGAAGGCCAAAACCTTCACGGCATCCAGCATCCCCTCCAGAGACGACACACCAAAATCAGACATCCCAAAGTTATAGAAGTAAACTGTCAGACAAAAAGGAACATGATTCAATAATTCACCAGTTAATTTATTGCTGAACATTCAGGTATATTTAACCTCAACATAAAAAGAGAAATATATTGTATTTTGCATAGCATGGAGAAAAAGAGCATTCATATTTGTAGGACCAATACATATATGTTTCCATTGTGACATGATAATATATATTAAATATAATAATATAATAATATATGCAAAGTATAGATTTATTTAAAAGAAATTAACTTGCATTAAATTGTTCAAAACTGACAGGAAAAAAATCATATTTTAAATAAATGCTGTTTCTTACTTTCTATTCACCAAAGAATCCTGAAAGAAAATGTATCACAGTTTCCACAAAAATATGAAGCAGCACAACTGTTTTCAACAGTTGATGATAAAAAATAAATGTTTCTTGAGCAGCAAATCAGCACATTATACTGATTTCTGAAGGATCATGTGACACTGAAGACTGGAGTAATGATGCTGAAAATTCAGCTTTGCATCATAGGACTAAATTACATTCTAAAATACAGTAAAAGCTTAAGCAAAACATTAAAAAACCTGACTAACCCCAGACTTTTGAACAGTAGTGTATTTAAAACTTGATATGGTTATGAGAGTTAGGAATGACACAATGCAAAACATCTTCAATTTCTTATATCATGTTTCAAAGTATTATTAATTTTCTTTTATTAGGTTTTTTATTCTAGGGTGTAATATGAGACAGACATGTGCTTGATCGATTTTGCAAGAGGTTCACACTATTATTAGAAGTTCAGTTTATGAAAGTTCATGACTTTGGCTCACTTTGACTGTCCATAAAGATCTGAGGTGAATATGTGAACCCACTGCCAGGGTCCAGAGGAGGGCCGCAGTGAGCATGTTCCCCGGGGAGCTGCATATTAATGATGGATTTAATGTTCAACCTGAAAGCAAGTAAACAAGCGTACACAGACATACACACACTGTCACTTATTAACCAGAAACACCACCCCTCCTTCCCTCACTGCAGAGTGTAAGTAAATATTAAACATCTTTTAAACAAAGACTGTATTAAATAACACTCACTGTTTGAACTGCTCTATGAT
>NW_015505193.1:738388-740117 GCF_001515645.1 Sinocyclocheilus grahami
TACCCCAGCGACTTAAGACTAGTTTTGTGGTCCAGGGTCACATTTATTCCTGTTTGTTTGGTGTCTCTTCTAACAGAACACTAGGCTATATGTCCACATTAATCTGGATACATTCGAAAACACTTTCAGTTTTGACCTTTCGACCACACTCAGACAATGTTTTTGTCCAGCGAAAACAGAGCGTAAATTTGGAAACGCCGTTTTCACGCTGCAGTTGTGGACTGTGACAACGGAGGCAAATGAAACCAGAAAATGGTTGTTGTGCCTGCTATTCACTTAATAATAATGTTGCTAAAAAAAGAAATGTTGCTTTGCACAATCTTCAAATTACATTCCTGCAAAGACAGAATATTTACTCGTAATTGGCAGTTGCGTTTTTAGACCATAGACCTTAGTCACAGTAACAGCGCCATATTTAATTTTTGACAGGAATGAAAACGAGGCTGAGGGAATAAAAAAACTGTGCGTTCAATCGATTTAAATTTTTTTAACATTATACAGATTGTTCAGCTGACGAAACCTATTTCCAAAAAAAACAAAAACCCCATTAAGCTAAACATTAAAACTAAAGTTGTGAAAATTACATGACGTAAGACTTTTATACAGTGTGTGCCATTATAAAGCCTATCCTTCACGGACTCATTTTCATCTGTATTAAATTCAAAATGGTGTCTAACCTGATTAAGGTCTATGGAATGGTGATTTTGAGTACAACTGGGGATGTCTGCTAATAAAATGATAATGCCAAAAGTGGATGTAGCCTAAATCATTCAGACAATAGAAACACTGTAGACCTCACCAGCTGGAGAAGACACCTTTAATGGCCTGTTGGCTCGTGCTCCAGCACGCCGGGCCCTCATATCGGCAGTCTCTCCCACCACAGGCGAACAGACAGATGATCTTAGAGGGAATAGCCTTCACTAGACTCTCCCTGGCTTGAGAATATGATGGTCTGGGCACTGGAACCTGCGGCGTCATGGAGGACAGGAGAGGAAAGGAGAGAAACTAACAGCAAATAACTGGTTCTATATGCACTAATGGCTTAACATTTAGCAGGCCACTTGGGATGAGCTGTGCATTGGGAAATCAGCTGAGGAATACTATAGACAGAAATATGGCAAAGAGATAGAAAACATGCAGTCAGTGACAAAACAGTCAAATTCCACCTATACTAAATACCAACAAGAAATTGATCAAAATAACAGTAGGGCAGTCAAGCTAACACACAATAATTAATAACTGCGTCGTCGCCATGTTAGCTGACCTACATTTGAAGCCTGTTGATATATCCACGGCTCTGTACTTTTATTTATTGATAATTCTGCCAGACAAAAACTGACTTACCCATGTGGCTCCATCCAAATAAATGGTTAAATGTGACATGTTTACATGTAGATTCCATAATAAACATGTAGAGAGAATCTAAAATGGCTATGCTGCATACAGAAACATGTTCATGCCTCAAAGCTGACCCAGCGATTTGTGTCTAATCCTTATTAAGTGTCATAAACATATTACTGGATAGACATTCACGATTCATAGTAAGCCTAATTATATAACACTCTCTGGGTCTGGCAGTCTGTACATACAATAAAAAAGCTAAGTTTTCTTTGGTCTAAATTAAATAATTCAGAGCTGTGGGCCATTAAGAATTTAGTTAAGAAAGCTTTAAATTTGAATTTACGTGAAATTGGAAATACATTTCCAAGAAATTAATGTAACTGCTGTA
>NW_015505193.1:740399-766738 GCF_001515645.1 Sinocyclocheilus grahami
GATATATAGTTGGTCATGATTAGATTAGGATTTAATTGTAATATACTGAAGTAAATTTAGTTGAGGTGTTTAAAATGCCACAAGCATCTATAGAATTTTTTTATTTGTCACCTGAGATTTAATTTATACCCAGTATTTTTCATTACATTTATAAATGACCAGTGTTGTTATTGTTAACTAAAGCTGAAAAATTAGTTAGTTAAATGAGTTAGCTAAATAAAAATATATTTAAATAAAACGAATAAAAATGACAAAAGCACATAACAAAATCATTATAACTTAAACTAAAATGAAAACTGAAAATCCTATTTTAAAAAGCCAATTAAAAATATTAATAAATACTATAATAGTATAAAATATACTGAAATTGTCTACATTTTATGGACCATAATTGCTCTAATTTACCCCAAAGTCTTCAAAATATAGCCATAACACATGCCACCATGGGAAATATTAAACTAGAGATTTGCTCCATCAGGGGAAAAAAAACTCACACAAAATATGTTTTTCACAGCATGTAGTACTTTATTTAGGGGGAGTTTATCGTGTAGCTCATTAGAAAGCGATATATTTAGGCAGACGAATGCACAGAAATCCATCTGCATTCATGACATTTCTAAGAACATCATTGTAAAACTAAACAGACCACTTGCTAAGGACCCCCTTGCCACATAACCAAGAAAACAATGAGTGCTCAATAGGATATGAGGGCCTTTGATGTTGTGTCGCATCTATTGGACTTCATTTCTGGCTAGACCTTTATAGGTCCTTTGATTAGGGCCTTGTTCTGTATGAGATCATGTCTCATTATAGGAACGTTACCTATGTTGTGTAACTTTTGTTCAACAGCACTGCAATAACACCTGTGCGTGAAATTTAACAGTGTGTCATATTGTGTAGTGTTAGTAAGATATCTGAACCAGTGGATTCAACCTAGTCAGCACAACCTGCAGAACCGATGTGCCTGTGAACCCTATTCTGGTGAACATGTCATCTCGCTCTGATCACGCTCTCTATGGCTGAGTGGCGTTGACGTGGCATCAAAAAGAGGTAAAAGAACATAAAAAAAAAAAACAGTGGGCTTTTATCTCTGACCTTGATCCGCTGCTCCAGAAACCTTCTGCTAGTTTTACTGGAGAGCTATTTGGACCAAGCAGCCATAGTCTGGATGTATCTTTTCAACAAATACACTTGGGCTTCAAAGGGGCATGACCTCCCAGTAAATAAGTGAGCAACATGCATCCATTAGTACATCTTCAAAATGCCCATCCAGCCCATTTTCTGTTTGTATCTTAATGGATTGTTGACTACTGTAGACTTTTGCAGAAACAGTCAGTTCTGCGTTGGAGTCATGTGCATTGCTCGATGGCACAATGGTGATTGAGGACGATTGTGATCACAGAAAAAACTGTCTCACATCTTCCAACCTCTGGACCAGCAGCTCTGTAAACATCAGGGATCACCTCTCCATGAACATTTCGTTCTTCTCTCCATGGTTTCTTCAGGGTTGCACAAACAGACAAGCAGAGCCGTTCTGAAGAAAAGTGATGGTGCTGCCACTGCACAGCGGAAAGGTTGCGAGTTCCATCGTTCCCATGGAGGAATCATGGTCTACGTGTCAAGTTTGCCATGGACACACATGGCGTGGGAGGTACTTGGGTTGCGACATTTGTCACAACTGAAGCTGTGTGATTGCTTTGGCTGCTGCTGGCTTGTATCAGCAATTGCACACAGTTTGTTTGATCCAGCGTGCTATTGGGTCTTTCTCAACACTGGCTGCATCAAGGTCTGGAGCAGTTGTCTACCCTTGGCAGCAGACACTTACTCCAGCACCTCCATCATCTTCTTCATCATCGTCGTTGTCATCCCCTTCATCACTCCCCTCGGATAAGATCTGTTGATGGAGAAAAACATTGTTGCTCAAATAGATAGACAGTAATAAAATGTTGACTTTATATTTTAACATATTTAGTTAGATTAGAGTCTTTTTGCTTTGACTCAGTTACGTTGAATTTACTTACTAGAATATGTTTTGTTGGCACAATTATGTTTTATTGATCCAGCCACTTTTTTTAAAGTTATGTGAGTTTATCAAGTTTAGTTTGAATACACTCTAAAAATGCTGGGTTGTTTCAACCCAACTTTGGGTCAAATATGGACTAACCCAACTTTTGGGTTAAATTTTTACATTAAATTTTTAACCCAAAAGTTGGGTTAGTCCATATTTGACCCAAAGTTGGGTTGAAACAACCCAGCATTTTTTAGAGTGTATCTTTATAAAAGTAAAGTCAGTACCAAAGTTAATATTCATTTAACCTAATTTGACTTATTTTTTTAGTTCAACCAAATATAATAATTCCTTTATTTAAGTTGTTCATTGCAACCATATCAAAATGCAAAGAATTCTAAAACATAAAATAGTAAATATGAAATTTATGAAAACACACCTTCCATATAACACACTTTAATTTTTTTCATTTAGGACTGTGCATTAAAGAAAAAATGCAATATATATTTATAAACCTTAAATGTCTTATTTGTTTTGCTGTCATAGTTTTGGGGTGCATTTTCTCATATAATACATAGCTACTTGATTAAATAAATAAATGGTGATATTGATTTCAGATATTATTTTATTATTTTATTATCTTACTTGCAGATTATCAATTTATATATAGCAAGTTTGTTTAAGTTTGCCACCCATCCTTTACCCTGAGGAAACTGGCACACCCTCTTACATTAACACATTCTCTACAGAGGTGGGTGAATATAGAACAATAGCCTGAACTTAAGGTGCCATGCACAAACTAAGAGTTAATGTTTAACTTAAAATACAGTACAGTTCAAATATAATATAATAGCAGATGCCGTTACCATAGTATCAATACAAGACACATTAGTACATATGTCCTCAAAAGTATTTTATCTGCAGTGACGCTTGCAATAACCTTATTTGTCTATTATCCTCAATCTATCTATAAATCTATCTAAAGATGAGTTCATACATACATGGATGATTTAGATTAAGTGATACTGCAACTTAATGTCAAACCTAAAACCATTCTTAAATGTGTGGTTCGAAATAGTTGCTGGACTAAAAATGTGCATTCTTGCTAGTTTGCAATAATAATAATAACATTTTACCTTATACTTGTATTTTTCTTGAAGGGAATCATTTAAAAAAAAAGCCTTACCATGCTGATGATTTGTTCAAGGTTCAGAGCAGCGAAGTGCAGTTCATGTGAAGTGGATCTTCATCTGTTACTTATACTGTTCACAGAAACGGTTCACACCTCCTCAAAGAACACAACTATGCAACACCCAGTCCGGTGCAGACATGTTAGATGAGATCTTTTCACAGAAACTAAAGTGAAAGTGAAACTTTACTTGCGAGGGATTTCAGATGTTCTCAGTTATATCATTTATCGTGTAACATTTAAGATACAAAAGTTTAAGCCACATTATAATGTAAGATAAGAAAAGAATGACAGCGACACGTGAGGAAGTTTTGATCATGTTTGGCCTCTTGGTTATACTTATGTCAAATCTATGCAACGCTTTTGATTGTTTTGCACAAGACCTTGCATGTGTATTTTATACTTCTGGTCACAATTTACAAAATTCCATTTGTTCACATTCATAAACTGCATAAGTTAACATGAACTATCAGTGATAAATACTTCTAAAGCATTTATTATTAATGTCAATTTCAAAATGTACTACATTATTAAAATAAAGAGTTGTATCTTGAGTTGTATGTTAACAAATATTAATAAATACTGTAACAAATGTATTGCTCGTTGTTAATTAATTGGACCTTGTTGTAAAGTGTTACAACATACTTTCTCATATATATACAGTATACTTTGTATCACCACTGATTTATTTATTTATTTGTTTTTTCTACATTGTCTAAACAATCTCGTTGGCCTACTGTAAGAAGTGCTATAGTTAGTAAATTAATCATCAAACATTGGCAGATAAACAAAAATAAACACAGTACAATATTAATTTTTGTTGCAGATTTTACTATTTTTATTTAGATTTTTTTTTTTTCATTTTTTCCGGGGCTTGTTGTTTTATCAGCTGGGCCCCGGACCAACTGAACCAAGCAATGCAGAAACCAAAGGTTTCACCAAAAATTCACTTCTTCACTTTACTTTACATTTGTAGCATTATTCATGAGTCAGCAACGTGTTAAAGAGGTTTCTTGGTTCAGTTTTGGCATCACATTCATTGGTTTTTTTCTTGGCTTTGTAGCATTTGTCGGAAACTTGAGGCTTTAAGCGCGGATCGTCAGGCATCACAGCAGTGATAGGCTTGGCAGACTGCGCAGGCCTCTGCACATCTGGACACCAGCACAAAACAAAGATTGAGACTCATGCAAATGAGTTTCCCCTCTGAATGGCGCTGTGCCAGATGACCCCGCCCCTGGCAGCAAGGATTTACATGACCTCCGCCTCCTTCATGATGCTAGAACAAACAACACAAAACCATTCAGCTACAAGAAATGCAGATGGTGTCAAAATATCAATTATATAACAACTGTATAACCATATAACTTATTATATAACAATATTACTGAATAATGCATTTGAATGAAATCACTGGAAATAACACTGTAAGGTTTATGTTTACAGTAGCACCCAGTCTTTTACAGTAGCTCAAAAAAAGTCAGAAAAACATCCAATATACTCACACATTAGTGCTCCAAGACCAGTCAAGTTTCCACAGCGTCTCCCACAGAGGAAACACCGTAGACCTGTTAAGAGGATTCAGTTTCCAGGTTACACAGTGACAAAACAGCTAAATAAAATCTGCATGACAAAATCACTTAATTGCGATGATTGAAAACACTTTAAGAAATCTTTAAGGAAATACATTTTTATAATAAAGTAATCATAATTATGGGAAATTTGACCAACTTACCTTGTTGATCTGGCAGCAGAAGGATCTGGTCATGGAAAGGACAGATCAGTGTGACTCTCTGTAATTTATACCAGTGCACTGTTCCCAACCTCAACTGATCTGGGAACAGCTGTTGGCCATATGTTTTCATAGGTTTCATTTTCTCAGTAAGTTTCTGATCTTCTGTCGGCCCGTCCCTATACAGGAAGGCTTTGTTGTTGTTCCATGGTGAATGGCACAGCATTTTTGTTGGAGCCTTTTAAACGTCCACTAAAATTAATCGTTCAGTTACACTTTACCATAAGGTTCCATTTGTTAACATTAATTAGTGTGAATTAACAATTAAGACAACTTCTATATAATTGAAGTTGAGATCAGCAGGATTTCTGTGGTATCAGGTTTTGTTTACTTTCGGTCAGAAAAACATCCAATATACTCACACATTAGTGCTCCAAGACCAGTCAAGTTTCCACAGCGTCTCCCACAGAGGAAACACCGTAGACCTGTTAAGAGGATTCAGTTTCCAGGTTACACAGTGACAAAACAGCTAAAGAAAATCTGCATGACAAAATCACTTAATTGCGATGATTGAAAACACTTTAAGAAATCTTTAAGGAAATACATTTTTATAATAAAGTAATCATAATTATGGGAAATTTGACCAACTTACCTTGTTGATCTGGCTGCAGAAGGATCTGGTCATGGAAAGGACAGATCAGTGTGACTCTCTGTAATTTATACCAGTGCACTGTTCCCACCCTCAACTGATCTGGGAACAGCTGTTGGCCATATGTTTTCATAGGTTTCATTTTCTCAGTAAGTTTCTGATCTTCTGTCGGCCCGTCCCTATACAGGAAGGCTTTGTTGTTGTTCCATGGTGAATGGCACAGCATTTTTGTTGGAGCCTTTTAAACGTCCACTAAAATTAATCGTTCAGTTACACTTTACCATAAGGTTCCATTTGTTAACATTAATTAGTGTGAATTAACAATTAAGACAACTTCTATATAATTGAAGTTGAGATCAGCAGGATTTCTGTGGTATCAGGTTTTGTTTACTTTCGATTCTGCTCTTGGTTTCTCTTTCTCGAACCTCATTATGTTGAATTATGGGCAAGGTTAGAAGAATGATGTTCATGAATGTGAATGATAACCCGTCATCAACTTGTTTAAAAATGAGATCAATTATTTTTGAAAGAAACAGTTCATCCAACTATTATGAATGAATTTTTCTGTGAAACACAAAGTAGGATTTTGGGAAATGTTTGGGGAGGTGGGTTTCAATAAAAACGAAAGTCAATGGGGAACAAATGTGGTTAGATCCCATTGACTTTCAGAATACATTCTTTTATGTTCCATAGAAGAAAGTCATGCAGGCTTGGAACGACATGAGTCTGAGATATGATGAAAATCTCCTTTACCTTGTTATTCTTTAAAAAAGAGTTTCATAACTTGAATAAAATAAAACACAGACATTAATTTCAGTTTTTTTCCATTTTTATTCATTTTTTTTGGAAAGAGTTGCACTCAGCCTTCATTTAAACAAAACAAAAAAAAGGTTTGTTTCACAGCAGGCCATCCCCATCACCTGCCAACCAAGCAACAGACAACCAGAAGCCGACCAAAGGGGGGAAAGGGGGGTTTAAGGGTAGTAGTCGGCTTCAGTTTTCTTGTTTGTGTGATTTGTTTGGTTGCTTCTAGTTTTCTGGTGCTTTGTCAGCGGGTCCTAGACCTGGCGCTGTTCACTGCAGGTCCACTGGACCCCGGCCAGAGATCCAGTGTTGCCAGAGAATGCACTAGAACAGGGCAGTGGACCCGAGTGCCCGAATCCCTTGGCAGTTGGGTTCTCCTCCTCTCCTCCTCAAAATCTAAACACAGAATGAACATCACATTATTATATCTAAAGTTCAAAGATACATGACTGATCTAATAATAAATTAATGTGAAAGATAGCCTACTTACAAAATAATAATAAACGCAAGCATCGAGATCCTTAGGCAGCGTGACGTCTCAACTCGTGTGCAGTCATCTAGTGGCAGCTAAAATTGAGAGGAATTGAAAAAAATATGAATTTCATATTATTATTAACAAACTCAAAACTGCCTATCCAGTTCTGCGAAAACAAATCGCAATATAAACTAATCCCCTAGATAAATCTGCGCACATAATCACAAATGATCAAGGATTTGTCTATCAAGCAGGCAACGTTTTTCTATTTAATCAGATGCGATTATGGCCTAGATCGGTTTTGTAAAATGGATTGTACATTTTATTTGACAAATGGGTGGTGGTTTTGTTCATTACGTTACACGAGCACAACTTCCTTATTGCGTATAGCCAGTAAAGAGATCACAGAAAAAGATACATTATTTAAAAAGTATGTGATCATTACTGCTCTCAATTTTAAAAATCAAATAAACAGCTAGGACCACTCACCAGTCTGCACACTAGATCACAGCATACAAGCTGTCCATCTCCGCTCCATATCAGACAAGAGCGTCTGCAGGACAGAAAGGAGGGGTCTCTGTTTCCTCTCGCTTAAATACTCTAACACTTCCTCAATGAACTCCTCCCTCTCCTCATCAGATTCGGTTTCTCAGTAAAGTGAAAGCTACAGTAGGGACTTGTCTGAAGACGTTTTTATTGTGATATTTCATATGACATTTCTTTTTACTTTTTTTTATTATTTATTTCATGGCAATGTTTTAATCTGTTGGTCCCCCAACCAACAGAAACCGAGCTCACAAAAAGGTTCAAACCCGCAAATAATAAAATAACATTCAGCAAGACAAAAAAAATCGTCATTGTATAACTAAAAACACTTTCAAACAACCCCTTACCACATAACCAAAAACTCTAACTCTATTAACTCTATTTTGTGGACCCACTGCTCTGTACATTTTGTATGTCTCTTATACCTGACAGCTGACACACTCATTTCAGTTCATGGATCTCTCTCTCTCTTAACGAGCTGATGATTTGAATCAGGTGTGTTAAAATAAGGAAGCCATACAAAATGTGCCGAGCGGTGGGTCCCCAGGACAGGAGTCGAGAGCCGCTGATAGAAAGTATCTGGTGTCAAATCTTCAGAATGTTAGAGGCTCTACTTTGGGCTATAGACCTAAAAGTCCTTTGATTCAGACCGTGCTCTGTAGGAGATTATTTCTTATTACAGTTACTGTAAGCCACATTGTGTGACTTTTGTTCAACAGCACTATAATAACTCCTGTATGCAGGAATCAGCAGTGTGTCATATTGTGTTATTAAGATATCTTAACCAATAGATTCAACTAAGTCTGGTGTCTGTGAAGCCTATCCTGGTTACAATAAATAAAAAAATTTAAAACAAACAAAAATAAACAATAAACAATAATGAACATTTATTTTGGAATTTTGCTATTTTATTCACTTATTTTTTCAGGGCTTTTTCTTTTATCAGCTGGGCCCCAGACCAGCCGAACCAAGCAAGGCAGAAACCAAGGTTTCACCAAAAAAGGCACAAGAAAATATACTTCATTTGTTTCATATTTGTAGCATTATTTAAGTGTCAACAAAGTGTCAGAAAGCTTTCTTGGTTCACCTTTAGCATTATGTGCATTGGTATGTTTTTTCTGGTTGGTTGTTTGCATTAGACTTCAAACAAGATTGAGATTTGAGATTTCATAATAGATTTGAAATGTCATAGTAGACTATACAGCGCGTGGTAGACTTTCACTGTAAACTAGACAGCGCGTGGTAGACTTTCACTGTAAACTAGACAGCGCGTAGTAGACTTTCACCGTAAACAAGACGGTGTGTAGTAGACTTTCATCGTAAACAAGACGGTTTGTAGTAGACTTTCATCGTAAACAAGACGGTTTGTAGTAGACTTTCATCGTAAACAAGACGGTTTGTAGTAGACTTTCATCATAAACAAGACGGTTTGTAGTAGACTTTCATCATAAACAAGACAGTTTGTAGTAGACTTTCATCATAAACAACAGTTTGTAGTAGACTTTCATCATAAACAACACAGTTTATAGTAGACTTTCATCGTAAACCAGAAGGTCCGTAGTAGACTTTCATCGTAAACTAGAGTTTATAGTAGACTTTCATAGAACAGTAGATTTTTACTGTAGACCGGACAGTTCATATAGACTTGAAACTTCATAAGACTTCAGATTTTGCATTAGACTTCATATGAATGTTGAAACTATAAGTACTTCAAAGGAGACTCAAGACTTCACATAATATCCCAGACTGCACAGCATTGAGGTGCTGGCCTCTGCACATCTGGACACCAACGCAAAACAAAGGTAATAGATCCACTGAATAGCACTGGGCCAGATGACCCGCCTCTGGCAGCAAGGTTTTACATGTACTCCTCCTTCATGATGCTAGAACAAACAGTAAAGCCATTTAGCTATTGGAAATGCAGACAGTTTTAAATAAAGTAGCAATAATATTCTTATTATATTAAGCTTCAAAAGGCAAAAATACAACAGGGCAAAAAAACATACGAAAATATACAAGTAAACAAAGTAAAACCAAAAGGTATTCTGACAAATTATAAGATTTATATATATTAAAACAAATTGATTAATATCAATGATATGACCTTTAACAAAAGATATAACCAAGTAATGTACAGGAAAGTTTTGCTATACTTTCTTGGGGAATGGTACATTGTTTTCTCTTTTGTTTTTTGAGCCTTTTAAACATCCACTAAAATGAATCTCGGTCACTCTTATCTCTAGAAATGTAGATGGGGAAACTTGAGTGTAACATGATGCTTACCTTGTGACTACTGTTAGTAAATAATCCATGCTGTTTCTTTCTTACATGAATCACTTGCGTATATTTTTTGGGTAATACCCATTAATTTCCTATGGCGGTCATATCGGACTGTGATTTTTTATTTAATTTTTTTATTATGTCCATGTTTTTGTGTACATGCGCACGTGTGTGTATCTTACATAGCTAGTGCCATCAAAGTCACAAATTAGAACAAATCCTGCAATGTTTTGCCCTTGGAAGCAGGATCTCCATCTCCTCTATGTAACAAAACAATCAAAAAACATCAAGATCGCCAAATGGGATTGCAGATGATAACAATTATATAGCAATTTATAAATTATGTACTTAATGTACATTTCACTTGTGTATCTTAAGGTCTGATTGCCTCCTGTAATTTATAATTTAACAGTACCTCGCCTGTGATGTTGGCAGATCTTGCCCTGGAAAGTCCTGGAAGGATCTCCACACCCAAATCTAGTCATGATTAATAAGAGACAAACACACGCAACAGGGCAGCTCCTGTGGTATCAGTGACGTTTACAGCTGTGGTTGCGTGAATGGTGACAAATAACTTCTGTTCTGCTCCTAGTTTCGGTTTCACAGTATGTTTCTCACTGCATGCACTAAACATACTTAGTTGTTTTTATGACTTGTACCCTTTATGGAGAGGGATGGGTGGAGTACATCATAATATTATTTAAGCCCTTTACCAAATTTGCAAAATGCACATAATTTATTCTTGATGATACATCATTTAAAAGGCATTGCACAGCTCACTTTATCCTAGCTTCTCAAAAATTGGCAATAGCCCTTGTAATTACACAGTGCAAGTAGTTCAAACACCACTCAGTATGCATATACTGTAATATGTATGTACACACATACACAAAGTGACGAGTAAAAAAAAAAAAAAAATGTGACAAGTAGCCAAGTATGGTGTCCATACTTCGAATTTGTGCTCTGCATTTATCCCATCCAAGTGCACACACACAGCAATGAGTAGTGAACAAACACACACACACCTGGAGCAGTGTGCAGCCATTTTTGGTACGGTTCAGTTGACTGAAGTTGTTAATTCCATGTGCCATCTGCTGGATTGATGCAATTTACAACTTATAGTACAACGGAGACATTTTCTCATTTGTCTGTTATGGAGAAAATTATGAACATGAACTCTCGAATGGGTGAAAACACAAATCAATGACTATTGTTTGTTCCCCAAAAGTGGGACACCTGAATTTAAATTCTGCATTTAAGGAGCAAAACAGATTGATCACATTCAACACAATAAGTTCATGATTATGTTTTATTCTAAAACAACATCATACATGTAATACACAAACAAATTTGTCATGATAATAGGGTAAAATAGATTGTATCTGTTACACATCAGTTTAGGAAAGCAAACCATTTCAACCAGACATGGAATTCATCAATACATTAAATCTTCATTCAGATTCAGACATTACATCATGTTAGGAAAGCAAAAAGCAAACCATTTCAACGGAATTCATCAATACATTAAATCTTCATTCAGATTCAGACATTAAAAAAAAAAAAATGGTAAGCTCAAGAAACACGCTTGAGCGAAACATTTCACATGGCATGACGAACATAAAACACGTCAATCGATTTCAACTTTAAAATTATAATGGAAAGAGCTTCATTGCATCGTTGTGGCTAAAGAACATCATGTTCCCTTGAACTCTGACCTTAAGTAAAACCAGTGTTCTGGGTCATTTAGACATTTGCCACAAACAACAATGGATTGTGTGGGGGGGGGGAAACTAACCTAGTAAGAGAAACTTAACCTTTTCATGCCATGTGCTGTTGATGAGGAGAATTTCAACCAAGATCCAGAATGAAGTAAACTCTAGAAGACTCATGCAGACAAGGATAATGTTTAGAAGCACCACAGGACTCCATGCCACTACAGCGGATAATGCAATGTAACAAACTTTACAGCGTTGCATATCTATAAGAACTGATGGAACAGGCATGGCTTTGATTCGCCAAACGACTCCACATGTAAAGTCCAGTTCTGAAATATTACTAACTCCAGAGATTCTCCAGTGAGCTTGACAACAAAACCTCAGATAAACAATGCTGATCAGACTAAAGCAAAACCAATAACCCTGCTCACTGATCAGGGGCTCCAGTGTTTTTGGTTTTGCATGAGAAACTGAAAAAGCCACAGCAAAGGAAGGTCCTTCAAAACATTTTACCTCTCGCAAAATTTGTTGGATTTAAAACAAAATAACAAGAAAAGAAATAGATAAACTTGGGCAAAGAAATATATTGTAGAAAAGGAAAGCTAAGACAGGCGCAGAGTGTTTGATGGTTTCTCCCCAGTTTCCAGTTGTGTCACACACTTAAATATTCTAAGAGGAGTCTCTAGCCTTTCCATTGGTTCATATGCACCATCTCACCCCTAACAGGGACACTAGCGTTTGGAGAGCTCATTGGATAACCAGTCCAGTCCTTCATATAGTCCAGTGCCCTGTGTAGCGCAGGTCGCTTGGACATACCACTGCAAGAAGCCCAGACAGAGAAAAATAAAACAATTTAAAAAATTATTATTTTTTTTTTTTTTAAACAGCAAGTAGGATGTCACAGCCCACACTCCATTCACAAAGTACATTTACACGCTTAGAAAAAAAAAAAAGGTACAAAGCTGTCACTGGGGCAGTACGCTCGGGTACAAAAATCTAAAGGGTACATCTTTGTACCTTATTTACAGGAAATGGTACATATTAGTACCATCCCAATAACAGTTTTGTACCATTTTTCTGAGAGTGAACATGCACTTTAAAGGTTTGATTTCAATTGCTCTTAAGAAAAAATGTTATCTGTACCAGTCGATTTTTGAAAAGTCAGACTAACAGACCAAGATAATGCGATAAAAGCAATAGTAGCAGCTGTTTTGTCTGACATGTTTACTACCATTCAAGAGTTTAGGGTTGGGAAGATTCTATAGATTCTATTTTTTGAAACAAATGAATACTTTTATTCAACAGGAATGCATTAAAATGGATGAAAAAAAGAGACGAACATTTTTCCTATTTTAAATAAATGCTGTTCCTTTGGCCAGAAAAATCTCTCAGCTTCCACAAAAATATTCAGCAGCACAAATGTTTTCAACATTGATAATACTAAGAAATGTTTCTTGAGGAAATCAGCATATTAAAATGATTTCTGAAGGAAAGACTGGAGTAATGATGCTGAAAATTCAGTTTTCATCACAGGAATAAATGCCATTTTAAAAATGTATTCAAATAGAAAACAGTTATTTTAAATTATATATTTTTTTAAAATACAATATTACCGTTTTAACTGTATTTTTGATCAAATAAATGTAGCCTTGTGAGCATAAGAAATTTCTTAAAAAAAAATACAATCTTACTGCCCCCAAACTATTGACCGGTAGTGTATTCATCATTTTAATTAGAAGTTACTCAGGCATTGTGCTGTTTAATCAGAGGGTGGCTAAGTTGAAACTAGAGAGTAGGTAGTGCATGCTGGTGTTAGTGTGCAAGTGTGTACCGTTCTACTGCGTAGACTTTGCAGTCCAAGTTTGTCTGTGAGTTCACTGACAGCCATGGCGTTAGGCAGATCCTGTTTGTTTGCGAAAACCAGCAGCACGGCGTCCCTCAGTTCATCTTCCTGCAACTGCACATACACACAGGAAAAGACACCGATGAGGCAATTCAACCACATTAAGCAAAGCTGATTCCTGATTCCTGTCCTGATTCATTGCACTTAGCTGCCATTTCAAAAGATCACAAAGATATATGCTTACCATTTTAGAAAGTTCCTCTGCAGATTCGGCCACTCTCTCTCGGTCATTGCTGTCCACCACAAAGATCAGACCCTGAGGACAAAGGGAAAACCAGAAAGAGCAATGAGTCTCTGCAAGGACTGAAAGTAAGTGTGCCCTTAAGTAATGTTATTTTGTATGAATACTCATCAAGATCTTACCTGTGTGTTCTGAAAATAGTGTCTCCAGAGAGGACGAATCTTATCCTGGCCACCGACATCCCACACGGTGAAGCAGATGTTCTTGTATTCAACGGTCTCTACATTAAAACCTGCCCAAAGAAATACAGTGACAAAGTGCATTGAGTGGAATAGTTCTGCTTTTTTATGAAACACTGGCTAAACATTGTAGTGGTGTAAGACAGGACAATCAGGCAATCACTGAAACCACATGTATGATGACAGCCAGTGGACGTTAACATATCATAAAGGGAGACAAGTACTGAAAAAAATTCCCCGGGTGGATGATAGTATACTCCTATGACTCAGAACACAACATGACAAGACAATGACCTCAATCCACCCATGAGAACTGCTTCGAGATCATAGTCAAATCAAAACCAGTCCTGTCCTCTTACCTATGGTTGGAATGGTGGTCACAATTTCTCCAAGTTTGAGTTTGTACAGTATTGTGGTTTTGCCGGCAGCATCCAGCCCCACTGTAAAACAGCAAGTATTCACGATGAGAATAAGGTTTGTAAATATATGAAAAGACAGAAACAGCAGTCAATTCTCTTAAAAACTCAACAATGTCCTTAAATGGCCAAGGATATAAACTACACTGTACTATACTAGTAAACATACTTTACTATAATATAAACATAAATATGTACTAAAACCATATTACTCTATAGCATACTACTTTATGTACTATCATAAACTAGAGCATGATTTAAACTGTACTATATTAGTTAATACATTACAGAGTATACTAGAACAGTACTATACTTAATAAATAATACTATAATCCAAAGAAAGTATACCATACTAAAATGGTTAAGTACACTAATATATATATAAATACTAATATTAGCCATGCACTTTCACACAACTGAAAATTTGGAAAATTATACAATTATGCACACGAAAATAAAACTGAAAAAGTACAGTACAGAAAAACCAACAACTTTAAAAATATAATAAAAAATAAATCAGAATAAAGTCGGGTATAAAAATCAAGTTTTAAAAAAAATCGAATAAATACTTTGTAAAGCTGACAAACTTTTAAAGTTTTATTTATTTTAAGTCTTATTCAGATCGTCTCTAATACTACGTACAGTCTTACTTCGGTCAACAAACGCACACAGTTAAGTTTTTATTAGTAAACTCGCATTTATGAATGTGGAATTTGGTCAGAAATAATTAATAACAATTAAATAATAGCGTAATTGCATTTACGCATATTTCTGATTCTTTTTGAAATATTCAGTGAAGCCAAAACAAAGTACATTTTCCCATGAAAGTGAGAGGTTTGGGGCACTGAATATGTTTATTGACCGATTTCTGTGTCACACGTCGCAATACGAGTACGATGCTAAAATGAACGCAAGGTGGTTATTAGACAGTACAGTATACTAGAATATATATATATATATTTCAATCGAATATAAATTAAACTAAACGGTCAGTGGCTAACCTGTTCCTGCTCACGAGCTGCCAGTACGTTTAAATTGACCAAATTCATTTATTCAAAGCTTGTGGGATTCTATCGCAAGATAATTTAGCACGTAAACAAACGCCCACTTGACTTAGCTCCGTCTCTGCGTGGTAAAGAAACGCATACTTTGAATTAAAGCAGATGAATCGGTCGTAGGCTTTGTATTTGATCAGTTATATTCCGGAGAATGACAGAACTGCGAGAGTTGGCTGACGCCGCTAGCTTAGCTAGCATGAAGACTCAACACTCACCCATGAGAATTCTCATCTGTTTCTTTCCAAACAGCCTGCTAAAGATCGATGAGATGGTCAGACCCATGATGAAGGACACAATACAACTACGGGATGTATCCTAATGGCTAAAGTTGTTTCGGTGTGACGCTCGTCGGGTGTCAGGAAACCCTGTCCGCTCTGCGCATGCGTACTGCCACGCCACGGCCGCCGTGGAAGAAATGACGCCAACCCATTTCCGGTGATCAGATTCAAGTCAAGTCACCTTTATTTATATAGCGCTTTTAACAATACAGATTGTGTCAAAGCAACTGAACAGCATTAATTAGGAAAATAGTGTGTCAATAATGCAAAATGACAATAGTAAACACTCATTTTTCATTTTTTTTCAGAAGAAAACAGCGCATAATGACACAAACAGGTTCACATACTGTTACAAATTACTTAATAATAATAATAATACAATAATTATTATTTTTAACAGTATGTGTCTGTAATATTATACGCTGTGTTAAGTTGTCTTTAAAAAAAAACTCATTATGAAAATCTGTCAGTCGAAGGGGCCAAGGTGAACGTGATCAAGTGCTTTGGTTGGTTCTTACGCAATATAGTTAAAAATAGTTAAAAGGTTGGCTTCTTGACAGCCTTCATTATTCTATTGCTACGATTTCGTAATGGATATATCCTAGTGGTGCCAGAATAATCATTTCATTTACAAAAATGTATTTGGATCATATGCAGAAAGTTTTAAATAAAGCATAACATTAATCTAGTGCAAGAAGTGCAGTATCAGCAGTTTGTGTACTATTGATCAATAAAGGATGAGCTATAGGCCAGTGCCAAAATATGTTGTAATGCTTCTTAGAAATGTACAATGTCATTTATATTGTATTTATATTAAATATTTATATTAGATTTTCTGAAACGCCAGTCTTTCTTACTGGATAAATATGATTAGCAGTTTTGTATTATTGTTTATATAGTGAATATGGGAATAATGTAGTATGGGAATCAATGTTAAAATCCAGAAGGCACTATCACTTGATGGTACACAAGGATTTCACGTATTTTCAATGTCCTCCTCATACATTCAGTAAACTCATTTACAAATTTTCTGTTTATATTCATATATGTGTGTGTGTTTTATTCACATACCTCTATTTATTATTATCTGTGTGTTGTTGTTGTCTCTGTGTACTGGAAGCTTCTGTCACCAGAACAAATTCCATGTATGTGCAAACATACTTGGCAATCAATCTCTTTCTGATTCGGATTCTAATGTACTCTGGCATTTACTCGCTCTTAAGCTACAACTACTCCAAACTTGCACTAGAGGGATGCCTCGACCTGGAATTCCTCCCAAACTTACTTTCTGTTGTGCCATAATGCTCTCACAGTTCTCAAGTAAATGTGCAATTTAAGCATTATCTTACAGTCATGAAAAAAACAAAATCTGATTTGCAAGGAAAAAAATTAAAAGAACATTAGTAGGAATACAGCACAGAAAAAGACAGATAAGATAGATTAGACATGATGCTGAACACTTGATAGCTCCTCCACACACTCTCTCACACACACACACTCACTCAAGTTCTTCAAGACAGAGTCTATCAACCGGCACACTCCATCTTTCTAAAGTACACACACATCTCGCCACTATCAGCAGGCACACTAGTGTTTGGAGAGCTCGTTTGATAACCAGTCCAGTCCTTCATAGAGTCCGGTGCCTTGTGTAGCACAGGTTGCTTGAACGTACCACTGTGGAAACAGACAACAGGCAATTAAAATGCAGTCAATGTTTAAGCAAGTGCATGTTGGAGTTAATCGAGTAAGTGTGTGTACCGTTCTGCTGCGTAGGCTTTGCAGTCCAAGTTTGTCTGTGAGTTCACTGACAGCCATGGCGTTAGGCAGATCCTGTTTGTTTGCAAAAACCAGCAGCACGGCGTCCCTCAGTTCATCTTCTTGCAACTGTATAAATTAAAAAAGGTCAATAAATCAAGACAATGTACAGAGCTCAACGATAAGGATGGCAGGGAGAAAGCGTGAGTTGCGGGTCACCAAATGTACATTAAATACCTAGTATTTTTGCAATAAAAAAACGTATTCGCAGAAATGCAGAAAGTGTGTGAACTTAAAATTAAATTTAACCCTTGTGCTGTGTTGAAAATGTTTCTGGTTTAAAAATGACTGACCTTTCAAAAAATGCTCGTACATTTCTCTCTTTATGCTATATTTTCATAAAATCTTGGATTTAGTCTTTTTGTAAATGTTTTTCTGTCAATCGGTTTATTTTGGAACCGAGTGGTCACAGGCCTCAGTTTTGGAGTGAAAAAAAAAGCATTATTTGTGGATAAATTTGGCAATGTTTACTCAAAAAAAAAAAATCAATGAGAACTATGAGCAATCAGTTCCAAAAAGAAATACAAAACCTGTGCTAAATGAAAGATAAACAACTTGATAAAAAGACTGAATCCAATATTTGGTAATAATATAGCATAAAAATACATTTATAGGCAATTTTTTGTACGTCATTCTTTTTTGAATGGGAAAACCACAAGTGTAACAAGGTTGGGTTAAAATCCAAAACAAGTTAAAGGGGTCCTATTATGTTTTTTCACTTTTTTTATTTTAGTCAGTGTGTAGTGTGTATGTTTGGGCATAAAAAAAGATCTAGAAAGTTACAAATCTCAAAGTCCACTCCAAAGGGAGAAATTTCGTTTTTTTTTTTAAATCCCTTTTCAAGAACTACAACGAACGGCTCGTTTGGACTACAGCGTTGGTTTCCGGGATTTGTGATATCACAAAGAGGCTCATTAGAATATCATTAAAAATAATTCCCGCCTACAGAAATTCGAATGGTTGGCGGGTGGGGAGGGGCGAGGTTGTGGTTAGAACGCTTGGTTGAGTGACTGCATCAGACGAGACGACGACGAAGAAGTGCTGCTGCAGAGTTAGTGCATCAGAGAAAACCAAGCTGGGCACCGCGGACAGACGCTGCCGGTGTGCCTATACTCATAGAAAATAATGTATTTTAATTTTAAAGACATGGCACGACGCTGCGCTTCTCGTCTGGTGTGCGGCCGCCTGAAACGCTGTTTTTTTTCACCTACATGCTCAAACGTCTTCGTCTGGGCTTCCGAAAGCGGATGATGTCAGGAAACAGTGGTTGCAATTTATTTTTTAACTCTGTTCCTGAGCATTATAACCCCAATTTGCTATTGTGTGCTGCACATTTTACTGAGGACAGCTTCCACAACACGAGGGAGTACAGTGCCTGCCGGATTCCCAAAAGCTTTTGTTGAAAGACGGAGCAAGGGGGCGTGGCAGTACTGAAACACCGTCTAAGCTGTTCGCCAATCACAACGCACTGGGACAGCTAACCAATCACAACATATTTTGTTTTTCGGAAGGCGGACCTTCATCAAAGCCGGAACTAATCGAGCCGTTTGTGCCAGCCTGGGGAGAAAGGTATTTTAATAATGTAAATTATGTGAAAACAAATGCGTTTTTCGAACCACCAAGCATGAGAGCATGTTCTAGTACACCCCCAAAACAAAATCAAGACTTTGTAAAAGAGCATAATAGGACCCCTTTAAATGTTTTTTGTAAAAAGTTGTTACACCCTGTGTGAGCAAAGTCAGTCAATTTTAGTCCAATGCAATAACATTAACTAGCATTTTTGGGATGCTAGTCAAAACGACCAGAACACAACATGAGGGTTAAAAGGTCATAAACACAAGTGTCACAAACATATTACATGGAGTTTTCTCAAGATGCTTTGGTAAGAAAATCTCCACCAAGTACATGAATGCAAATGTAAATACATTTTGTAACGTGATCTCCGTTTAGGTCACTAAAGATGACAGGTTCTTGAGCATTATACAGATTTTATGTAATATATACACAGTAAACGGAAAGCTTTAAACAGAGCAATTCTTACCATCTTAGAAAGCTCTTCTGCAGATTCGGCAACTCTCTCTCTGTCATTGCTGTCCACCACAAAGATCAGACCCTGAGGACAAAGGAATAAAAAATTATCAAGATGCTTCAAATGAATAATATGCACAAAAGCGCCTGATTACAAAGATTACAGCACATCTCAACCAATATTTTGCACTTTAAAAAGAGATTTCACACCAGGATTCTCAAAGGGCATGGTTCCTATAACTGATCTATATCAAAAGTTATTCTGAATAAATGCATTCAGAAACAGCTAAGAGGAACTTTGGCCCGCTAAACGTCTCTAAATAAAGATCTGACCTGTGTGTTCTGAAAATAGTGTCTCCATAGAGGACGTATCTTGTCCTGACCGCCGACATCCCACACGGTGAAGCAGATGTTCTTGTATTCAACAGTCTCTACATTAAAACCTGTCCACATGCAAAAAAAAATACAGTTTAAGAACATTTTACTCAACATGCATCATAATATCAAAGTATTTTTGATTGACTACAACGAGATTTGTGATACACAAATATTTCAGCCAGAGCAGTTCACTGGTTGATATTTGGCTGTTAAGAGATTATCGCCATCAGATGATGACTGTCTAATTGACCCTTTGGTCCCTCGGTTTACTATAGTTCACTAAGAAACAAAGTGAAAGTGCACCTGTTTTACCATATTGTCAGAACATTTCTGTAAAACCTTGTGATAATGTGGCGGACAGCAACAGTTGCTAAGGTAGGACTGATCAGTAATGTTTTTAAGGCGGGGCTTAGCGATGAGTAAATGAACAGCACTTATGTCAGCTCCAATACCTACTGTCAGGATTGTCAATGGATAAAATACTTTGTATTTTCAAATATTCTAATACATTTTGAATAAAAATAAATTTTATTATATATGCTGTTAATAAGTGATCAATGCTGAAAACAGTTGCTGAAGGATTATGTGACACTGAAGACTGGAGTAATAATGGCAGCAAAAATTAAAATAGAAAATGTCTTTTAAATTTTAATATTTCACTATTACTGTTTTTGATCAAATAAATGCAGCCTTGGTGAGCAGAAGAGACTTCTTTCAAAAACATTTACAAATCTGAATTATTCCAAACTTTTGACCACCAGTGTATATGTAAATTGTAAATAATAATTGCACAAAAAATTACTTTTAATCATTATCAAGTGCAATTTCTCCCCAATTAAGCTGTAAATGTGGTGGCAGTGACAGAGATATCGGTCATCAAAATGATGGGAATCTTGAAACAGATTGACATTCATGCGGGGCTTAGCGATGAGTAAATTAACAGCACTTATGTCAGCTCCAATACCTACTGTCAGGATTGTCAATGGATAAAATACTTTGCATTTTCAAATATTCTAATACATTTTGAATAAAAAAAAAAGTTTATTTAATGACAGTAATTTCATTTTATTATATATGCTGTTAATAAGTGATCAATGCTGAAAACAGTTGCTGAAGGATTATGTGACACTGAAGACTGGAGTAATAATGGCAGCAAAAATTAAAATAGAAAATGTCTTTTAAATTTTAATATTTCACTATTACTGTTTTTGATCAAATAAATGCAGCCTTGGTGAGCAGAAGAGACTTCTTTCAAAAACATTTACAAATCTGAATTATTCCAAACTTTTGACCACCAGTGTATATGTAAATTGTAAATAATAATTGCACAAAAAATTACTTTTAATCATTATCAAGTGCAATTTCTCCCCAATTAAGCTGTAAATGTGGTGGCAGTGACAGAGATATCGGTCATCAAAATGATGGGAATCTTGAAACAGATTGACATTCATCACACATTAAGTTATTATAAAGTAATCATGAACTCCTTCTGTTTTAAATGAAAACTTTACATTGTTAAAGAATGAGTAGGAAATGGAGAACGATGACAGTAATGGTGTAATCTCACCTATGGTAGGGATAGTGGTCACAATTTCTCCCAGCTTCAGCTTGTAAAGTATTGTGGTTTTACCTGCAGCGTCCAAACCCACTGAAAAATAAAACATGTAATGACCTTTGGCTGTCAAATTCATTACTGGGTTGTGATTTATTTCTGATTTGCACTATAACTGATTGCACTATATTTTATATATAACCGTTTTCTTAAATTCATTTTAAACCGCTTACATCAATTTTTTAAATCATTTTCTACGTTTTTAAATTCCTTGTTTTATTGTTGTGATTATTTCTTTTCTTTTCTTTTATGTAAAGCACTGTGAATTACCATTGTGTATGAAATGTGCTATATAAATAAACTTGCCTTGCCTTGATTTCATATATTCATACAAGCTCTATCTGAAGCTAGCAAGCTAACAATAACCACTGCCCAAGAAATAACACATTTATTGTTGAATTTCAATGCGTAAATTAATAAAAACTCAATTATTGACAAATGAGTTCATCTTACACCCAAATATTACCCCTTTAGTCTCAAAACTGAATATTTATCACAGAAAGACTATGTGCTTGAAACACTCACCCATCAGTATCCTCATCTGTTTCTTGCCGAAAAGTCTCCCAAAGAGCGATGAGATGGTCAGACCCATGATGATTTAAAAGAAAAACCTAAACCCTAACAACAAGCAAAACAGTAAAGAAAATGTGCGAATGTATTTGAATGAGTATTCTGTCTCTTTGTGCTCAGTGTCTCGCAGTCGCTTGACGCGTTGCCACGTAAGAAGAGGAGCCACCGTGGAAGACTTGGCGTCACTTCCTGCTGCAATCGCACTCCGGGCAGTGACGTCATAATTATTCATAACTTCCGATGTTTTCTAAAACGCCCACGTGCTTTTCTGATGGCACAACAATAAATGAAATAAATGGACTCTATTCTCAGTTCTTTAAAATGTAATCCCCGTATTCACGCCGAATCTGAGTGCACTGGACAACCTTATTTTTTTATCGTATTTTTTGTTCGCTTGTTTGTTGTTTATTAAGCAAAAAAACAAGAATCCATGAAATAAATTCATGCATGCATTCGTTCATTCATTAAATCATTAGTATAGTTGTTGATGTTGTTATATAAATGAAAAACATATATTTTACATGATTATGTTGGTTCCCTCTCATAGGCTCACTTCGATGCTGCGATGACGTCTTCGCTTTGGGAACACCTTCGGTGTGAGGACTGTCTGAAGCCCTTATACCATCAAGCCAATTCATTGGCCAAATAGCGCTTAGCACCGCCCCCAAAGCGCACGTAGGTGAGCTATATAGCCTGCTGGGGGCTATTTTCATCCTTCAGGAAGCGAATCATCTGTCGCCCATAGGAAAGCAAAAAAAAAAAAAAAAAAGTCGTGTTCTTAGCTATTTCTCTAAAAGTTTACTCCTCTTCAGCGGACACGATGAGCTACAGGAGATGCATCGAGCCGTGTGACAGGTTCATCACAGGAGGAGACACTCATGACAGGTGCGTGCAATGTTTGGGCCTACAGCATGCCCAAGTGGCGCTTAGCGGCCTTTCTGATTGTCGACACTGTGATAGCCTACGGCTAAAAGCACTGCGCTCAAGGTTCGCGGCCTTCTCAAATAAAGTAGGCCTCACGTCTAACCCCCGCTATCCCGTTTCTGCGGTTGCTGAGGCACCGCATGAGACGGTCACTTGGGGTGACGCATGCGAGCCGAGGCGTTTAGAGGGCGAGTCAACGGATTTTTCTCCTTTTCTCTCGCTCACCATGTGCAAGCGCTCAAACTATTTCGACTGTATGCAGTATGATGAAGACGTGCTGTCCACAGCAGCCTCCAATTCGGAGGATTTATTGGGCGAACTGTGCAGTTCTCTCCCTCCGAGTGAACAGGAGAAACGCACCTCCCCATCTTAGAGCGAACTATTAGATGTTGTAACGCGCACTGTGGATAAGCTGGGGTTAGAGTGGGATAGCGAACCGGCACAAACTCAGTCCCAGTCGAAACTGGACGATGGATTTTTGTCCAGCCGCACTCTGTCTCAGCCCCGTAGGCCTCTCCCCTTTTTCCAAGACCTCCACTATGAGGTTTCGAGGTCTTGGAGACAACCTTTTTCAGCACGTATCACTAATCCTGCCGCCACTGATTTCGCCACAGTTTCTAAAATGGCGGCTCACGGCGATGCCGGCCGTAGAAGAGACTCTTGCGGCACATCTCGCGCCAAATTCCACTCCGTCTTGGAAATTACGCCCTCTGCTACCTTCCAAGCCGTGTAGGGTTACTTCTGCTTTGATCGGAAAATCTTACATGGCCGCTGGGCAGGCCGTGGCTACACTCCATTCTATCGGTGTACTCCAGGCTTATCAGGCAGACGTGCTCAAGGAGCTGGACGAGGGAGAAGGCTTGACTCCAGAGGCCGTTAAAGAGCTCAGACGAGCTACTGACTTGGCGCTTAGGGCTACCAAGCACACAGCTCGGGCAGTGGGCAGGTCCATGGCAGGGTTAGTGTCAGCTGAGCGCCATCTTTGGCTTACTCTCACTGACATTAAGGAGAAGGACAGAACTTTTCTCCTGGACGCCCCCATTTCGAGTCACGGTCTGTTCGGAGACTCGGTCACTACGGTCGTGGAGAAATTTAGAGCAGCGAAACAGCAGTCAGCTGCGTTCCGTCAACTCATCCCTCGCAGAAAAAGAAAAAAAAATCCTCGACCGGAATTATGGAGGTTATGGGTGTGGCCCTTGAGCGGAGTACGCTAATGTGTTCTGGTCTCTCGGCTGAGATTACTGACACTATTATGAATTCTAGGGCTCCCTCCACAAGACGCTTATATGCTTTCAAGTGGAGACTTTTTGCCTCTTAGTGTAGACAATGCACTTTGGATCCAGTTCACTGCCCTATAGGTTCAGTACTGGAGTTTCTTCAGAGTCGTTTTTCTGAAGGGGTTACCCCCGCCACTCTTAAAGTGTACGTGGCGGCCATATCGGCAGGACATGCACTCGTAGGAGGTGCTTCGGTTGGTCGTCACACCCTGGTGTCACGTTTTATGCAGGGTTCGAGACGGCTTAGGCCTTTCCGCCCAGCCCGAGTTCCTTCTTGGGACTTTGTCACTTCACTTTCGATTGTGTTGGAGGGCCTGACAGGCCATCCCTTTGAACCAATGGAGTCGGTGTCAGAGAAGTTACTGACCATTAAGACCGTTCTTTTGGTGGCTTTATCCTCCCTTAAGAGGGTAGGGCCCCTGCAGGCTCTCTCCATTAGTCCTTCGTGTATGGACTTTGCACCAGGACTGGTAAAAGTCTTTTTGCGACCTAGGCCTGATTATGTTCCTAAGGTCGCTTCAACTCCGTTTCGCTTTCAGCAAGTGGTCCTGGAGGGTTTTTCCCCAGCCGAGAAGGGGTCAGTTGCCCTGAATCTCTGTCCAGTTAGGGCACTTAGGACCTACGTTGACCGTACGACTCAGTGGCATAGATCTGATCAGTTGTTCGTGTGTTTTGGTGGTAAGAACAGAGGTTCCGCTGTCACTAAACAGCGGATGTCACACTGGATAGTGGAGGCTATTTCTTTGGCCTATGAGGCGCATGGTTTGACTTTGCCTCTAGGGGTGCGTGCTCATTCTACAAGAGCATTGGCTTCTTCTCAGGCCTTCTTTAAAGGGTCTTCGTCGGAAGATGCTTGTGCTGCGGCAGGATGGTCCTCTCCTAGCACATTCATCAAGTTTTATAGTCTGGACGTAGGGATGGCTCCTGGCTCCCGGGTCTTATCCGCTTGAGCAGACGCTTTCCTTGGTATTCTAACTATCTACGGTACGTCAGGCGTTATGGTATAGCGTTCCCAAAGCGATGACGTCATCGCAGCATGGAAGTGAGCCTATGAGAGGGAACATCTCGGTTACGTATGCAACCTTGGTTCCCTGAGTAGGGGAACGAGATGCTGCGATGCTCGGCCGTTCCGTACCTTGATAGTGCTTCCTTTGTAAATCAGTGAAATCTGATGAAAATAGCGCGCAGCACGCTATATAGCTCACCTACGTGCGCTTTGGGGGCGGTGCTAAGCGCTATTTGGCCAATGAATTGGCGTGATGATATAAGGGCTTCAGACAGTCCTCACACCGAACTTGTTCCCAAAGCGATGACGTCATCGCAGCATCTCGTTCCCCTACTCAGGGAACCAAGGTTAAATACGTAACCGAGATGTTTTCATTTTCCAACAATCAAGTTGTCAACAATTACGTTGTGATTTTTTAAATATTATGTCTCCTTCACCTAATATTTTCATATTATTTCGAAACTGTAATTTTTGAAGGCAATACCAAAAGACATTTCTGTTTTATTATGTCCCTCGGTTAAATAATAATAAAAATTTATTATTACAGTACTGTAAAATACAGTATTTGCACTGGACAATGATTTCTGTCAAACTGTTGCAAATGCCTTTTTGACCAGTAGAGGTCATGGCATACTAATTTTACAGTTTTTCTCAATTGCTTTGGCTCAGTTCTCGAATGAAACTTTTTTCCCGAAACAATAAGTTCAGATCTCTGAACAATTAGCTTCTTGTTCACATCAGATTGGAATTTCTTATTGATTTGAGCAAATTGCAAATGCTTTGGCACATGTGTGCAAACAGTAAGTACAATTGTCTGCAGTTTGCACAACAACTAATTGCATATGGCTTGTTGATCAAAACTGATGAGCCGATTCTCACTTAAACTGTCAAACTCTTCACAACTTCTCAAACATTTTTCATCGTGTAAGCCATCACATTCAAAACGATCCATTCAATTATGAAAAATTGGTATACACGCATGTATATTCCATAAATATCTGACATTGACATTGTTTGTAATGTCTGCTAAATTGGCAAATGACCTCTAATTGCAATACAATTTGAATCAACCATTCAACCATTTAACCAATCAAGTTTGGGAGCATATATATGTAGATTGCCCACAGCACAATCACTAAGAATGGAGGACTTCCACAACCCTGAAATGCAGCAACATGCTCGTGGAAGAGCAATTAGAAGACGTGTAAGAATACGTGGTGGTGGTGGTGGTGGTGGTGGTGGTGGTGGTGGTGGTGGTG
>NW_015505193.1:766748-802666 GCF_001515645.1 Sinocyclocheilus grahami
CTTTTTTTTTTGTTTTACAGTATGTAAAGCATTTTTATAAACAACAATATTGTAAAGGTAAATGCAAGTATATTTGTACATTCTATAGAACCGCACAACAACCTCACACTGGTGGCAGAGCAGCAGTATTTAACCATCAGCAAGAACAAGAAATTTGCAACATGGTGGAGTAGAGAATCATGGAGTTAGAAGGACATGAAACAACCCACATTCTTGTTTTTGTGGACGAGGCCGGGTTCAATCTGTCCAAAGGCTGGAGACGTGGTCGCAATCTCATTGGACACCGAGCCACAACTGACACACCAGGCCAATGTGGGGCCAATATTACAATGTGTGCTGCCATTTCAGAGAATGATGTGAGCACACATAGTCCACACATTGGGCCCTATAATACCCAACTTCTCCTGGCCTTCCTAAACACACTTTACAGAGACCTGATTCCAGAACAAGAAAAAGGTTTAGTTAGACCACATTTGCCTAATTATGTTGTTGTCTGGGATAATGTCAGCTTCCACCTAACCAACATTGTTAGGGACTGGTTTGCTGCACATGAAAGGATAACAGTGGAGTTCCTTCCACCATACTCTCCATTCCTAAATCCAATAGAAGAGTTTTTTTCAGCATGGAGGTGGAAAGTATATGATCATAGACCACAAGATCAGATGTCTCTGTTGGATGCCATGAATGCTGCATGTGAGGACATCACAGCTGATCATTGCAGAGGATGGGTGCGGCATTCAAGGAGATTTTTTTTTCCCCGGTGCATGGCAATGGAAAACATCAGATGTGATGTTGATGAAAATCTTTGGCCTGACCAACAAGAGCGACAGGATGTCCACCAAGAATTTTTTCATGGATGTTATTTGGTGTATTTGTGGTAACATAAGAAATATGAACTGTACAGTAATTGGACAAGCAAGATTTCACTTGACATGTAATACATTCGTACAAAAATAAATGTATTGTATAAATACAAATGTTCATATACTTTTTTTTCTTTTTCTATGTACTATTGACTCTTCTCAAATATCAGTTTTTTTTTTTTTTTTACAAAACCTTAATTTCCATGGTTGACTGTCATGGTGAAAAAACAACTAAACATTTTGACCAGTGTGGCTCACACGATGACAAAAATACTTTATATTTTGGTGGCCTTGGCCAAATTACTGACACGATAACTAGGTTTTGAAGCATGAATGAAATGTTTTGGGTGAGTAACTACGTTTTGCAGACATGCAATAAAGTTCTGAAGTTCCAGCAAACAGTTGTGACATTTGCACTCACAGTTTAGAGAATGTTAAGACCGTTTCGAAAAATGTGCCAAAGCAATTGAGAAAAACTGTAATGGCCGTGGTGCGTGCAGTAAATTTGACATCGATAGATAGATAAACAGATAGCATTTATTTAGTCATTTAGCAGACGCTTTTATCCAAAGCGACTTACAATATACACATACATATATACTGTATACATACACACATATATATACTGTGTATATATATATACACACACACACATATATATATATATACAAACAAACACATATATATATATATATATATATAGGTGCATCTCAATAAATTAGAATGTCATGGAAAAGTTCATTTATATTTGTTGAGATAGTGAATTGGTGGGTTTTTGTTAAATGTGAGCCAAAATCATCACAATTAAAAGAACCAAAGACTTAAACTACTTCAGTCTGTGTGCATTGAATTTATTTAATACACGAGTTTCACAAACCAGTAAATACTGAAATAAATGAACTTTTCCATGACATTATAATTTATTGAGATGCACCTGTATATATATATACATACACATATACACTTATACATACACACATATATACACATATATATACACACATATACACATATATATACACACACATACACATACATACATATATTATACACACACACACATACACACACACACACACACATACACACACACACACACATACACACACACACACACACAAAGAAGATAAATATAGATAAAGTAGAATTAAATAGAATAGAAAGTGCTAGAGTTAGAGGGTCAAATAAAGGTGGAACAGATGTGTTTTTAGTCGTTTCTTGACATTTAAAGCATTTAAAGGTTTAAATGTTTATTTAAGAATTATATAATTTGTTAGCCTGATCTGATCATTTTTTATTATAAAGCGTTACTAAGGAGGTTGACTTTCATGTTGTATCTCCATGGTGACACACACCACACAACACCTACCTGTGGAACAAGCTCTGTAACGTAAAACACATGTAGTTTTAGCCGCAAATGCATGGTTATGAAAGCAATGCGAGGAGCGCAGCTGCGCCGGTGTACAGGTGAGCGCGTCACGTGATCAGAGGTTCAACGTCCAGGTGAGACGGCGGGAGTCAGTCAGACAGACAGCTGCTGTACATGACAGGACACACAAACAACAACGAGCTGGCATGTAGCTCACGGCATACATCTCTTCATCATGAATTCAAGCGGTGCATTATCAGATGATGAAGAAAAGGTAATTAATCACTTCACAATTTATAATTTACCTGAAGTCGAGGCGAGTACAATTTAATGTGGGAAAACAGTGTCATTATTTGCCGCTGCACTGCAGATATTTGATGACTGCCAAATGGCGTAATTTTGATTATTATCTATATTAAACATATTAATGTTCTTTATTTTCGTCTTGATTGCTTACACAGATTACTGTGTTGTCTTGGATCTACGTCTCGACTTTGAGTTTAAGGTGAGAAATGCTTAACGTTTATTCGACTGACATGTGATTCCAGCATTGGTTTAGGATAAGCGCTTGCGATCTGTTGCTTTAATAGAACACGCAAAGAGAAACCATTACTTGCAGCTGAAGTTATGCATTTGATTTGAGAGGCAGTAACTCGCAGTGTGACTTCTGAAAAGTGAAGTAAGGATTTGGGGAATTTACATGTGACATAATAGGAAGACACATGGGGCAACCCAATCTGTCCCATTATTTAAGCACAGTCCCCTGCAGGGCCCATAAAAGTGAGCTGTAAAAATGTTAGTAATTTGAAATGTAAAAATATTACAATATTACCATTTGATGGGATAATTAATGGGTAATTAATCTTATCGTTTACAGATAAAAAAAATGATATTATAATTTAATTTTGACATTTTATTATAAAACACTGACATGTTTTTGAAGTAAAAATATGAATTGCTTTTAGAATTTACTGAATCAATGAGTCAGTATGTATGCAATTTGTATTTACTGTAAACATTTTACATTATGTTAAATATTGTTTAACAGGAAAAGACATTGCCAGAAATCCCTGCCCAAACCATCACATTAACATTTATATGTTTAGATGTTACTTTATTTGTGTTACTATATTTCAAATTAGAGTGTTTTAAGTGGCATTTTATGTTGTTTATGGCAATGCCGTGTGTCATGTGTGTCATGTTGTGGCTTTTCAAATCTTAAAAGTAGAATTCTTAACTTGTATCACATGTGTGCTTGTTGTGTTTGACTTCATTACATTTGCTGCACTCAGTCTTAGCTGCTTGGAATCTAGGTTTATTATTGTAACCACTTTTTCTTTCTGTTGCAGTCTGATAGGTAGTTGCTCTGTCGTGGTGGTTTCCATCATAAAGAGAAGGCATCTCAATGAACAGGTGAGTCCCACAGAAGAGAAAGAAACGTCCTGTTGCTGTTGTGCTTGGCATCGGTGTATCTGTTTCACAAGTTACTAGCTGAAATAAAACTTTTTACATTTATTTTAGTTAATGTTTATTGTATTTTAAGGAAAGGGAATTTTTTAATGGTTTCAGTTTTGGTTAACTAAAATAACCCTGATCTGTATGCAATGGTGAAATTTTAACTTGAGGACCAAATCTGATTAAGCCACCATGCTGTAAAAAAACAGGGCGCAACGTGTGGTATTAATATGCTATTTTATACAGGTGCTTTGCCTGTATTTTGAATTTTGCACTTCATTGCATTGTGTTTAAGGGTTAATAGAAATGTCCATACAATTACTGGATCATGTCCTGGCTGACAATTACCAGTACATTTTCCGGGCTTTTTTTTATTACAATGCAGCCACTAAATAGACACATAAAATGCCTACTTAAATATTTCCAGCAGATAATCTGAATTTTTGAGTGGACAAATCGACTGAAATGAGGCAGAATTTGATAGATCTACATTCCCCACTATTGCTGCAAAAGTCAACAGTGATGGTCAACATTGGCTAACAGTGTGCCAGAGCACTCAGACACAGGCTGAGAATGAAAACCAAGTCCTCTGATTACATCACTGCATACAGCATCACACGCAGTAGATAACTCCTTTGCAAAGTTCACCAAAACATTTGTAAAAATATTTCTTCGACAGTTAAACCGGGCCTCTTCACTTGCAAATTTGCAGCATGTTCTTCATGTTTTAATGTTTCTCTATCATTGTTCTTGTGTTACAGGCAAAGCCTCTTCTTCAGCTGGCGCTGGCAGATTTCCTGGCATCACTTGTGTTGATGATCACCGCCATAATTAATTTACCCAATGAAATTTGGCCGTTCAGTGAAAAGATGTGCAACCTTGGATTGCCTTTGTCTTTGGTGAGAAACTGCTGACACAGAAACATGGAATCATTTATAGCTGTTATCTAATCAACACGATTTAGGATAACCTGCAATAAAAGTCTGAAAGTAATTGTTAACATCTTCAACCGCTGCTGGGGATACTAACACTACATGCGCACATTCAGTGCAGAAAAATAAATATCTCTACTGTGTACAACACTAAGCCCTGTACAGTGAATTTGTTGAATAATGGCCTTGTTATGTAACGACTTCCTTGAGCGGCTAAGAAATGAACATCTCTGTAACAGTGAGATGTTGGTGTAGAGTTACACACTAGATGTTTATTCAGTGCTTTGCAGATTTTCTGCATTATTGTGTGTTGCCATAAAACAATAGAATGAGCCTCATGTATGCAGTCATGCACTGCCCTGTAAACACCTCATCATGACACTGAGCTGACACAGTGGTACAGTAAAAACATGAGTTTATTATTTACAGGAGGATACCCATACTGGGAGGTCACCACAGTAAAGAAACTGTTTATTAAAACCATTTCAAATACAGTAAAAAGTGACATTTTTATATACACTACTATAGTCAAAAGTTTGGAATATTTTTTTAAGTCTCTTATACGCACCAAGGCAGCATTTATTTGATTAAAAATACAGTAAAACAGTAATATTGTGAAATATTATTGCAATTTAAAATAAATGTTTTCTATTTTGTAAATGTAATTTATTCCTGTGATGTAAAGCTGAATTTTCAGCATCATTACTCCAGTCTTCAGTAACACATGATCCTTCAGAAATCATTCTAATATGCTGATTTGCTGCTCAAGAAACATTTCTTATTATTATCAGTGTTGAAAAAACGGTGCTTCTTCATAATTTTTTTTGTCAAAACCATGATACATTTGTTCAGGATTCTTTGATGAATATAAAGTTCAACAGCATTTATTTGAAAATATATATATATATATATTCTACAGAAATACATGCACATTTCATATGTCAAAACTAATTTGAAGCAATGCAGCATAAGCCTTTGAAATGAAATATCAAACATTTTTTGTTTAAATCAAGCAAAATCAGTCATGTGTGTCCAAACACTTCACTGTGGATCTGTGCAGCAGCTGTGATGAACTCTCTGTCTCTCCTCAGGCCTTCTACTGCGTCTCGTTTCTGCTTGTCATCATTTATGCCTGTGAGTCAGCACATGCGTTTCAAGGATGGAGGGAAAAACCAGTGCAGGAAGCTTTTGAAACCCAGGTGAGCAGGGTTTCTGCTCATAAACATTCACTCTCCGTCACTGTTTTATAAATCAAATCAATGTCACTATTACCTAACATGACCACAGGTATGAATGTTTGCTGACGCAGCAGTTTGAAACCAGTCAGGCTGCACCACATTCCTCCCACATTTTCTTTATGTCACATACAAATATCCCTGTGCAGTACATTTCTCAGAAATACCCTAGGGCAGGGATCCTCAAATCTGGCCCACGAGATCCACTTTCCTGCAGAGTTTAGCTGTAACCCTAATCAAACACACCTGAGCATGCTAATCAATGTCTTCAGGATCATTAGAAAATCACAGGTAGGTGAGTTTGATCAGGGTTGGAGCTAAACTCTGTAGCGTATTGGCCCTCCAGGGCAAGATTTGAGGAACCCTGCCCTAGGGAGTTGTTTCTAACTGATCTAATCCTTGAGCTCACTAAAATAATTTTTGTTGTTGTAACCTAATGTAGTTCAGTCTTATTAAATATTTATAATAATACTCAAAACCTGTTCATTTAGATCAGCGTAATTATTGTTAACTAAAACTAAAGCAATAAAAAATGTTGTTGCTTGAAATAAATTTACATTAACTGAAGTAAAATAAATATTTAAAAAGCAAGTTTCCAAGGCAACATTTGTCATTTTTGTTTAGTTTTATTTGAAGTTCTAAAATAACGAACTAAATAAAGTAAAAAATTATAAATACAAAATTAAAACCATATAAAATATTAAATAAAGACATATACAAAAGAATATATATATAAAAAAGAATAAAACTAAAATGAAAGCGAAAATAGAAAATATTACTTTAATTCAAAATATAAACACAAAAACCTAAAAATGATTGACTAAAGAACACTGATTGAGATGATACCAGATTTTTAAAGTTACCTAACAAAATTTTTTTACAGTAAATGCTTTAGACATTTGTTTTATGATTGTTGTCTATTAATTAAAATGATTGTTATTGATTCATTTTATACACACACACACACACACACACATACATATATATATATATATATATATATATGTGTGTGTGTGTGAAGAGTTCAGATGCAAAAGCCTCTAATTTTCGTCTGAAATTTTCTTCTACAATTAGCATTTTTATCAGGTAATTTTACATTAATGGCAATGTATAGGTCCTTTTCTATGCCATTAAAGTGAAAGAACTGAACATAAATATAAGAGCTTTATAAAAATGGTCATTTTAGATGAAAATTTAATATGGCACTTAGAGGCTTTTGCATCTGAACTCTTCATATATATATATATATATATATATATATACACACACACACATACATTCCATTGAACTAATTTTTTATGCATTCATTCAGTTAACACAGTTATCACGCAGAAGGAGGAGGTTTTGTCTGACATATGTTATTGCATGGTGAGTAGTTCCAGTTAGCTTTCATAAATGCATTTAAATATGATTTATGTAAAACTGTAAATATGATAAAGTAATGCTTTAAATTTCATTGCAGTGTTAATGTAATGATCTGTATGTGTACATATCATTGCTTTAGGCTTGTACCAATAATTGGATACTTCATCTATATTCGTACCGTCAGTTATATGGAAGCTACTATTACGCCAGCAGAGATACCAACACTGACAACCGTCAGCAGCGGACCCACTGCCAGGTTCTGCAACAGGTGAGAATGAGTGTGTGTACAGCATGTGAGCATCTGTACGTACATGTCTGTCATTTTACTTAATTCATGTCTGATTCCTCTTGCAGCTGCATTCTCTTCCTGCATCCCACAAATGATTCCTGCATAACAGTGGTAAGAAATTTACAGACACCATCAAACAAGTTCAGCTAAATCACCTCTGAATCTGTTCCCATCACGCTGTCTTTTGTCCAACAGGATCCAGGTCATGCTGAGTTCATTCAAATTTTCACATTGAGCAGTGTGTTGATCGTCATCATCATCTGCACAGTGAGTACACACACGTTTATGAATAATACTGATCACAAATCACATCATTTGACAAATATTTCGTTAATGTGACTCACCATAAAAATCCATAGTGGCCGCATGTCATGTTTTACTTGAAAAGTGTCTTTAAAATAAATGCCACACGGTTTGATATTCTATTATTTAATGGAATGACTTTCAGAAATGTTTAAGTGTCCAAATACGTTTGGGCACTGTAGGTGTTTTATGTAAATAATCTCCTGTAATATGCATCTGTCATCCTGTAGGTGGTCTACTGTAAGTTAGAGAGCTCTTATAGGCATTATGAGAACACAAGCATGATCACAATGACACAGAGACATCCAGGTGGGATTTGGTCCTCAGCTCGATACATGATCCTTGTTGTCATATTCTGCTGGGCACCAGGTCAGTACAATAACACACACGTGTTCTCAAATGCTCCCTGTATACAGTATGTCTATATGTGTTTAACTGAAAGGTTGTAATTATTTTTATTAAACTAAATTATGTTTTCTTTTTTCAGCGCTGCTTCTCATATGTCTGTCTTTCACACAACTTAAGATAAAACATCTCTTCCCTCTCTATGTCACTCAGGTAAAGCATGTTGTCTAAAGCAGAACATATTATGTTAAGTAATAAAACATACACTATTTATGAAAGATTATGCATTAGTAATGCATCTTTGCATTAGTACTGGGGATTTTCAATTGACTCTTTCAGCATAGTTTATTTTTATTTATTTAACCTTTATTTAACCAGGATAGACGCTCTGAGATTAAAAATCTCTTTCACAGGAGATTTGTCACGGGCCAAAATGGGCAGCAATACAATCAGTTTAATCACAAATTAACTCAACAAAAACAAACTAAGATCACTTAAAACAATTACAATTATAGTACATCATTACATCAGTAGGCGGAGACAAGTGGCTGTCTTTATCAATGAGTCATTGAATCGTCCACTCAACCAATTCGTTCAAAAACACTGATTCATTCAGGATCTAAATGAGTGACTTTTTGTATAAGTAAGTCATTGACTTGTTCACTCAATCGATTTGTTCAAAAACGCTGATTAGTAAAGGATCGAAACAAGTGACTTTCTTTATGAATAAGTGATTGAATTGTTCACTCAACCGATTCATTCAAAAAAACAGCCATTTCTTTCAGGAACAAAAGTGTCATGCTGAATTCGTAACCACGTACTAATAACTCTTACTGTTTTCTACGTAAAGATAATGTAAAAATATTAACTCTTTCCCCACCATTGGCGAGTTATCTTGTCCTTTACAAGAAAACGCTTCCACGCCAAAGACGAGTTTTTACGGCTTTCTGTGTTTTCACTGTTATACACTCGGGGGCGCTATTACGCTTCTTCTGAACGAGTACAAAACCTCCCGAACAAAAACACACGTGAACAGGACGGAGAAATGAGCGATCTCTTATGTAAACAGATGCATATAAAAAATAATGCGATCATCAGCAATAGACAGCATATAAATTGATGGAAGCGATTTACTGGATTTATGCTTTGATAATCGTACTGAATATTATCCAGATGTAGTTTTTGATAAAAATGTATCAAATATTCTCACCTTTTTGCTCAAAATTGAGCTATTTGTTTAAAAAAAAACATGGATTCGTTCAGGAATGAAACAAGAGACTGACTGTATGAGTGACTCATTGAATCATTCACTTAACTGATTTGTCCAAAAACGTTGATTCATTCTGGAATGAAAAAAGTAACTGACTGTATGAGCGACTCATTGATTCATTAACTTAACCGCATTGCTTACAAACTCTGATTCATTCATGACACAACAAGAAACAGACCAATTAAATAGCAATATTGTGTCTAAAATATACAGTAGGCCTAAGTTACTCAATGTAAACGTCTTGTTTACTGAACTGTTTCTATAATATTGTTTGAGATTCATAGAAATAGATGCTATTTTATAGATGTTTTAATATGTGGAATATTTTCTTCCATGTGCTGTTGTACAGGCGCTGTCAGTGTCACTCCAGGGTTTTCTGAACAGTATTGTGTACGCATGGAGACGACGCAATTTCAGAGACGCCGTGCTTGGGGAACGTCTGCCTCTCATGGCCTACTCTAACAGAGCCTTCTTTGACCAATCATTAAATGAGCCATCATGAAATCCCAGTATGAAATCATGTACATGTTATGTGTGTATAAAATACGAGTTTTCTTTTACAAAAATGTTTACTTAAATGATTTCTATTTATTTTTATATATATGTGTGATAACCAATGATAGGAAATGCTATATATTTTGCTGTCTGCAGAACAGTAGTTTACTTGAAATGTATAATCCAATAGTGGAGTCTCAAAAAGACAAATTATTAGTTGATTATTTTCACCTTACTTACAAGAGTGATATTATATGGAAACTGTATATTTGATATATATCAGATGTTCAACTTCAGTTTTGTTCAATAAATGTCTATGTATAGCCATGAGCCAGTACTTCTAGTTCTTGACTGAACGATTTTGCTAGTTTCTCTATTACCTAACAATGACAAAGCAAAGTATGCCACAGGGCCGCGGTAGTAAAATCTCATAAAGTTTTTCAATACAGAACAGTCAAAAATGTGCTAAACAGAATGATCATGTCACATGAGTCGACAACATGCACGTTCCTTTGGTTTCAGGTTGCACACAATCAGATTATCCAAAATGGAAAGAATAATTAGTGTAATTGACCAAGATATACTTTAGTTTGAGGTAAGATTATCCTATATTTATTGTGTTTATTGCTGTATAAATTGGCCATAATATTGTGACACGTGAAAAAAAATGGATCATGTGGTATATTACATAATTAATAATGTTATATAATTAAAGGTGAATGATTGCTTCATAAAAATGCCATCAGTCAATCTAACTGACAAGGAAAATGCATTTTTACACTGCGCTTAACCCCAAGTAATCGTCCAGGATTCTGTTTACACGGGGTTTAGAAAAAAACACTTTTAGGTAAGACTAAACTATCATAATAAACTGTGGCACTGAGCTCAGCAGTCCAGCTCTGGAAGTAAAATTCATATTTATTTTTGCCATATGGAAAATATTTTGTTTGGATAATTAATTTAGTCAAAAAACAAACAAACTGATTTTCCTAATAAATGAATGGAAAGGTACTCAGAGAGCCAAAGCCCCTCATTTAGATGATATTTACATAGTTAAGGATTTAAATAGGATTCTATTTAAGGAGATTCTATTTAAAATTCCATTTTCTGTTTGGCAGCCATGCTTAGTAATAAATGCGTAAAACTTGAATGTTTATTGAGATCAAAATCCAGTTTTAACACTACACGCCTTTGAGCGAGGCATTTGGCTTTGATTTCTTTCAGGTTCAGTATCTTGTTTAAAAGAATTGCACCTAAATGACCAATTAGAGTTTCAGTGATCACAAAAACAAGTATGCACATAAAGTATATTACATGGGATCAGCGCTGGGATATTCCTTCAATAACCCCCTGACTTAACACTGAAACACCTAATTTCACAGCATTTGTCTGTGTTATTAATAGACCTGATTTCTAGATTTGATCAAGCAATATGCTCAAATGAGGAAAGCATAGCATTTTAACTGTAGCACTTTATGATTTATTAATTCACAGCAGCAGGTTCATCTAATCAGTAAACGCGAACTAATGCCTTTGAGTAAAGCATTAAACTTCAGATGCCTGTTCCTGCAATAAATACTGGACAAAAGCATCTGTTAATGATCACTTCTTAACATAAACATAGTCGTTTTTACAGTCTAAAGACAATAAATCTATGCATTAAGGGTCTCTTATGGTATGTTTATTGTGTCAATCCTGTCATTCTGACCTATATATGCTACCATAACAAAAACAGTAAAAATGTGCATGTGTAACACAGGGCTTAAGAAAACAAATGCAGATTTACTGAATTTAAAAAAAAAATCCACATGAAAATCTATAAAGTGTCACATGACAAACCATGAATGGTCAAGAAGACACAAACATGAGGGTTTCATGGATGAGAACTTCAGAATAAAAGTACATGAACAAAATCAAAGAACATGGAAAAATGGCACAAAACATCTGAAATATGTTAGAGAGAACCAGAGGAGGGGAAAAGGGCATGCAATCTCTGTACAGTTTGGATCATGACATAAAGGTTGTCTACAGTCATAATATGGTCATAAAAATGTCCTTTGGCTGCACAGTGATGAATCCATAAATCCATAAATGTGGGGGATGTTTTCGTGTGCATTTGGGAAAAAGAAACAAAATAATCTTTGAAGAAATTGCTATTAAATCTCAGTTATCTGGTTACATATTTACTGTATGTTTCTTTTATTATTAAAAATAGGTATTTTACATTACATATCACAACAATAATAAAAGAATGAATGTCTAAGGGCTGTTGTTTTATGTGAAGAACTTCGTACTAAAATGAAACAGTAATGTTTAAACTGCAAGTTTGCATGTATTTTAAAATAATAATTTTAAAAAATACATATAATTAAACATTAGGCAATAAAGTACTAGAGCATGTGCCATATTGTGAATATATTCAATATAAACATGCAAATAAATATCACAATATAGCATGACCTTGAGTTCCTTGTTGCTGTATTAAGAAGTTTTTTTTTTATTAAAAATGTCAGTGATATAAATATTTTAATAATTTTTTATATACCTTAAAATCAATGAATGGCCTTTCAAGGCAGTGTTATTTTAGTATCACTGAGCTACCATTATAGTTTTTTAAAAGATATTTTGAATTAGTTTTTATTTAAGTTTTAAGTTTAGTTAAAATTTTTAATTAAGTTTGTTATGCTTTTTTGTCATTTTTATTAGTTCATTTTTTAAATATATATATTTTTATAATTTTATTTCAGTTACAGTTTTAATTATTTTAGTACAAATTGAAATAAATTCTTTGGCAATTAGCTGAAATAAAATAAATATAAGTTATTAATTTTTTTTCAGTGTTTTATTTCAGGTTCAGTTAAAAAATATATAATTTTTTGTTTGTTTCAATGGCAGTGGTTTTCATTTACTGTAATATCCCTGATTCAAGGGGTGGACAGTGAAAGAATAATAGTGAAATAGCTTTTTGTTGAAACAGGATGTTTATTTCCACAGAATGGTGTTCACGTGACAGTCCTCTCAGTAATCCCCATGTAGGCTACGTCATAAACAACACTTTAGAAATGACTCTCCTCAATAAACCTCACTGGAAACACAACCACAACATCAAACATCACAGCACACTCCAAAATAAGTCAGATTAGATTGGTTCAAAGAAAAGGGGAAAAGAAAGCAAAACTGAATAAACAATCCACAGCGCTTCCTCCCACCTATCATACAAATGGTCTACTAAAGAAATCTTCTGCAGGCCTTCTAACAACTTGTACTTCACCAAGAACAATTCATTTTTATTTTTATTTTTCAGTGGTTTTATCTCTAGAACTCAATATACTGTATATACACTATCATTAAAGGGATCATATGATGTTGCTAAAAAAGAACATTATTTTGTGTATTTGGTGTAATGAAATGTGTTTTAAGGTTAAAAAAAACATTATTTTCCACATACTGTACATTATTGTTTCTCCTCTATGCCCCGCCTTTCTGAAACGCGTTGATTTTTACAAAGCTCATCGTTCTGAAAAGCGAGGTGTGCTCTGATTGGCCAGCTATCCAGTGTGTTGTGATTGGCCGAATACCTCAAGCGTGTGACTGAAATATTACGCCCCTACCATACTGTGATGCTGTGTCCGGCCAGAGCGACGAGACAAAAACATTAAAACCCATTATAAACGAGGCATTCGTTGCATCCAGTGGGGACATAATTACTGATTATAATGACTTATACTGTCTTTTTACGCGTTGCGTTGCATCGCGCTGCGTAAACATAAAACCATGTCTGCATTTGTGATCAGACAAATGACAAACAACAAGCGCTACTCTACACTGCTCAAAACTCGCGTTTGAATCATCAGAGGCAAATCCTTTAAATATGAAAACGTACTTACAGGCTGTGAGTCAGCATTGTCAGCATCATAGGCTGTATAGGGTCAGCATGCACAGGGGAACTGAATTCACCGGAACACCGGCATTGTAGGCTAATCTCTCAGGAAACAGTCCTCGTCCTCCGTAAAATGCGCTGCACACATCTGAATATTTGGGTTGAACTGTTCTGGAACAGTGTTGTAAATATAACTTAACCACTGATTTCTAGTCGTGTCCTCTTTTGGAAGACCAAACAAAGTATTTTCGCTTTCACAACGAAACACAGCGCCTTCACGACAACAACAATACTACAGCGAGAATCAAAGTTACGCCTTCTTTCTTTGCGTGAACATTTGGGCGGTGTTATGCAAATCTTCCCACACAGTGACGTAGACATGTGGGGGCGTGTTTAAACGAGGCGTTTTAGGAGGGCGTTGACAAGTCTTAACTTTTATAAAGAATATCTCTTTGGTTTTGAGACTTTAGTCTTTGCAACTTTAGGGATCTTATCTATGCACGAACAGCTTGTAACACTCCAAAGAGAAAGGAAAACTTGAAATCACATCATTTGACCCCTTTAAATTAAATTAAATAATTAAATCATTAGATTAAATTAAATTAAATTATAAAATTGATCAAAAGTGACAGTAAATATATATTTAATGTTATAAAATATTTTTATTTCAAATCAATCATATTTGTTTATTTTAAACTTTAGATTAATTAAAGAACAATGAAAGATATATCAGGTTTGATGCTGAAAATTCAGCTTTGCGTCACAGGAATAAATTACATTTTAAAATATATTCAAATAGAAAATAGTTATTTTACTGTACCCCAAACATTTGAATGGTAGTGTAAGTGGAACATTCTTTGCATTAAACTATCAAAATGAATTTATTAGTAACAAAATCTTCTCCTGGTGACACAAAGACATGACCTGCAAAAAATGGACTAATGGCTAAGGAATCATGAGAAAAAAATTTAATAAGCAAAAAATAATTCAAAATACCATCTCATGACCAGTAAGAGATATTTACCACCAATTCACCCACCACTGGCAGGCGTGATAAAAGTCCTGACCTACATCTCTATTTTATATAATATGGTTTTGAGAAATGAGAATAACACCAATAAAAAATACTGGACTTGGCTTGAAATCAAGTATAAGAAGGGCAAAGGAGGTACTGAGAATGATAAGAAAAACGTTGAAATAAAATAGCAAAAAAAAATGAAGGTGTGGGCAAATGTGAACATTTACAGCTATGAATTATATTACTGAATTTTTTCACCTGACTTCCGCTTCTCTCAGAAGTCCATAGAGAGGGAGCGCTGTTGGACAGGGTTGGCATGGTTACGTACCATCACGACATTGCGTCCACGGGTGATAAAATCATTGCAGCTAATCTCCTCCATCACCTGTCCCTCCAACCCCAGCTCCTCATCGTCCAGTGCCTCTCGCAGACTCTGCGCACTGTAAGCTTGAGCGCGTAGGTCGTGCATGAAAGTGTGCGAGTGTGAGCTGCTCCTGTGTCCGTGGAAACTGCCCCAGCCTCTGGCCCCAACAACCGTACTCATCTCATCAGACGCCTGCGAGAGACGATGCACTCTGCTTGCCATGACAATGGAGGCAGCGCTGCTCGGAGCGCCACAGTGATGCTCGTGGACGCAGCGGGACACGCTGGAGGAGCGGCGGAGTTTCTGCAGACTCTCCAGCTCCTCCGACAGCTCCTCCGGCAGCTCCGCTTCCTGCATGGAGAACAGCTCGTACTGAGGAGGCTCCAGCACCTCCTGCATCTCTGCAGCGCTGAGCAAACCTTTATGGCTCAAAACCTGCAGCAGATAAATACACATTAGCAATGTCGCCTGCTGAGTTGATTCATGCAAAATGTTCATGTATCAAACAAATATAAAGAGATTTAATGCTTAAAGTCAGTGTAAATTGACATTCACAACCCATTCTACTTTGGTAAATTTGATCTATTTCTGAGTGGCACAATATATTCAATGAGAAAAAAACGTATAAATATATTATTTAGATTTTAAGAGGGATTTGTGTCATCTAAAAAGCAAAGTAGTTTCAGAGATGGAGAATTCAGTTTTGATAAAAGATTGCAAAAAAACATGCTTGTAAAAATGTTGAATAAAGTGCTCATTGAGCATGCACAATATGAGTGGGTCTGTGCATTAAATATGTAAACTAGGCATATTGTAATTATTCTTTAATTATTCATTTTAATTAACGGCTTTCTTTCATTATTATGCATACTGCTTAGTTTTGGCAAGAATCATAATCATGATTATTTTGGTCAGTATTGAGTTCATGATTATATACCAAAATGACTCATTATATATTTATAATGAGTCATTATACAGTTTATTTATCTAATTTTTAATTTCATGCGTTTTATTCAGTTAAATGACACTTTATATATAATCGCCCAGGCTTACAGAATTATGTTTTTAATTTTTTTGAATAACATTTACTGATGCATCATTTACAATTAGTCCAGGAACATGTACTTAAAATGTCAATGTTCGGTTTAATTACTTATTATAATATGTTGACATTATCAAACTAGTGAAATCCTTTCAAACTGCAAAAATATTGGTTTTCCGAAAACTTGCCCTTGCCATTGGTCAAACAAACAGCCCAAAGTCAATATTGCTGTGTCTGTTTCATAGCGCCACAGTGTTGACTTTTTTCAGGGAAATCAACCTACAAAAGGTTTATGTATATTTGTAGCTGATGGATAAAGAAAACAGAACATTTTTAACATAGAAAAGTATATAATCTTTACATGTATTTCTGACCCCTGTGGGAGGCTGTTAATGCCTCATTCTAAATGGTGATTTCTCTATATAAATAGAAACCTTTTTTCTTGGCTGCTTCATCTGTATAAATACAGATATGATGAGAAGAAGCAAGACCACACCAGACGCCACTCCAATCACAGTGCTATGAGTTTTACTCATCTGTTGGAAGAAACTTTTAGACTTCTTTTCTGTGAGAGATAAGGACAACAAAGACAAAAGAAAGCAGCGTAAGAAAAATGAATATTTCTCCAACTAAATGAGAACAATGACAATAAAACTGAATTTCTGAATACGTATTACTGCTTTACATAACCAGGGTTCATAGCATTTCTGTATGCCATAATAACCCATGATGTCCATTCCTTCATAGAATAATAACTTGGTATACATATACAGTGGGGCAAAAAAGTATTTAGTCAGCCACCAATTGTGCAAGTTATCCCACTTAAAAAGATGAGAGAGGCCTGTAATTTTCATCATAGGTATACCTCAGCTATGAGAGACAAAATGAGGAAAAAAAATCCAGAAAATCACATTGTAGGATTTTTAAAGAATTAATTGGTAAATTCCTCGGTAAAATAAGTATTTGGTCACCTACAAACAAGCAAGATTTCTGGCTCATACTTTTTTTCCCCACTGTATGTGCTTTATACAATATTACTTTAGTGAACATCAGTTCATTGAGGTCAAACCCCTGAAGGAGGGAATTCAGTTCTCTAACAGATATGGACAAAAACATTTGCTTGCTAAACTATCCATTCAAATTCTCAAGAAAGCTTTCATTAGTGACTTAGTTGGAAAACTGGCATGTGAAAGCACACTTTTACCTTTACAGTTGTTCTCATCCCAGGGAAACACACAATTTTGAACACCATTACAAACCAGAGTGTTGTTGATGCACATGTTGCTGTGACAGAAGAATGTGCTGGCCAAACATGGAGCTGCAAAACAGAGTTTTTCAATGAGATGAAAGCCATATAGATCCAATACTAATAATGTCCACATGATGGACCTCTCACACAACATGTTTGAAATCTAGTACCGCTGGTCAGACTATTTGTGTTTGCCATGCAAAACTACAGTACAGTTCTGACACATTTTGGTTAGATAAAGATGATTTTGCATGTTATAATTTTTTATATATACAGTATATATATTTATAATGTATTCCTAGACAAAGGATTTAAGCTAAAGGAAAATTTCATCCAAAAAGTTCAAACATGCAGAATATAAAATTAAATGTAAACTTTTTTTAAGATCTCCTTTTGCATTCAATGGACAAATAACAGCATATGGGTTTGGAACAAAATGAGGATGAGTGAGTAATGATAGAATTTCCATTTCTGGGTGAGCTATTACTTGAATAAAATTGCAGAATGTAAAAAGGTAGATGAGCGCTTACGTTCAGCAAAGACCGTGAAGAGCATACGGAAGCGGCTCAGTTTGCTGGTCTCGTCGGCCCACATTCTGACCACACCCACAGCGTTGTCAAGCGTGATGTCGATGGCAACGGTGCTGCAGAACTTGGCCTTTAGATCTTCAATGGCATTACTGCCCTCATAGATTGCAACAAAGTTCTTCTTACACTCATTTGAGTTCTCCAACTGATATTCCAGAAAGCGGAGATAGATCTGTGTGTGTGAATAATAGTATATAAATAAAGTTTTATTCTGTGGCTCTCTGAAAAACGGTCTGATTCTGATTGGTCATTCACAGCATTCTGATGAAAAAAATATTTTTATATTAAGCTGCTAAACTGCATAATTGCTCATTTTCGCAGGCCACCTATTTCCTGCATATCTGTGCTAGTTTGATGTCTCTACAGTCACTTTCCTCTTACATAGCAAAATAATTTAAGCATTTAATGTTAATTTATTTAGGTATTTTTTTTATTATTTATTATAATTTATTTAAATGTGTATATATCATTTTTATTACAGTTTATCTACAGCTAATTTTATTTATGCTAATTATTTTTAATTATGTTAAATTTTTTAAATGCATGTATTGTATATGCATATTATTTATTTTAGTTAATTATCTTATTTTAATTTGATTTGTTTTCAGCTGAATTCAGTTTAAAGTTCAAGTAAATCCACTGTTAAAAAGACTTGTTCTTTAAAAAAAATTCAATAAATGCATGATTGTCCAAAGTCAATAAGTAATTGTGGTAGATAATTGAGATCCTCGATATTGACCAAAATAATCATTATTATGTTTCTTGCCAAAACTAAGCAGCTCTACCTGACAGCATGGACAATAATGGGAAAAAAGCCATTAATTAAAATGAATAATTATTAAAACTAATAATTAAGAATAATTCAAATGTGCTCGATTTAAATATTCAATGCAAAAGCAAGTCATATTGTGCATGTTCATTGAGCACATTGAAGGAGTTTATTTTATGATATGATATTTTATGATAAATAAAATATCTGACAATAAATTATCCTGTATCTTACACAACTTCATTCTAAGACTTGACGTCAGTGACTGTTCAAATCTATGTGAGAGGAACGGATGTTTCATCAGGGCTGCATTACTAACCTTAGACATCGGTGGAGCTCGTATGGTCCAAATACAATCCAGTGCTTCCCCTGATTTCACCTTATTTTCCTCCTCAACTTGACTAGATCTGATTATACCATCTGATCCAGACATTTCAAACTGACAGTCTGACAGGAGGAGACAAGAGAATAGACAAAGACAATTAAATTAACATCATAGCATTCAAATATTACAGCATATCTTTCAACATACTTGAGAAAGAGGCCCGAGAGTCTGCAGACAGCAGCTGGGAAAAGTAATACTAATAAATTCTAGGACACTGAAATATTCAGGAGTTTACATAACTGATGCACTAAATGCACTATTTGTTGGGTGCAGTAACCATAGCAACTGAAAAAGAGGGTGAATGAAGTGTCATTCCGATAGGTAGCGAAACATTTAAAAAAAAAATCAAATCTCAAGTACTTTAATGGCTTTCTTAAGAAAAAGCATTTTTCTGCAGAACGTGCCACATCAGGTTTAGAAATCTAAAACAAATTTGCCATAGACCAGTATAAAATTTCAATATATTTTTTTCAGAAGTGAAAACAACCCACTAACAGTTTACTACTATCAGCACAAACGTTTTGAATAAATGTGCACAATTTCCAACCATAAAATGTATGATTCTTTAAAAATACTATTTACGTAAGTAGTCAGTGCAGAAGCTTTTATTCAAAGCGATAAGTAGACATATTACTGCGACAAACACCCTGGAATATCCACCACCCTCCCCATACTACATACATAGGTATTTTCTGTTTACCTGGAATGGGATTCAAGAGTCCCCCAATATGGAGATGAAAGTCAGGATCTGGACGCAAGAGAGGTTTTTGAATTTAAAAAAATCATGTGTATATGTTACGAATCCTGTCCATGGACCCCCATCCGATCGCCACCAGAGGTCACTCGTCCATCATATTGACTCTCTCACTACACAGACTGTTACACGTCACCACAGACTACATTTCCCATCATCAATTGCACTGATTGTACACAGCTGTAACCAATCACACACACACTATATGACACTCACTCAGATCCTTCGCAGGCCCTGTCCATACGAACGTGGTTATTTTTAAAACCGCAGCTTTTTCTACGCGGTTAGGCCGTTCATCTACACGCAAACGCAGCACCAGTTCACTGAAACCAAACATTTTTGAAAAACGTTTGGCTTGTGACGTCGGCGCCTGCACTGTTATTGCCGCCTACTGGAGACTTTTTCAGGCTTCTGATTGGCCAACATGGCTTTACGGTTGAGATTATATCGCCACCTGTTGGTTTGGCATGCTCTTGACAGTAATTCATAGCATGCATTTGCGTTTTCATGTGGATGGAGATTTTTTTTTAAATGGAAGGAGGAAAAACTCCTTTATAAAAATACCCGTGTACGTGTGGACATGGCCTTAAACTGCCGAGTATTGTTTGCATTTATCACCGGTTAGCCGATAGCACATTACGGAGCCATTCCTTGTTTGCCCTAGTTCATAGTTTAATCTTGTTCTTTGCCTGGATTACCTGTGTCTTGATTATTGCCTGTTTTCCTCATCTTGTCTGATCTCTGCCTGCCCTGGACTCTATTGCCTGCCGTGGACTACCTCTCTCGTCTCGCCCTTGTTTGGATCCTGATTTCTCCTCATCTTAACTATTGCTTGTTTATTTGGATACCCCTTAGCCTTGCTTACTGGATTATGTTGACCTTGTCTGTCCCTGGAATACTCGTCTTGCCTGAAATGTACCTGTTTGACACTGTTTGACCCATGCCTGTTATGACCACGTCTTGGAATAAAAGCATGCAGATGGATCCGCATGTCTCTCGTCTCGTTCGCCCCGTAACAGTATAAAAATAATACAAAGGGAACTGAGAAAAAGAGCATCAGAGTAAAAGATTCTAAGATCTAAATGCATGAAGAACTGCAACATGTATTTACCTGCAGTATATGAATACTCCACCCTGAAGCCCAGTCTCTCCAGCTCCTCATCACTGATAAACCTGATCCACATGAAGCGTCCGGAGGAGGTGACAATTCCTGGACTCTTTTCCCCACAGTACCGATTAATCAACGGAGAGAAAACAAACGGCCCATCACGGATTTCAATGTTATCAAAGCGGCACTCAAAGGACGGCTCGATGTAGTAGATGTCATCAAAGACAAGTTGTATTCTCTTCCGTGGATGGGCTGATGTAGACAAGAAACAGAGGTTATGACATGAATAACTGTTGTGACTGAGAAGTATACAATACTGTTCAAAAGTTTGGGGTTGGTAAAATTTTTCAAGTAGGGATAACTGCAGACTGGAGCAGTGGGCGTGATAAAAGATTAGGGCATGCCAAAAGGTAGGGGGTGTGGATAAAGGTCTTTCTAATTGGTTAGGGTTAGTTTCTGTGGTAGCATTCAGCTTTCAGCACACCCCCTTTTGCCACGCACATTACTTTTTTGTTTTTGAAAGTGATTATTTAAATCATTTTTTTTTACCTATGATCCACCTCAATGTCCAGCTGTCCTGAGCGCGTGGACATTATGGTGGATCAGAGGTAAAAAATTATATAAATACTGTTCAGTTTCTTGCACAGACCGATCACAGACCCATTGACTGCCATTATATGACTGACAGACTGCAACAGTTTGAGTTAAAAATCTTCGTTTGTGTTCTACTGAAGAAACAAAGTCACCTACATCTTGGATGCCCTGGGGGTAAGCAGATAAACATAAAATTTTCATTTTTGGATGAACTATCCCTTTAACACATCCTTTCTGAATAAAAGTATTAATTCAGCAAGATTCAAAATATTTTTTTGCAATGCATGTTTTAGCAAAGCAACAAATAGGATAAGTATCTGTGGAAGCTTGTGGAAGTGAGCTTGTGGATTCATACCCTCCAGTATGTACACGCACTCCTTGTTTGGCGGGTAAGTGTTGGGGTAGTTTGGTGAACTGAATGATCCTCCATTTGCCATCTGGATCAAAGTTCCGCAGTGAGCGGGTTTCTTATCCTCAACAGCCACATTCTGAGGCAAAGCTAACAGGACACACACACATACGATAATCTACATTAAAGGTAATGGTTATTAAAGCAAAACTACGGTGGCCGAGAAGTGCAGAACAAATGACAATTCTGAAAACAAAAGAACAAATTACAAACGCAAATGCAAGCTTAAAAAACTAAATAAAAATTCAGAAAACACAACAACAATTCAGAAAACATTATAACAAGTCAGAAAACACAATGACAAATTCGAAAACAAAATAACAAGTCAGAAAACACAACGACAATTCAGACAAACCGGAAAAGGTAGGTATAGTTTGAGACCGTGCCATTGGTTTAGGATTACTCACCGCTGACTGGACGAGACATCTGTCAATCAACGTATACAGGGAAGAACCAGCCGAAGAACAGTCATGGTAGAAAGTTCGGAGATGGTATTAAAGTAGCTCAGTTTAAATGTATTGTATGAATTGCCCTTACTATGGAATAAAAAATACAGGGTGTATATTTACATTTAGTTAAAAGTGGCTGTTAACATCAGCTCCAGTGGCGCAGCTGGATAAGCACGTGTTGTTGGCTTTTTGACGCGATCGACCCGGGTTCGATCCCGCCTTTTGCCGAACTTTTTTTTCCTCCCTTTTCAAATCTCGTATTAGCAATGGATTCTATTTACACTAAGTGAAAATACCTATTTACACTATGTTAAAATAGCAGGATTTCTACTATCAAGTATACTAACTGTGCAAATAGTGGCAATTATCTGCACTTCAGTATTGTAGTACATTATAAAACAGTATGCAATAATAACGTATTGAGTCTAAATTATAATTTAAATTTAAATTATTAAATGGATGCCACCTTATTGGTACAATAAAGCCCTCCCTACACCTACCCTAACCCTACCCCATACTTTATTTTCAACTTTTTGATTATTTCCTTAATTTTTATTGAAAATAAATGCCTTTACGATGTGATACGAGATTTGAAAAGGGAGGGGAAAAAAGTTTGGCAAAAGGCAGGATGGAACCCGGGTCGATCGTGTCAAAAAGTCAACAACAAGCGCTTATCCATCTGCGCCACTGGAGCTGATTTTCTACAGCTATTTTGAACTAAATGTAAATATACACTCCGTATTTTTAATTCCAGAGTAAGGGCAATTCATACAATACATTTAAACTGAGCTACTTTAATACCATCTCTGAACTTTCTACCACGACTCTGCTGTTCTTCTCCTGGTTCTTCCCTGTATACGTTGATTGACAGATGTCTCGTCCAGTCAGTGGTGAGTAATCGCAAACCAATGGCACGGTCTCAAACTATACCTACCTTTTCCGGTTTGTCTGAATTGTTGTTGTGTTTTCTGACTTGTTATTTTGTTTTCGAATTTGTCATTGTGTTTTCTGACTTGTTATAATGTTTTCTGAATTGTTGTTGTGTTTTCTGAATTGTTATTTTGTTTTTTGACTTGCATTTGTGTTTGTAATTTGTTATTTTGTTTTCAGAATTGTGATTTGTTCTGCACTTCTCGGCCACCGTACACACTCACACACATACGATGATCTACATTAAAGGTAATGGTTATTAAAGCAAAACAGATGGGAAAGACTCATTAAATGTTCATTTCAATTTCTTTTTTGGTTTCAATCTTTCCCACTTCAAACCAACCTTGAGTTTTCTGAGCCAATGCAAAACCCTCCTCTATCAGGATAAGCAGAACCAAGGCTGCAAGAAAACAAAAATGGGGCATGTTTACAAAGTTTTGGATGTCTTGGAAGTCTCGGAGTGGTCTTGGACTTCCAGTGAACTTTTCTTAACAAAATACACACTATGAAGAAATCAAATACAACTCAGATAGTTAGTAAAAAAACACATTATTTTCCACATACTGTACATTATTGTTTCTCCTCTATGCCCCACCTTTCTGAAATGCGTCGATTTTTACAAAGCTCATCGGTCTGAAAAGCGACGTGTGCTCTGATTGGCCAGCTATCCAGTGCGTTGTGATTGGCCGAATCCCTCAAGCGTGTGACAGAAATGTTACGCCCCTTGCCATATTGTGATGCCTTGTCCAGCCGGAGCAACGAGACAAAAACATTAAAACCCATTATAAACGAGGCATTTGTTTCATCCAGTGGGGACATAATTACGGATTATAATGACTCATACTGTCTTTTTACGTGTTGCATTGCATCGCGCCGCGTTAACATAAAACCATATCTGCATTTGTGATCGGAGAAATTACAAACAACAAACGCTACTCTACACTGCTCAAAACTCACGTTTGAATCGTCAGTGGCAAATTCTTTAAATATAAAAAACTTACTTACAGTCTGTGAGTCAGAACAGCCGGCATTGTAGTCTACTCTACCAGGATCAGGAAACAGTCCTCCATAAAATGTGCTGCACACATCTGAATATTTGGGTTGAACTGTTCTGGAACAGTGTTTCACAACGAAACACACAGCGCCTTCACGACATGGCCGCGGCGGCAACAACATACCAGAATAAAGGTTACTCCTTCTTTTTTTGGGAGGCGTTATGCAAATCTTCCCACATCGTGACGTAGATATGTGGGGGCGTGTTAGAACGAGCCATTTTAGGTAGGCGTGGTTGACTCTTAACTTTTATAAAGAATATCTCTTTGGATTTGAGACTTTAGTCTTTGCAACTTTACAGATCTTCTTTATGCACCAAGAGCTTGTAACACTCCAAAGAGAAAGGAAAACAACACAGGTTTTTTAAATATACTGCAGCACGTGTTGGCCAGGGTTGTGTTTAAGGTTGATGCATGTGACTTTCATGACGTGAGGGATTGAGAGTTAGCTTATCAAACTCTGATATCAAACTGATTTCTGTCATTTCAAACAGGATAGGAGTGAGACAAATAAACTAAAGCCACAAAACAGAACTCTAAAACTTGCTCATGCTTGTGATGTTGTTTCTCACCAAAATAATAGAGTAATTTGTAGATTTCCTAAATGGGAATGACCTAACTTACTGCATCAGCCTCTTCTTTTTTACAGATAACTGTAGTGAGAGACTAATAGCTTGATTAATGATGTCATGAATACAGCTGTAGATGTGGTTTGATTGAGGGTTTGTTGAGGAGCTGTCTGTTCAGCACCACATGTGCAATCTGCCCTATTTTCACTGAACAACATACAGACTGTGGTCAAAGCAGACATTCAGCCTGGTTTGATATAACTCTACTAAGGGCATTCTGGGCTGGCTGACCAAACAACAGAGTAAAAAGCCAAGAAATAATTCTGTTTTGAACTCTAAATCATGTTGGATGAATGAAAAACAAATTTCCATTAAAAACATACTATGGTATTATTACCATGGTTCCACTGAAATACCATGTAAATATGCACTGTAAAATGTCAACTCATTACAACTGAAATCTTAATTTTCATAGCTGCATTCATTTTTAAAAGGCACCAATTGCAGTGAAGGTCGTTTTTCATTTTTTCCCCCACAAATTTGAATTTGATTAATAATGAATAAAAAAGATTTTGAAACTGAATACATATAAAACTGATAATAATTGACAAATGATTGTTGCAAGTTTGTGGGGTGAATATCATTGCTGTTATCTGATACCATCACTGTACCAGGGTAAACCACAGTACTTTACTGTAATGTGCATGACATATTCTCAAAACATGTTTGACATTTGAAGCAACATCATTAATTAAAACATGAACTCACCCTCATGCATTTCCACTTTCACTGAACACTTTTGCTCCTGTGAGATTGTTTATCTACATTTTCAACGACGACATAAAGTTAGACCGTCGCAATACGGCTCTGCAACAGATTTCACGAATAAAGAAGCATCTCCTTCCTGCAATAAATTCGAAAAAATCAATTTGAAAGCAGTAAAAAAAGCACTAAATTAAACTGGATACGCCGAGACGTTTGCAGAAACTCCTGAGCGCCGCGCTTCTGAAAAGCCAGTTCACGTTATGACATTGAGGAGGGAGAAGGCTTGCCTCATGAATATTAATTAATTCCATGACCCAAGCACAGTATGTGCAACTGATTGGCTGATAGGCGCTAAATCTGCACCATTCAACTGCTGAGTAACAAATACTCATGAATATTAATTACATCATAATACTTTTGAAGCTGCATCTGAAGCCACATATATAGTACGAAAATGTGCATTTACACAGGCAAAAAAAATGGTCGTAAATTGTAAATCTTCAATGATAAATAAATATGTGTGTGTGCCAAAATTTAGATGTGTGTGTGTGCATGTTTATGTGGTTTATGAGGACACTGATTTGTATAATAACATGGGTATGACATAGGTATTACAACGAGAACGTGATTTATGAGGATATTTTCAGTGTCCCTGTAATTCAAAAGGCTTATAAATAATTCAGAATGAGTTTTTTTTTTATATCTAAAAATGCAGAAAGTTTCCTGTGAGGGGTAGGTTTAGGGGTAGGGTTGGTGTAGGGCAATAGAAAATACGGTTTGTACAGTATAAAAACCATTACGCCTATGGAGAGTCCCCATAAACCATAAAAACAAACCTGTGTGTGTGTGTGTGTGTGTGTGTAATAATTAATGAAATATGAAATTACACAAAGATATGAAACTGTAAATTAGAAATTAAATATATACAGCAGCATCCGAACTGCTTTAAGGGCTGAGGTAAGTCAGCGCTGCCATATTTTAGTACTACTAAAATTTTGGTGCACTGCATTGGTTATGTTAGATTAGAAGGCATCTAAAATGTAGCTACAGTACTCCAGCCAGGACCAGGATTGAGAACCACAGCTCTAGGAAGATTACAAAGAAGCATCCACATAACCTAAGTAATATTCACAAGCTAAGTCTTGATAGTAGGATTCGTAATATTGCGGATGGGGTCCGCACAGCTGTTGGAAACAAGGGTTTTGAGACTTAACACTGGACTCTCTGAGGGGTCTGTTCCACCCATGAAAGCCTTATAAGCAATATGGGGACTGAACTGATAAGGCATGTCGTAGAAGCTGATTACATGGTCGCTGTAAGGAGGGTTATTATGAATTCTAATAATATCTTTGTCATTAGGTTTGTCACACACGGCTTTAATAAAATGTAAACTTGGCAAGCATCACTACTATTATTGCTCATAAACCCTTGACCTTTCTATTAAACTTTGTAAGTTATCCCACTGTGTTTATGGAACAAACATGAATGATACCTCAAATCATGTGGCTCTAAGAGATCAGATTTATGATAATTTCCCATAATGTTACAGAGGCTTAGAGGTGGGGATAATCTTGGATCCATCTGAACTGGCAAACGTTTACAAACATTTCCTTTGATTGTATTTTGAAAGATGCATTATCATTTTCATCCTATGCACGTTAAAACCCTATTCGTCTTTGAGAATTTGATGTCTTGTACTGATTTAATATCGTTGAATTGGCTATGGAGATAATTGGCATAACACATATTTACCTGATTGATAATAAATTGTTACATTTGACTCATTCTGATGTACTCTGAAATTATTTTCTAAAGTTGATTAAGTGAAGGCGTATGTTTCTGCAAATCTGCGACCAGGGTTACGTGCATACTAAATCTCAGGTTAGATGGAGCATGGGCACATCAGGTGAGGTTATGGGTTTCTGACTAACCGCTTGACCTTAGTTTAAGTTGTACTCAGTTACGTTAACCATGTATATGATTTCAGTGTTAATTAAGTTGTACAGAGTTATATTTACTATCGGGGGCTAGGCAGAGGGTCTAGCAGAACCGCTGATTAATGTCTGAGTATTACATGGGTAACTGTAGGGGGCTAAACAGACCTACTATTTAAAGAATATTAAATAGCATTAGCCACAAACCTCTGGCTAAGGATCAAAGGAGTTTGTGCGACATAGATTCCTAATGAACGAGTAAATATAAGTAAAGAGTTAACTCGAATAATCAAATGTCAGAATAATTAGAGAAAAAACAACCAATTTGCCTTTCAACCTAAATTCGAGGTCATACTAAAATGGAGTCAGATTTGAGTTAAACCTAAAATGAATAACTCTGTGCGCTGAAAAGAACGAACACGCAAGAAACCTTCATCCACCACTGGATACCTTCATTGGGCCAAGTGCATGGACCTTAAACTTGTGAATATTGAATATGTCATGTGACTGTTACATCACGTTGTGTAGCAGTGAGTCAGCACAGAAACTGCATCTAAAACTACACATGACAATATGCATTTATACAAGTTTTTGAATGAAACTGATGCAGAAATAATATTAAAACTTGACCCTCAGTATTAAAGGAATAGTTCACCCAAAAATGAAAATTTGCTGAACATTTACAGGCCATCCAAGATGTAGATGAGTTTGTTTCTTCATCAGAACAGATTTGGAGAGATTTAGCATTACATCACCAATCATCAATGGATCCTCTGCAGTGAATGGGTGCCGTCAGAATGAGAGTCCAAACAGCTGATAAAAACAACACAATAATCCACAGCCACACATCTCCAGTCCACCAATTAATGCATCTCATTGTTTGTGGTACAAACATGAATGATGCCACAAATCATATGGCTCTAAGCGATCAGATTTATGATGTGGGGATAATTTTGCATCCATTTAAACTAGCAAATCTATTTTCCATAATTGTATGATGAATGCTACTGATGTATTATAATTTTTATCCTGTATGTTGAGCAATATTCATTTAACAGGCCAGCTTTTTTTAACCTTAGGCTACAAGTTTCAAAAGTAAACTTTGGCACTGTAAAAATGGAAGAAAGAAAAGTGTATCAAAGCCTCTTGAATTAAGCTCCAAACCATATATATGCACTGCTTAAATGATCACAGAACAGTTATTTTCCATTCATGGCTCAACAAGACCCTTCCTGCTGACAACTAACATAAAAAGAGCTTTCATAAATAACTTAAGCTGCCAGTGAAGTATGATGGCACTTATTTGCAATTCAAATTAAGCTGAAACTCCCTTTCATCTCTGACAGAGAAGATGAGATTCTCACCTGAGAATAGAGATTCTGCCACATTCATTTACAATGGCCTAGATAAGGCAATGAAGCCACTCTTGCTGTGCTGAAGTCAACATATAACCACTGAGATATAGGATCCACATTTGGTCAGTGCGCATCTAGTTTAAAGGTATGTTTTATTTATTACTGTAGAGTGGTATAACCACTTTTTTCATTGATATATAGTGTTTTGGAAATGGATTACATTATGATGTAAAATGGGTTGTGACCATCACATTGACACTTTGCACATATCTGGTATATTTAGCTTTTTTAAAAGAACAAAAATTTACATTTAATAATTGCAGGACTACTGTTTAAATGTGACAAGTCTGTCACGCTTTAAAGGAATAGTTCACCTAAAAATGTTCTTCATCAGAACAGATTTGGAAAAAAATAGCATTAAATCACTTGTTCACCAGTGGATCCTCTGCAGTGAATGGGTGCCACTGCTGTCAGTCCAAACAGCAGATAAAAACATCACAATAATCCAAGTAATTCACACGACTCCAGTATATCAGTTGGCTTCAATTAACTCATCTACAACTTGGATGGCCTGAGAGTCAATACATTTTTAGCAAAATTATTTTTTGGGTGCACTATTCCTTAGTATGCAATGAGGTAATTGCAAAGAGGCATCACAAACTTGTAATGTAATATAATCTGAGGCTGCAATTAAACATTTATATGAAATCACATTTATTTGGGATAACACTCAAAAAGGGCATCCGTTTTGGCATGGCATTTTTTTGCAGCGTGACTTGTGTGTATTTGTCTGCATGCAATTGTAGATCTAAGTCAGTCTTGCTGTTGTGTCTGGTTGAGTGTTTAAGGATTAAGAAAAGAGTAAAATCATTTTGTTAATCTGGTGCTTTGTAGAGAGAGAGAGAGGGAGAATTTGCTAGTCGATTTCCTTTCGGCAAACTTAATTTCAAGGAAGAAGAAACAAGGAATGTACAGTACTGTTATGTATGAGTAAAACAATGCGTGACCTGCCAGTGAACCCAGACATGTCAATTGTTTTACTTAATTATATTTATATAAATAAACATGACTATTATTAATATTTAAACAAATGAAAAATATGTTCTTTTAAATAATTGTACATATTGAATTTTTTCAGACAGATTCCAATGACATTAAAGATACAAGCGATTTTCTTCAAATATTTCTATGCATGTGTGACCTTGACTTTGGTAATGCTCTCAGGAGGAGTGGTCTAGTTTAGCGATATTGAAAATGGCAGTGGTGCAGATTATCTGTATGTATCTATAGCACTAAAAATTACACTGAAAGAAAGAAATGAAGGCAGCTGGCCTCTCTCTGTGAGAACATGAGGGGGGAGATGGAGAGAATCTTTCTGACTGAAGTCCTGATGTCAATTGACTTGAGTAAATCTCTCAACATCCCTCAGACTAAAAATAACCTCAAAATACATTAAAGTCACCAGCAACCCACTCACACCAAAGAGGTCAGAAACACATACCGATCTTCACTGGATTCACATCAAGTTAGAAATCAGAAGCTGTTTGTATAAAGTATTAATATAGGTAACTTTTCTTGAAAATTAAAATCCCAAAAACTTTGAAGTCATATCCTTATTTACAGCGGACCACATCTGTTAGATGTTTGCGCTTATTATCTCGAGATGTCTGAAACTTGACCTTGGTGGAAACACAATGATTTGTGTAGAAATCTTGATGTCAACTCTCAGTCTGTTTATAAAATCGCATGAGTTACATCATCAGACACGTCTATGGCTATACATGTGATCAAAGACACAATGAATAAAACCCAAGGCATTATTATTACACATGCTCTGAATGACAGTGAAACTCATGTCTGGCCGGACTGGTACATGACAGCATCCGCTGCATCAAAAAGTTTTTTTTTTTTTTTGCTTTACTACACAATACCAGAAACATAAATGCATACTGTGTGTTTTTTTAGAAGGAAATCTATTTGTATGTTATTTCCTTCTCAACAGAAGGAAATGTAGAATCTAAGTGGTGAGAGGACAATTTCAGAAGAGCCAATCCAATCAGAGCTGGAAAACACAAACACACCAGTATTCCAACTGTGCTACTGTCTTTCGAAACATATGTTTCTAATCATCCCTGGGTATTTACTTTCTGTGCAAAGAGCTTCCTCCAAACAAGGATGAAAGAGGATTCAAAGAGAGAATCAAAATGAAGGGATTGAGAGTCTTAGGAGTGATAACAGCTTCATCTCTCTGTCTCTCACTCATTAAACAAGCAGCTAGTTCTCACAGCTCTGCAATTACTGCTTCAGCTGTACAATTACTACAAAAAACAACAGCTGCCATCATCTATAGAAAAAACACAGATGACTGCACACACAAAACAGAGAGATAAAGAGAGAGACGAAGTTGCATTAATATGGTAATATGGGGGGGAGTCAATCATGGGTAGCATTAGTTCCGATTCATTTTCACGACTCGGTTCGTTTCAGTGAACCAGTTCAAAACGGATTCTTTTGAGTCATCAAATTTTCCGAGAAGTGCGGGATTTTGGTGTTTTCTACCTATGAATAAAAATTACTTTGCTTGTTAAAGGTGCTTTATGTAGGATTGACACCGAGTGGTTGAACTATTGCAGACCAAATTAAGAAATCTTGGAGAGGGTTTTTTCACCCGGCCCCTCCTCCTCAGACTTGACGCACACGCAGGTTGCCAGATTGACAACACCATCAGGAAGGAGCGCACTTGACGATGAATTAAATGAAATACGCTGTTTTCCGCCAACTGGCAACCCGGGGTGCCGAAATACAATTGGGTAAACTGGCAGTGGGCGGGTTTCACAAACCAAAACAGAGACCGACATTCCGGCCAGAACGCACATTTTCATACTGACTGTAGCATTGTTTTTCAGATAAACAAGTATGTTAACTTAGCATGTTTCTTAAATATCTGCAAACATATTATGGTATTTGTATGCTTTAGTAGAGTCAAAAACGTACATACAGCACCTTTAAATACAGACTTTGAAAGACTTTCTGGCATTTTTTTTGCGGCGCAATCTGTTAGTCTCGCAAAATTAGCTTAAACGTCAACTAAAGTATTTTTAAACATAGGCTAATACTTTTGTATTACAGATACTTGTGGTATGTTCTTTGAAAACAGTAAAATTATGTGTTTAAGGTTCCCAACTAATTTTTCTGATGTTTAGTTGTCACACAGCCTATGGAAACCCGTTTCCGCCACAACAACAACAGAAAAGGTAATCGCGACTTTTTATCTCACAATTGCGTTATACAAACTCGCAATTCCGACTTTTTTTCTCAGAATTGTGTGATACAAACCTGCAATTGTGAGTTAAAAAGTCATAATTGTGAGACATAAAGTAACAATTGCGAGACAAAGTCAGAATTGTGAGATATAAACTCGCAATTCGGAGAACATATCAGATATAAACTCGCAATTGCGTGTTATAAAGTCAGAATTTTTATCTCGCAATTGTGACTTTATAACTCGCAGTTGCGAGTTTATATCTCACAATTCTGTGAAAAAAGTCAGAATTGTGAGATAAAAATTCGCAATAACCTTTTTTTTCAGTGGCGGAAACGGGCTTCCATACACAACCCAGTGGATTGCAACTGCTTTTCGAATCGGTTCAAATGAATCATTAAAAGGAATCGGCTCAAAAGAGTGATTCGTCTGGAAACTGTGCATCACTATCTGAGAGTTTTCCTCCCTTTTTACAGTCAGACTCTAACGTTACATCCCAGATCCTGCCTCTGCTCGCGTGTCCACGCTTTCACTGTTCTACAAGGGTAGGTGTTTACTTAATTGATCATTTGTAATGTTAACGTTTTGGATTAGAACAATAAAGAAGTGTCCAGCTTATCGGTAGTCTCAGCAGGACTTTGCTTTGTTCCTCTGCCTCTCTGTTCCAGCTCTGATGCCACGTTAGTGGTGAAATTTATAACGGGGTTAAACTCCACCATGATATTTCAGGGTCAATTATTTAAAAAACTTCTTTGACAGTATAGGTTGTGCTTTAAAGCTTTTTTCGAGTGGTCCCCAGATGAGACCCATATTCAAAGCACGTCAGAAGCTGGAAGGTGTGGCTGAGATAAAATAAGAGTTTCAATTGTCTTACAAATAATCTTTATCTATTTAAAAAATACATTTAATACGGGTAAATAATGAGAAGCTTTTTTTTCTTTAATGTCCAGAGTATGCTAAATAAACAGCTCTTTGTGCTTATATTTACATAAATGCCCATTGAAGCTGTTCATATCCATCAATGTGTGCTTGTAGCTCTTTCCTACTTAGAGGCCAATAAAACCACAAGAGAACATGATGTTCTGCTGTCTAAAACTTAAATGTGAAACCATGATGCTTCCCAAGTTTTAGCATCATAGCTCAGACTTTTATTCAATATACTGCTTTTAAAGAGTTTGTTTTTTGTTTTGTTCTGTTTTCTTTTCACACACACACTTGTATGTAAAGTGCAGTAGTGGTTATACTTGCACATTTAAGTAGGCTAATTCAGTTGGTTTTTGTTCTACATGTTCCATTGGCTGATGTTTTACATAAAATATATTCAAAACACACTGACCCCATGATACCTACATGTTAGTAACTTTTTCAAATTGTGACCAACAATTCTTGATTTAGTTGAAAAGTTTTTTTCCCATTCAATTTGTCATTCCTGCTTCCTGTGGCCTTCCTTTCCATTATAAAGTGATGTTTATTATAATGTCCAGTTTATAGGCTGAGACCATCACCATGAAACTTTTGGCCTTGGCCCAATAACAACCTCTTACTAGGTTGTCCTAATATTGGAGAAACGAGTTTAGACTGGTGTTGTATACATGAAAATAGTTGTGAGCTTGCTTTAATAACTGTGATATCTCTCTTTATTGCAAGGGGGCAGAATGGGAGCAAAGCTCAGTCGGAAGAAGAGTGAAGCGGGGATAGGAGCCGAGACAACAGGTCCAGCTGAACAAGAGACTGGAACAGCAGAGGGCTTACCTGTGGCTGAAAATGCAGAGCAGAAATGTTCTGAAGGTGAGATTCAAGAAGAGAGCAAGCCTGCAGAAGAGAAGTCTGACTCTTCAACCAGTGTTCTGCAAGGCCTTACACAAGCTGTAGGAGAAACGGTCAACGCAGTCACTGAGCAGATTGCTGCACCGGTGGAAGATGTTTTAAACAAAGGTATCGAGGCAGTGGAGTCCGCACTGGCATCCGTCAGCCTGATTGAGAAGGAACCGGTTGCTCCAGAGAAAGAACCTGAACAGAAGTCTGAACCTGTGGTAGATCTCGCTGATTCTTATGTTCTCCAAGAACCCAGCCTCTTGGATGACCTCCTGAAATCTCCAATCTCAGAAGCCCTTATTTCTGGAGTCACTATGGTGAGTGAAGCCATAACCAGCAGGGTAGTGGAAAACAAAATTAGTAATCCTGCACCAGCTGAGAACAAGGATTTGTTGGAATATCTAGATAAGGTGGAGACGCCCTCAGTGGACCTCCTGAACTGTACACTGACCCATGAATCCACAATCCCTAACTCGGATCCATCATTCACTTTGGAAGATATGGGACAGAATGCAGCCGACACAGTCAACCTTATATAGACCACTACTCACCTCTAGAAAACAGCAGCGGCTGGAAGATCATTAGGTGCAAGTATGTCAGCACAATATTCAAGAAATTAATGAATTACATGTTTTTTCCCCCCTGAGGATGTAGTCATGAAACAGGGTTGTTTGTCATTCAGAGTTGAATTAAGGTAGCAAACTGGATGCAGAATTTCAATTCAAATTTGTATGTTAGAAAGAATTAAAATGAATTGAAATTCAAAGAACTTCATAAAACTTTCATTTTATCATGAATATTTTCTTGACAAAGCCTTATTTGAAAGTTTGGACCAAAGTTTAAAAAGCCTTGATGTTTGAAGGTTTATATTAGTCAATAGATCCAATTCTTTATTTCTGAGTTTTACACAACCCTGTCATGAAAAAGTTGAAAGTTACATGTAAAACCAGCCACCTCAGATATCTAATGAACATTCCTAAAATTATGCCTACTGAGTCGCTGACAAGCAGCAAACCAGCCATCTGATATTTGTTATTCTTGATGGTCTATATTCTTCCGAGCTTTTGTGTATGAACCGTTCAGCCAGTCTTCTAGGAGAAGAGGAAAAGAATGTACGTTAAAACAATGATTGTAATAAAGGAAAATAAAGACTGTAACACATCACAATGACATTGTTCCTTGATCTGTATTTTGCATTTAATCAAATACGTTTGTGGTATGCATTCCTACAGTATCTTCTCAAACATATGAACAAAACATCAATATGTGAAAATAGCTTGATTCAACATTACTGCAGTGCCTCTGGAGTTAGAAATAATTTGGAGTACAGACAAAACTCAACAGAAGTGTATGAACAATCCCAATACATGGGAGTTTCCTGGGAAGATAACATGCACCATCTCTCAGTTTTCTCAGCGAAGCTTCTGGGGAGAGGGGCAACATTCTTACCAGAGAAAAGTCTCATGGGACAGTTTTTTTTTTAGGTTAACTTTCTGGATCTTTTCCCAAGAAACTTTGGCTTTATTATAAATAAACATCTTTCAACTGAGTTTTCTGTACTGAACGTGTAGCAAAGTTTTTGATGAAATATTAAGCTGCTTCCATTTGCTGAAATCTCAAGGAAATGCCATGCCTCATTATCCTTGTATAACAGCTTTGTGTATTTCAGCCATAAGAGGAATGAATTTAGATGACATGGGGGGGGGG